>NW_027041823.1:0-319413 GCF_033297395.1 Canariomyces notabilis
ATATAGACGCCGGCCAACGTTTAGAAATTCACAGACATCTGATAGGGGCGACTGCCATTCTACAATTGGGTCCTCTCCCACGTTTATATGCAACTACGTCGCTTGCAGCCTACGCCTGGCCAAATTTGACTGTCAACGCACGGTTCAAAAATTTCAAACCGTGGACCGACGGTTGGCCAGACCCCCCCCTTCTGGTACGGTAGTAGAGGTTTCCTGCCAGAATATGACGGAAAGAGCAGGTTGCTGTAGTGGTGTAGTCAAGTCACGCTTTCCGCGCTTTCTGCTTTCAAACAAGGAAAGAGCGCATACCACGCACTAGTCAAACATCTGCTTCCATTGGTGCACAGCTCTGTCCTGCTTGCCATTGAGTGTTGGATTAGGTGACCGCCATGAAACTGTAAGAATTCGAAATGCATCATTAAGTAAGGTAGGGAAACTGGTGATTTCACCATGATATTAAGGCCCCTCCAAGCAGGATACACAGCCCTGTGGCGGCCAGAACCCCGACGACCTCCCTCAGGGTGCCCTTTCCCTTCCTACCCGGCGCACTGTTCTTGGACGCGTTGCTCGGCGTTGGAGATGGCGAGGCGGTCCTTAGCAGACCGGTTGGGGTAAAGGTGGTCTGCTGGGCGGCGACGCCCGTGACTCCGGTCGGCAGGCTGCTGCCCTGGGCCGACAGCTCGATGATCGTTTGGCCGGTGCTGTTGAGGTTGGCCTGGGCGATTCCGATCTGGTGGTGCGTCAAGTCGTAGACGACGTAGGCGCTGCGCAGGAACGTGTCGCCCAGGAGGGTGAAGTTGAGCCCGCCTGCGTCCTCGATCACTGCCGTGCTCTGGATTCCGAAAACGCACGGGCCGGATTTGAAGTGTGCCGTGGCAGCTGATGACGCCGATGATGGTGGGAGGATGTCGAGGACTAGTTCCCAGACGGGCACCGAGATCCGCGCCTCCCCAGTTGATGAAGGAAAGGTAAACATCAGCTTCAACCCGGGATCTGACGTCAGGTATCCGCAGTCGATCAGCGTCATGCGCAGGTCCGGGTCAAAGACGGCGCCCAGCGCCGAGTACAGGCGCGAAGTAATCTCGTCCGGCAGGTAGGACAGGGTCGTGCCCGAGTCTAGCACGGCCGGGACCGGGTGGTCGAGGATCGATGTCTGCATATCCACACTGGCGGTGCCATTGGTATGGGCGAGGGAAACGGCAGTAAAGTTGACTTCAAAGGAGGAGTAGTCGTTGTCGTCGTCGCCCCCTGGGGGCTTGTATAGAGGGAGGATCTTGAGGGGCCCGATGAACTTGTCCGTGTCTATGCCGCCAAAGAGGATGCTGCCGGCATCGGTGCGCCGGTCGTTGAGGTAGAGCGAGTAGGCCTTGCAGCTGATTTTGCCCTGGTTGGTGAGCTCGTCCATGATATTGGGGTACTTTGTGCTTGCGCGCTCGCCGCTGCTGAAGCCAAGGCCCATGATGCCGGTGCCCCTGACGGCCTGGGTGACGTAGGCCATTTGCAACGACTTGATGGTGGTGCCCCCTATGCTGAAGTCGTCGGATATGTAGTCCCCCGATGCGGTGCCGCCGTCCAGGTAGACAATCTTGAAGCCGTGGGGCGTGACCAGCTTGTTGGTTGAGCTCTTGGAAGGGTCGTACGTGTCGGTGCACGTCATCCCGTAGAGGTCCTGCAGCTCCTGGTCGGTGCAGAGGTTTGCCTTGTAGCTCAGCACCCACGTGTCGCTGCTCCCTGTGTCCAACAGCATCGTCATGGTCTGCCCAGGCGTCCCCACCTTGACCTGGGTAAAGTAGCCACCCCCTGCGATGCTGTTGATAAGCTGCTCCGAATATGTCGAGCGGCGAGACAACGTAGGTACACCGCCGCCGCGCGCACCGGGCGCCCCTTTGGTGACATTGAACCGGACAACGCTTTGCGATGACACGTCGGAAGCTAGAGCAAGCAACGCAGCCCAACCGAGTCTCATTTCAGCTGTCCTTCAAACCCTAAAAGAGATGCCTTGATTCTCGTCTCGTGGGCGTAGCTCTCTATTTCTTCAACCCGGCCGTCCAAACACGGAGGAGCTGAGCGTCGACGGCAGCAACCGGAGCGGGCGGAAGCGGTCTGGTAGCAAGCAGGAAGACTGGCCGGGAAATGTTCACGACATTATTTTACGGTGAAATAGTTTTCCAATTCGATTCCCCGCCAAGGGCGAACTTGAGGGAATGTGAGGGTTTGCACAGTCTGGATCAGCCTGCAATATCAACCAACATCAAAGGAGAAAAGGGGTAACCCGCGCTGGGCCAAGACGACGAGTTGAAGCCGGGCATGCAAAGTTCAAAGGTCGCCCAACAAAACATCTTTGCGAAGGAGAAGCTTGTCGGCCGCGCGCCAACTCGGTTCCGAGCTGGCATTTTTAAAACATTCTCCTTTCCCAAGAGCACCTTGGCGTTCGGGCTTGGAGCGGCGTCGGGGTTTAGACAAGAGTCTGGGCATGGCTCCTCGGCAGAGGTTGGCGACGAACGAAAAGACAATCCGACAGCATCATAGCTTGGCGCCCAGGCTGATCAGCGCCTTTTGTTTTGTGGTTGAAAAGAATGGCTTGGGCTGACGGTGTCTGGGACTCTGGGCAAGTCTTGGTGGTCCGATTGTCTTTTTTTTTTGTTCCCGTTCCCCCCTTTTTTCTTTACAGTCTAACCTGCACAAAAGAATCAGGTCCGGAACGCTATTTTTGATTCTTATACCCAGGTTATTCCTAATGCCAGGGTCCATACATAACCCTAACCCAGGCCAAAAGTTGCCCAAATCGGGGCCAAAATGCCAATTTTCAGGGTCAAATGCTCGGTCCCCCAGCCCCAGTCGGGGGTTCAACTATACTTTTGCCCACCTGTATATAAGAACAATCCTGACTTTGTATGGGTTACTAAGCAAGATTCGTAAGAATAATTCCAATGCCTAGGTTATTCTTATTTGCCATACAAATCGCTCGGGAACCCCGATTTTGATGCTTATACCCAGGTTATTCCTGTGTTTCGTATTCTTTTGTGCAGGTTAGACTGTATTTTGTTTTGTCTTCCCTTTACGATTAACGTGTGTATGTTTGCTGTGGTGGGCTAGCATGTAGCGAAGGCTAACTAGATCCTATAATTAACTTACATGCATACGGAGTACGGCATTTTGTGCTGTTAGGTAGTACTTATCTTTAGCCAGTCTACGATCGGTCAAACGACAAGATGGATGGCCATGATGCCAAGTCCAAAGCGGCTCCTCAAGAAACTTGGGAGGTCAGATAAACCGAGCAATGCTCTGGAAGTTGCTCCGCATTGGGCCTGCTTTGACTGTCCACACGTGTACCGACGATGTGGGGGAAGGTTGCAGTGCATGCAGCGAAAGATGGCTGTAAATACATTACATACAACTGTAGTTCCGGATACTGTATTCGGTATGTGTGTATTTTACATTACCGTCCAAACCTGACAGCCGAGGAAAGCAGCAAATGCCCCGACTAACAAATTTCTCAACGTCAAATTGCGCTCCGTTTTCGGCACTGCAACAGTACCGGTAGCACCGCAGCACTGCAGCCTCGCAGCCTTCTGCTCCTTCGCTCCATGGTCTCCTGTTGGCCTCTGCCGCGCGCCTTGGTCCTCCCACGTTCCAGGCCTGCCGAGTGCCCAGTGACTTGGCTCCGGTCTCAACCGTCCACCCCGGAACGTTGAGCCTATTCGCCAGACGCACACATCAGGCCATAATGAGCTGGGCCAAGACATTCGGCCTCGCTCTGCTGTGCCCGCTACGAGAGAGAGCGACATCAAAGCAAGCACCAACCACCTAACGTTATTAGTGTAGATATATGCACGGTAACTACATACGCGAGTATATGTATGTACGATACACTCCTGATAGCCAAAAAGGGTGATGGGCTTTCCATCTCACCAGCGAAGTACACGAGTCGAGCAGTCACTGCTTGGAACATCGGATTGAGGGACATCCAGCAATACAACGCATCAACGCTTTACAAAACCTAAGGTAAGCGCGGAGTGGGCAGGGACGAGTAGCAATGGAAAATCCGCAGGTCCAGTTTCATCTATTAGGTGAGCACCGTTACTTCAAAGCTGTGGAGCATTTCGTAAACAACGGTCATGTCGCTGACTCGCTAACAACGTTACAACCCAGCACACTCTTGAGTACTGTACTTGTACATATCCATAGCAGAGGCTCCGGGAACCAGCTCATCACACTGTCTTCGAGCTCTGTTCTCGGCCTAGCCACACGGGATGTTGCAGGAGCAGCAGCATTTCGAATCCTTGTGGTGCAGTGTTGTGTAGGTGTTGAGAAGGGCAAGATGGGTACTGCGCATGGGCCATGCCCCGCGTACACTTGGTGTTGCCCCGGCTCAAATATCCGGAGGTAATTTTCATAATACATGTACCGTAACTACTTTATGTGCTGTTCGTAGTGTAAGATATGTAAACAGCTTGGTACACTGCTTTCGTGCTTGCAACCTTGGTGGAACTCATGGTGAGATTACTAAGTTACGGAGGTTGGGGCCAAAAGTTTTCGTCAGCTAGAGCTAGTGCCAAGCCTGTCAACGTGTGAGAAGCGAAACGGAAGACAGATACACTGTATTTTATATAGGAATACTAGCGTTCCCTCGGAGATTCCAGGCAAGTGGGCACTGAGGTAGCCCTGTAATTGGCCCTACCGGTGGGTTTGACTTTAGTGGATTACAGTGAATGGTTGTAGGTGGCTTGGCTAATATGTGCCAACCATACTGTTTGCGACCTTGGCAGTCTTGGCAGGAGGAATGTGACGAAAACTTTTGGCCCCAACCTCCGTACTTCCAGGTTGTATTGTCATGACTAAGGTACTGTACATTACAGGAATAATACTCTACGGGCGTTTTCATGCCAAGCCCGCCAAACCACATTTGGCAAACGGCGTCTGCAGCGAAGGGGACACCGCTGTGGATGAGGGGGAGAGTGCGATACACTAATACACACAAGTCCTACAGAGTACAACCCAACAATTCGAATGCTCCTTTTACAACTCGCACGGCAACCCCCGGGCACCTAACTTTTTTCACGACTTGCCGGCTTGTCGGCCAAACGTCACCTCGACCGTGCTTTCCTCCGCACTCACCTCTCGCTGGCCCCGGTCAAAGCAGCAGGAATCATAGGAAGAAGAATGCCTTGCGTGCCACAGATCCGTCCCTCCGGCCGTTTATTCGCGTGTCACCTCGCTTCCACCGGAAGCTGATTGTTAAAAAGAAACACAAAAGAAGGGATTAGGGGACAAAATGCATCCTTCGATTGTCGACACGAGCATAATCGATCTGCTCGAGGCCGATCCGCGACCTTCCTTCATTGTTGCCCTGGCACCACATCCCCCGACTGTAGTCTACACGAACCGGGCCTTCGCGGGGTATCCAGAACTCCTAGAACTTATCACGACCAGGAGGGACGATTCCCAGCACCTCTGGGAATGGATCACTGGTTTTCCCTCGTCGTCGGCCCCTCAGGAGCCGGCCACGACCGGTAGCGTTACTTGCTCGTCCTTCTCATATTCGAATGTCTATTGGACCCGGTCGGTTGTTCACGAGCAGATGGTGGTTGTGGGCGCAAACGAGCAGAGGAGCTCGTCAGAAATGCCGGCTAGGCTGCCGCCCGACGCCGAGGCCCGTCGGAGCAGCAGTGTTCCCTCGCCGAGACGCATACTCCCCATTGATGGTGACGTGGCAGGCCTCGCTTCCGGGCCCTCGAGCCCCTGCCCGCCCTCACCCGTATCCGACCGCCGCGCAAAGTCCAGCCCAGCAGTCCCAGCAGTCCCGGTAGTCACCTTGGCGACAAATCACAGGGAGAGGCCCCCCTCTCGGACAGAAGCCGTCCAGTCTCTAGAACCCATCGGCCGGTCCGTGTCCGATCCCGGGTGGATACTCCCAGATACCAAGCCGGGTAAGTGGCTTTGCCTTCGGTCTCAACAGGCGCCGCCGTCCGGATGGCCGCATTGTACGACAGAAATGCTAACCGGCAGAATCAAGAGCTACGTCCCTTCTTGGATGTAATCAACAGCGTCGACTGGGAGGCAACACCGCTGGGTGCTATGCGGACCTGGCCGCGAAAGCTGAAGGAGACCATCAATCAGATTTTGGTCGACAGTCGTCCAATTGCCGTCTATTGGGGCCCTTCCTACACCACCGTCTACAATGAAGCATTCAGCCAGCTTTGCGGCGCCAAACATCCAGCAATGCTCGGCATGCCTGTCGAAGAAGCCTGGAGTGAAGCGGGACAGCGTCTGAAGGACATGATGAGCAGCATCTCCCCGCACCAAAGGGGTGGCGTCGAGGATGAATGGCGGTTTTTCGTCGAGAGAGAGCCAGAAGTCGAGGGCGGTCCGCCTTGGCTAGAGGAGACGTATCTGAAATGGTCCATCATACCCATTGTCGAAAACAACCAGTGTCTTGGGTTTGTACATCCTGTCGCCGAGACGACAAGTTTGCGGCTTTGGGAGCGCAGGATGAAAATGCTCATTGAGCTTGGCGAGGTGCTGGTCACGGCAAGGGATGTCAAAAGCTACTGGGAGAAAGCCATTCAGCAGCTGGGCGCCGTCGAACCACGCTATGATATCCCCTTGGCAATTCTATACACTGTTGAGGAAGACCCAGACGCCATACCCGCCACGCCCCCAGTGTCTGGCAATTATGCCAAGATTTGCCGTCTAGCCGGGGTGCTGGGCGTTCCCGAAAAGCATCCCATTGCGCCGGATTCGCTTAACTTGCGGACCGGTAACGAGCCCCTAGCGCACTTATTCAGGGAGGCGATGGCAACCAAGTATCCTCTGTTGCTGCAGACGAGCGACGGGACCCTACCACAGACGCTCCTCGAAGGACTGCAGTGGAGAGGGTTTGAAGGGGACCCTTGCCGAGCTGTTTTGATCTGCCCGATACGACCGACCAGGGAGGAGAACGTAATGGGGCTGCTCGTTCTTGGCCTCAATCCCAGACGCCCGTATGACAACGACTACCGGCAGTACATCTCTCTGCTGAACCAGAAGATGGCGACGTCTTTAGCGTCGATCGTGCTGCTCGAGGAGGAGGCTCGAAGAGGTAGGAATGCCGCCGAGCAAGCTGCGTACGACCAGGCCATGCTCCAGGAGAAGTTGGCGGTGCAAACCAAGGAGGCAAACGAGTCGATCCAAATGTTTGAAGCCGTGGCCGAGTTCGTGCCGGTCGGTATGTGCTTCGGTGACCCGGAGGGCAACCTCACATACGCCAATGATGCCTGGCACAAGATCACGGGCTATCCGGGAACCGGGACGATTACGAATCAGAGTTTTCTGTCGTGCGTCAAGGAGGAGGATCGGCCGCTCATTATCGCCGAGTACGAGAAGCTCAAGACGGCGCGTAATGTTCAGTTTGAGTTCCGTGTCAAGCGACAGACCAACTTGGAGAATCCCTCGGCTCCGTCTCACACCTCACCGAGTTTTGAAAAGGCCGGACTAGACCTGCTCTCAGTTGGGGATTTGCAAGAACGTCATGTGCTGGCAACTGCCAGGGCCGAGTGCGCCGCGGACGGGAGTGTAATTCGCGTCTTGACGTGTCTGACGGACGTAACGGCGCACAAACGGGCGGCCGAAGAGGCGGTGCGGCGCGCCCAGCAGGCCGAAAACCTCAAACGCATGGCCGAATACGCCACGGTCGGGCTGTACGATATGGACCTTGACGGGCGACTGCTCGGGGCCAACACCGTCTTCTTTGAGATGTGCGGGCTGCGAAAAGTCGATCCTGCTGAAGTGGAAATCAGGCCGTGGCAGATGTGTGTCCGCGAGGACGACTTGTCGCTGCTTACCGACAAGCTTGAGAAGATGGTGCTTGAGGACAAGGTGCAGACCGTCGAGGTCAGGCTCAACACGACGTGGGTGGCTGATGACGGTTCAGGGCACACGGTCGTTCTGCCACGCTGGGTTCAGGCAACCTTGATGCCCGTCCGAACGACGGAGGGCGTCATACAGAGCTTCACGGGCTCTTTTAGCGACGTGTCGCTGCAGAAGTGGCAATTGGACTGGGAGAAGGAACGCAAGGAAGAGGCCATTGAGTCCAAACGGCAGCACGAAAACTTTATCGACATGACGTCTCACGAGATGCGCAATCCGCTAAGCGCCATCATTCATTGCGCAGATGCCATCACTGCCACGCTTACGCGAGTCCAGGAGCTCCTCGGGCACGGCATCTACGGCGCTGGAACCGGCGTTTCTGGCAAGGCGCTGGGGGGCGGCGTATCCTCGGTGACTAACCTGGCTGACGACTGGCGCACCGAAGTGCGTGACCTTATCGAGAGCAGCATTGACAATGCCGAGACCATTGTCAGTTGCGCACAGCACCAGAAGCGCATCGTCGACGATATCCTGACCATGTCCAAACTGGACTCTAATCTGCTTTCCATCACGCACATTACGGTTGATCCTATCCGAATTGTTCAGGAAGCCCTCAAGATGTTTGAGGTGGAAGCTCGGCGAGTAGACATCAACTTGAGCATGGTGGTCGACGCGTCTTATCGCGCCCTCAACATCAGATATCTTGATTTTGATCCGTCGCGGCTGAAGCAGGTCCTCATCAACCTGCTCACCAACGCGCTCAAATTCACCAACACCGGCCCGACACGAAACGTCTCGGTAGGCATTAGTGCGAGCCTCACGCGCCCAACCGAGGCCACGAGCAAAGTGCAGTTCATCCCGCGATCAACGGAAGCCTATGACGCGGGACACGACCAGCCGGCTCCCCAGAACCGTCAGCACCCGGTCTTTTTGATGTTCGAGGTCAAGGACACTGGCCAAGGCCTGACAGAAGAGGAAATGAAGAGTCTCTTTCAGCGGTTTGTGCAGGCCACGAGCCGCACGCACATCAAATACGGCGGCTCCGGGTTGGGCCTCTTCATTAGCCGCCGCCTGACGGAACTGCAGAACGGCGCCATTGGAGTGGCCAGTCAGCCGGGTGTTGGCAGCACTTTTGCCTTTTACATCGAGGCTTACCCGCCGAGCGAGGCAGCTTTCCGCAGTGCCGAGGCCGGTGAGGTGGCCAGCGGGCCCCTGTCTGCTCTGCGGGTCACGCCGCCGGGCTCAAGCGGAGGTCGGGTGCCCGCTGAGCGTACCGTTAGTAGCAGCACGCTGAGCGAGGCTGCCAGCGTCACGAGCAGCAGCTCGGCACTTGTCTCCCCTGTTACAAACAAGGGCGAGACGCCCATGAGCAGCGAGATAAGCGTGTCTCCACTAGCGTCGTCGGCATCCAAGATCAATGGCGTGCTGGTTGTCGAGGATAACCTCATCAACCAACAGATCACAAGACGGGGGTTGATCAATATGGGTTTCACCGTTGATGTGGCAAATCATGGCGTTGAGTGTCTGGAAAAGCTACGGCTGACAGATCGATTTGTCCCATCTACCAAGGAGCGGACCGGGGAGGCCGAGGAAGTGTGTTCCAAGGACGCCACCTCTGCCTGTTCAGATAATCGAACCCACGATGCGGACATGGCGTCCCCAGGAACGGTGCAAGCGCAGAAGTCACAGCAGGCCTCTCCCTTCCCGCTATCAATGATCCTAATGGACATTGAGATGCCGGTCCAAGACGGCTTGACGTGCACGCGTCACATCCGGGAGCTGGAGAGGGCGGGCAAGATCACGGGTGGGAGGATCCCGATTATCGCGGTTAGTGCCAACGCGAGGATGGAGCAGATCTTGGAGGCCAAAGAGGCGGGCTGTGACGACGTCCTGGTGAAGCCTTACCGGATGCCCGAGTTGCTGGAGCGGATGAGGACGGTCATGGAGCGTGTGGCTAGCGGAGGGAGCGAGCATGAGCATGAGCATGAGCATGCGAGTGCGGATGGAGGGAATATGTAGTGTAAGCGAGGCGTTGTGTTTCGTTCGGTCAAGGGCTGTGCGGATAGATAGGTTCGGATACCCCCACCTCCCCTTCTCTCCCCTTTTCTTGTGGATGTCGTTGTACGGATAGTACTCTTGAGCTTGATGGGGCTGGTGGCTGGATTCTTCCCCGGATGGTTGGATGCGTGCATAGCATAGCATGGCATGGCATGGCATGGCATAGCGGTGTAGACATATGAATAACTGAAGACTTATGATGTTGGTCGAATCTTGTGGTTACATACCATGGCGCTTCCAGTGGTCGCCCGGTCTACATCACACACCTGCAGTACCTAGTACTTTGGGAGAGCCAAGGAGCTGGGCACCGGAAGAATTTCAGCATGTGCGTGAGGTTGCAGAGGGGGTTAGTGGTTCGCTACCTGTGTATCCGGCCCTGCATTGGTGTGCTGCCGAAGAATGAAGCTTTCACGGTCCGGACTTGTTTGGCTTTCTTGCATTCGTCCGTTTGGGTTACAGTATTGGTGTGACCAGGGATATGCCCGATGGGGTCGGATTGTCGCCCGCAGCTTCTGTGGCTTCGAGCTTCGAGCTTCGAGCCCGGCCAGTCGGGCAATGATGTCTAGTGTAATATGCGCATCATGCATGGGAGATTCTGTGCCTTAGCTGACTTACTACACAGTACAATGGCTTTCTCAAAGGTTAAGCTTAAGCTTGCGTCATCGATAATGGAGACGGAGTTCATGTCTTCGCTCTTCGACAGATTGGTCGTATGCATGTGCAGTGCACTGTATCTCCCTTGAGAGATAGGTAGCTACTAGGTACTCATAGTAGTAGTCTAATCAGGGGGGTTAGAGATGAGCACGCCATTTTCCCCTTGACAGCTTCGGTTGTTAAGCAGGGGAGGGAAGGTGGAGGTGGACGAGGGGGGAGTTGCCCTGTTAGGGTCACACTTGATCTACGAAGAGAAATCACTTACAGGAAGGGCCTACCCCTGACTTGGTGGTAGGTCCGGATGCAGGTCTCGGAGTTGTTGAGTTTGGACGGTTCGTGGGGTGTTGCAAGTGTACTCCGGAGGTGCGGTCTTACACTACATACTCGGGCCATTCTTATAATTATATTCGGGGCATATTTACATTTTCGGTGCATTGTTTATATATACCTGCGTGCGTTCCCTTCAGCACTTTCAAATTGCTGACTTGAGACGAACACTTATTTCCAGCTTCTAAGGATCAGTTCTAGTGAACGGGACACCCGGCGGTGCATACACTTACCGGAATCAGATCGTCAAAACCAAAGAAACGGTGGGTAAACATGGAGAGCTACGGCCAGAAACCCCGGGTCTACCGCACCGCTATGTTCAAGGTGCCAGAACCAGAGAAGCAGGAAAAGCTACTCGAGGCGCTCCGGGTGTTTGCGAGGAGTCAGGCTAGGGTATGTTGAGTTTCCACCTCCCGAGTCATCAGCTACACATTATTAGATCCAGTCTCTCTGGCAGTCCGAGTTGTTCTAACCAAGACTTCCCGCTTCAGGACGGAAAACCATATATCCTTGAGCAAGTGCCCTTTCTGTTCCCTCTTGGTCCTATCCGCATCTAACTCCCCATCCAGCATACACGCCGGCCTAACCAAGGACGAAACGCGAGCAAAAGGGTACACGGTTGTGGCGCAAACTTTGTTTGCCAACCGCGACGACATGGAGTACTACGACAACGAGTGCCCAGCGCATGCCAACCTTAAGAAAGTCGCGGCGGGGCTCGGGCTTCCTGAGCGGCCGCTCATAGTGTACTTTGAAGAGTGAGAGACAGGGGACTGAATTCGGGGGGTTAGCATAGATTATCATTATTCTTCAAGAACGAAGCAGATGAAGTACTTGACCATGAGCTTGTAACCTCAGTCAGGACAATCAAATCAAGAAACAACCAAACATTATAATCCATCACACACTCCCTCCACGCTCACGCTCCACCTTACTCCTCAACCCTTCCACCCAGGCATCAAACCCCCCTAGCAACTGGCTTCCCACTGCAAGCCTCACCACAGGAGCCAAGACGCCGTAGAAAGTCTCCCAGGTGCGGTACTCGGTTTGGGTCCCATCGACCTCGACAAGCTCCTGCACCCGCTCGGAGCGGAGCAGCCACGCGGGCAGAAGCAGCCCGTTGCGTTGCCGCCAGGCCACCCGCCATCCCTTATGGCCCGAGGAAGAAGAGTCGTGGATGGGCTCCAGCACACTGACCTCGAGCGGTGTGGGCCGTCCGGAGGCTCCGGTTTCGGGCGAGCTTGGGTCCATGTGCACGTCAAAGGTGAATTTGGTGCCTAGGCGTAGTACAGACGGGTCGGGTGGTGATTGAGAGCCTGGCTCGACTGGTCCATCTGGCTGGGCGTCGATGGTGCATTTTCTGCAGAACCGGTTCCAGGACGGGTCTTGTTTGGTTAGTAAGGTGAGTGAGGGGAGGTGTGTAAGTAATTTGGGGGGATGTTTTGAAAGGGGGGAGAGAGATGGGCTTATCGAGAAAGACATACAGTCAGATGCCCTGAGCAACACATCGAGACATGACTTTGGGGTTCCCGGTATGCGCGCCGTGCAGATTACGGAAAAAGACCCGCCCGGCCCGAAGGTCAGGGTCGGGAGCGGCGGAGCTAGGCTTGCGGGAGAAGAAGTCTCCCCGGAAGAGGCGGTCGTCATGATCTTCACACAATTGGGTTGAAGTTGCCAGCGTAGGTTTGTATAGGACTCCTTTGTGCCTGGTCTATGTCAAGCCAGCTTGCAACATCTAGGAAACAGCCAAGGATGACCAACAAGTTAGTCCCTTCCAGTCTTGGGAGTCGGTGACAAGCTGGGCCCGGAACACAACAATCACAGCCTCACAGGCAGTGACCACTGACCACTGCAGCGATCGCCTGGGGTGATGTTCATGGACCCTAACCCCCAGCAAGCTACTACGACTCATCTGTTAGTGCAGCGAAAATTTTGTATGCAAAAATCGTCCTCTCGACTACCCCTCGTAACAGAGCTACATGTTCGTTCCCGAGGCTACAGGACATTCGAGAATCTAAGTTACTGGCAGGAGCCCTAGGTATCCGCTGGCCCTGAATATTCTGGGCATGCAGACAAGGCAAGTATGTAGGATACCAAATTGCAGCTGAGCGCTGACATGCAGCGCAATAACATGCGTGCAACAGGCAGCGGAATACCACAGTACTGTGGCACGTTCAGGGAGCTTCAGTTGTGTCCAGCGAGGAGCTTGAGTATGAGTATGACACCAAACGTGCGACGCCTTTCAGACGGGTGGTTTCAGAATTCTGGATTCCTATCGATGCATTTACTATGTCAAGTCCATTATCTGGCTTTCTCTGCGTCTGGCCCCGGCCCCGTGTAATCAGACATTCTGATTCCACGATCCACACCTACGGCGGCGATGACACGACGACTCTATGTCTCCCTGCTGCATCTGGAAGCACGCTACGATTCTTGTAAGCCTCCTCACAGCTTCCCGCATGGCACATGGTTAGCTTGATGTTATGAAGCACTTGGAGTGACTTAGGTAGGCCGCCCACTGCAGATATTCTTGGGAGCAAGCAGTGACTCTTGGTACAAGTACAACAGGCCGGATCTATCACAGCCAGCCCCTTAGATTCAGGGTACCGCACCTCGTGTCGAGCTGGACAGCATAGATGACGGCAAACTGGTGCCGGTGTATGACCGTGAAGTTGTCCTAGAACTAGTCAGCGGTACAAAACCATGTATGTGACTGCTTGGGAGCGAAGGGGATGTAATAAATATCGTGCATTAGCCACCACCTTTCCACTCCAAACTCATTCCATATTGTCAACTCATCTGGAATGGCATTTGATATCTCGCCCTTCTTATGTACCCCTGAACTGCGCCCTAAGAACATGGATACGAGTCAGCTGCAGCCAAGCCCGCGTCCCCTTTACGGCGCTTACGATGATAACGACGTGCTGGTCATCTATGAATATCTCAGACTTGAGGCTGCAATAGGGGCTTACTTGAAGGACAGGTTAAAGCTGGAGGACGCGCCGGGACGGCGGATTCTTCCCGATCACGATGCCTGGGCCAGGTACGATATTGCAAGAGGGCCATCGGCACCCTCCCCGGGTTGCCCGCATGCGATCAACCCCAACAACAAGATCTTGAAGAACAAGGACTACGACGACGAGAACAGAGACAACGCGACAATGGTGGCAACAGTGCGCCAGTACTAGCCAAAATCACTGCCTGGAACCCTCCTGGCGGTACAAAGCCATTCACCATATTCTGGCAAGAGCCCTCTTCACGGCCATCGACTTTGGTTCCTTCAGCGAGTACGCCCTGCTGCCGCCATCCATGATTGCCTTTTGGCGGAAACTGCCCAGGTCGGACTGGAGCTGGGCGACATGCAAGGTTAGTTTAGATTCTTTACTAGTAGTACCTTCTGCCCCTTCCCTTCTGTTGAAAGCGCCTTTTTTTTCTTCTTCTTCTTGCGCGAGGGAATACGTAAGAGTCAAGGTTTGCTAACAAGACGATTCTGGGCGTTTACGTATTGTGTCTAGCATTACGGAAATGGCAACGCTCCTGCAATGCCCTCCCAGGCCTCAAACCTCGAACCATCCAAGTTGAACGTGAACAACAACCTGAACAGCCTTCAAGCTCCTCAAACTCCTCCCGCTCCCGTTCCCGCTCCCGCTCTCGGGAGACTCGGAGATTACCTGCAGCAGTACTTCAAGTGGTGCGGGCACCACACGCCATCATACCACAGGTCCTGAAACTGCGGGATCTGCTCTGCAAAGTCCTACCAGTAGTCGCCTGCACGCCACGTCCACCCCCTTGGGCCGGTATCTTCAGCCGCAGGAGCAGGGAGCAGCAGCAGCGCGAGGCTGAGCTCAAGGTCAAGGAACTCGAGGACCTGATCTGGGCCACTGCAAGGCTCGGCTACACCATCCTTTCACACCCTTGTATCTGGGCCTTCAACTGGCACGACCCAGGGATGATGCTTCAAATGCCTCGCCTGCTAAAATATCCCAATGCATCGGGCGAGAGCGAGAGCGATCGTCAGCCTGAGCCTATAGAGGTGCCTATTACCAGAGTATTCGAGTGCGGGACTTCGATGGTTCAACTACTCAATCCCTACGGTTCAAGTTCTGTTGATGTTGGCGAGGTTGGTTAGTAGGATTCCGGTGGTGTGCTGGCTCGCCGACTTCAAGCTTCGACGCGTTCCAAGGAATGTGTCCTAAGATCACGCCATGCAGATGGGCAAGCCGCCTGATGCTACATAGTCACAACAGGCTGTCCGGCTTTGCCGCGAGCATACTTAGGCCGCTATGCCTTGCAGTACTAGAATAGATACATGTGTTATGGACCGATTGCGATGCAATGAATTAGGTACAGTTATGAAAAGAACAAGTCAGAAATGAGGCGCTCAAAGCGACCGCATGTGCTGTCCGCCAACCGAGGAGGGAGGGGTATCAAACTGTCTGAAGAAAAATAAACACAGCAATAATGCTCAGAGTGTACAGTGTGGCTGGTTTCCACTTGTTACTCAACCTGGTAAGGAGGTGCCGGTACGCAAGACCAATGCTGCGCAGAGGTGTGCCGAGTATTGCTGTCTTACTTGGTCTCCGCGGTCTTGGGCTCCTCGACCTTAGTTTCCTCCGTCTTGGTCTCCTCCGCCTTAGTTTCCTCGGGAGCTGCCGCCTCGGCAGTAGCGGCCGGTTGCACAGCGGCAGCTTTAGGTTCAGCCGCAGGAGCGGTAGCGGCCGCATCAGGCTGCCAAACAGCCTCGACGATGCTCATCCGGCAGCCCTCAGGTCTCCGGACACCCTGGTAATCCATGTCAGCACTGGCAGGTTTTGGGTAGGAATCAAGATAACACTCACCTTAAAGACAAAGCCGTCCCCGGCAGCCTTGAAAAGATCTTTGAACTCGGCCTCGGTACGCTCCTGCGCGTTCAGGAGCGCAAGCATGACGGCATCCATGCGGCGCATGACCCGCTCGTCCCATGGGTTCTCCTGGCCTGGCTCTCGCAGGCAGTGGTCGTTGATGATGATGCGCGCCCCAGGTTTGAGAGCAGGGATCAGGTTCTTGAGGATTCGGACGGCATAAGGAGTCGAGTAGTTGTGGATGATCCAGCGGAAGTAGTAGACTGTTTTGGCAAGGATTTAGTCCATACCGAAACTTGATCGCTATTCCCACGCCACCAGAGACTTACCGTCAGCACCCTTGATCGGCTGCTCCGTGAAGAAGTCGTGAGCCAGCATCGTGATGCGCTCGGCGATCTGAGAATCTGCGCTGATGGGCTTTGGCGCACTGTCGACCGTCTTGGGCAGATCCTGGACCACGAACTTCATGTTCCTGTACTTGGCAGCCAAGTCGACGCACATGAAGCCGTGAGACCCGCCAATGTCGACAAAGGTCCCGCCAGCCGCATCGACGTCAGTCAAGTCGTAGCCGCCCTTGTCGACATCGACAAAGTACGAAGGCTCGTACCCCTCGCCGCCTGTCAGGCTGGCCATGGCGCGACCCATGCGGCGAGCCCATTCCGGGTCCTTACCAAAGGTAGCAAACATGGGTTCCTTATCGACCGTGTCAAAGGCGAACTGGAAGCCGGTGCGAGTCAGCGACGTCGCTTCGGGATACGTCTTGAGCGCCTGCACGACATGGCCCGAGGCTCTGAAGATGTCTTCGCCGTTGAAGCCAACCCAGGCCTGCATGTTTTCGTCCTCTGCTAGCACGCGGGATGCGGCCGTGTGAGCAATCACGCCCGGTTTGGGTTCACAGAAAATGCCATTGGTCATGGCAAGGCGGAGCAGGCGAGCGAGGTTGATGGGGTCCAGAGTTGTTTTGGTCTGGAGTTCGGCGAGGGTAATGGACGAATCGACGGGGACAAGTTTGGCTACAAGCATCGTAGGTTAGACAAGAAAGCCAGAACGCCGTCAGCAGCCCATGGGCCACTGCCAAGACGTACCAATGCCATAGTGATTGAGGGTAGTAAGTGCCATCACGTCCAGGAACTTGAGCAGTCGTCAGTATCGCATCATGATGTTTCTGGGACGTCGAGCAGTAAATGGCACCCACCTCCCAGATGCCCCACCTCACCGACTCACGGGGGCCGTGTGCCAGCAAGCCGAGTTCCTTGGTCGCGCAGATGATCTCCCGTCTGCTCTTCTGAATGTCGTCTGGCAGTTTAGGAAAGTCTGCGGGGGCATCAACGTCAAAACTGGGCATGGCCATATTGTTGTCCTTCATATACGCCTCGAGTTTCTCCGTCTCCCTGGCAATCTCCCGAGCCAGAGTCACCATCCGGGATGGGGACTGCGTCGAAGCCGTGTCAGCTTTGCTGGGCTGCGCAGGAGATACTGCAACGCCATTTGTGGCAGAGTTCTTGCCCAGGAGTGAGGCCGACACAGCCGAGAACGAGTGTCTATTTTGCTTCTTCGTCTCGCTATCTGCAGGTGTGGTTGACGGAGGGCTGCGGTTGAACCAGGAGCTCAGTTTGAGTTTTGCCATCTTGATGAGTCGTTGCTATGCGACTGTTCGTAGTGCGGGAACTCTCCCAAGCTATCAGCCGTGCAGCTGCTTCACACTTCTTTAAAAGGGGTCAGCCCTGTGTGCCTTGTTCTTGATGACAGCAACGTGGTGGGGTGACGTTTCGCATCGTGGTAGACAAACAAACACAACCTGCGACTCGCCCGGCAGAATGACTATGACAGCAGAGCGAAGTTGGTGACGGGTGACCAGAAGGGAGAGAAATTGCCAAGTTACCTGCCCGTCCCAACTACCGATAGGGGGAGATCTAGATGGAATGAAACAACGAACCGAGTACACAACACGAGGCGTAACGTTATGCTTCCGCAGGACCGTCAAGTTAGGTTCCGTCTTATCACAGGAACCCGGCAGATTGGATTACGGACCCGGGACCTGACGGTAACGAATCTCGAGCCGGTAGGTCCCCGATTGCAAATCCCGCTCCCGCCGTTGATCTCGGCAAACGACTCGGAGGGAATGGATGCTTGTTGTCGAACGGCACAACTGGGAACCAACGGAAAAGCAAAAGACGCGACAGCTGCGATCCGCCCAGATCGACACAGACACAGGGATTGGCTGGCTATGATCCCTAAGAATCCTGGGGTATAATAAGAACAATGTGTTGCAGTTGCAAACGGATGAAGCAATCGCTGGATCCAACCACGGACAGACCGACAGAGAAGCGGCCGGTTTTGTACGAATATCAGTGAAACTCTCATCGATCCTCGTGTAGACTGGGGAATCCATCCGAAAAGGAGGAGCCAATTGACCAATTCCACTAGCAAACGAGACCCATCCCCATGGAACATCGTGGTGGACTCCCCTGCCCTGCCTGCAGCTGCTGCAGCATCCATGCTGGATCCTCAACGCGTTCGCTAGGCTCATGCAGAGAGCAGTATCTTAGCGTCATTGCTGCAGAAGCGAGTGGTCAGTAATCTCAGTCGCGGGGGAATTTGCAACCTCCACCTCCACCTCCACTTGTTGGAGACTCAGGGTCGCTCAGGGTGCCTTTCCCAACTGCACTGCGACGACGTGGATAGTTATTGCATAGCGCTCAGCTATAGATGGAGTGTAGAGACAGCCGAGGGTCGAGCATTGTAGTGCAGGCACTCTGACATTAGGTAATGCAGAGTTTCCTTTTGATCCCTATCGCGACGGGAAAGAGGAAATGGCTTCGGAGCGGAACGTATGCTATCCGCAAGCCAAACCCGGACTATGCTCGATATTAATTAAGCCAAGACGCTGGGTAGGATGCTGCTGCGAGTTGCTCCGCAAGTTCTCATTGACTCGAGCGGCTAGTCGTCTTCATCAAGAGGATGGAACCTAGGGAGTTTGTCTGCACCCAATCTCAATGTACTACGGTACAGTACCATATACTGTACGACCGGGGCGCCCAGCGGCTCGGGAAAGGAGATTACACCACTGGAACGGTTAGTGCAACGGGGCTACCTAACGCTACCGTAACTTTACACGTGAAAGAGACGCATCTAAGCGTCTGCAGGGCACCTATCACACCTCAAATCTGCCCACGGTGTCGGGCTCAGTGATAGTGATGATGATGTCGTCGAGAGAACAAAACGACTCACAATTGGATGCATCGC
Source organism: Canariomyces notabilis (assembly GCF_033297395.1). Lineage (NCBI taxonomy): Eukaryota > Fungi > Ascomycota > Sordariomycetes > Sordariales > Chaetomiaceae > Canariomyces > Canariomyces notabilis. The sequence continues at coordinate 18,972 of NW_027041823.1, forward strand.
GATATTGGATGCAAGTTGCATAACCCGAGATTTTTGGACCACAGTGACCAATTGTCATTCGCTGCCCTGTGCCTCCGTCCGACCTGCCATGCAAGCCATCGCAAGCCCGGGCGCCGACGCACTGACCGTCGGCGAACCCCCGCGTGGCTTCCAGGCTATCGGTGACAGATTCGGTGGGTGTTGTCTCAAGCCACCCGCCGGCCCACAGGGCCTTGTTGCCTGTGAGTGAGGCACGACCTTCTAACGCTATCAAGCAGATGCAGTGATCTAGGCGTTTCATGCTCAACAAAGATACACCACAAGATTCAAGAGGAAATCATCTATGTAAGCTCACAATAACACGGTAGAAAACACGCAAAGTTGAAGCATAATTACTGTGTATATACAGTACGGTACAAGTACACGCCCTGGAATGTATATACAGAAGTCTCGGAATACGGACACAAATGTGAGTGGTATCATGAAATCATGAAACAACCGAGACAAGAATATGACAACGAACTCAGCAATTCCCCGCTTCAACTTCCAATTCCACTCATCCCCAATTAATGGAAAAGAAAGGGAAGGAAAAGAGAAAAAGAGGGGACAAACTACACGTACTGTAGCCAACCCATCCCTCCCATAAAGAATTGCCTTCAATAGTTGGGCGGCTTTTGCCCATAGACAATATGCAACGGCATATACGCCAGGCAGCTGTTATCGTGGTAGGCTCTGCGGACGTCGATCAAGAAAAGCTCGACCTGCTCTCTGGTCCAGCCGCAACCCCTGGTCAAAGGGCCCAGCGCGATGGCCTGGATGCCGTCGATGAGGATGGTGCGCCAGTACAGCCCCACCGTCTTGAGCACCTTGTTCTTGGGCCAGGTGCCGATGGGGATCTGCAGCACCCGCTCCGTCACGTTGACGAAGCCGCAGTCACGCATCATGTCGGCGAGCCGCCCGTTGGCCGCCGCGTGGAAGTTGATGCCCAGGTTCTCGAGCCCGTCTTTGATCAACGTCCAATACTGCGCCACTGGGTGGTCCGGCGACATGGAGTTGTTGGCCGAGATGGGGTAGTGGTACACCTCTTGCATCTCGAACCAGCCCCCGGGGCGAATGTGTCTGTAGCGGGTAACGCGTAGTCAGCACACTAACAGTTCCTCCCTAAGGTTAGGCGGGTATGGCGTGCGCACTCTAATGCTCTCCTCATGAGCCTAGGCCAATCCTTGATGGCCATGACCGTATGGCGCGAGTGGACGTAGTCAAAGTAGTTTCGAGGATGGAGCCACCTTAACAGAAGCATGTTAGTGAGAGGTTAAAGACGGGAAGCAGGCCGGACAGAGGGTCACCTACGGGCTCCTGGAGTGGACGTCAGCGTTAATCGCCCTCAACAGCAGCACGGCTAGCCGACTTACTCGATATCATCTACCATGAAGCGCACGTTCGGCGGCACCCACTCGGGCTGGATGGGACTTAGATCGACGCCGAGGACATTCGAACTTGGAAACAAATCCCCCACTTTGCAAACAGGTCAGTCGCGTCGTCACGAACATTAGCGTCGCACGTAAGGCATACTTTCAATCGCCCAAATGCCCGTCCCCGTACCAATATCTAGAATCTCGTGAGGGTGCTCCCCGATAGGCGCAAAGTAGAGCTGCCCGCAAAGCATCTTGACCATGGCGTGCTTCATGTCTTCGCGCTGCTGCCTGCCCCATGAAATATCAAGTGAGTGAGTGGCCCCGTGGCAGATGCTAAGGGCGCCTTACTCAACGTCGTCATTCGGGAAGTTGTACCGCCCCTCGCGGAACTTGTGGTAGCGGCGCCCATTCTCATAAATGTAGTCGCGCACGCTCTCGGCAAGCGACGTCGACGCGCTTGTGTTGTTGTCCGTTCCATAGCCCGCATCCGTGCCCAGGTCGTCGCTGTCGACAACGATGCTGCCGTCCTCAGCCTGTTCCACCGCAGCCTGCTCCTCCAACTCGTCGTTCTCCGTCGCGTCGTATCTGTCCTCGGTGGTCCCGTCTGGGGAGTCAGGCGGCCTGGAGGAGCCAGAAAACACATATGGAGGCGAAAGGCTTCCCCGTTGGCCCGTGGACAAGCTGGGCACGGAAGCCGAAAGGGAAAAAGACTCGGCGAAGCTGCTTTCTGGAAGGGAGGAGAATGTGGACGTGCTGCCGTTGCCGGGGAGAAAGGAAGCAGCATCGAGTGCCGTCCCGGAGGAGCTATCAGGGCCTTCTGTGGCGTCTGTCGCGCGTACTGCGCATTTTCTAGGTCCATGCTCTACGTTTGCTGAAGGGGAATCTGCCACCGAGGAGGCTTCGTCATCTGGCCGGACGCGTTTCTTTGACCGAGTCTCAGACTCAAGCACGACTGGTTGAGCGGAGTCACTCGGTGGTTGGTCCATGGTACCAGTATCCAGGATGGGTTCGGCGAAGGAGGATAGCTGGGTTGAGATCCAAGGAAGAACAACAGTGGCCGGGGCTCGGAGGGATACTTGAAGGGCACCCGTAACTAGGAGGGGTCTGACCGCGAATCTCAAAGCAGAGGACTGAGATGGTCAATTCTCCAGTCTCAAGTCGCGAGATTTTGATTCCGATGGTTTCACCGGATAATAATAAACTGGGGCAACACTGCCTTTCAGATGCAGATATCCAGAATGCTTTTCAGCAACAGCCAGGAGCATGTGCCAAACTGATATCGGTGTGCTGCCAGAAAGACTTTGGCCTCCGGAGCCAGCTCCGTTTCCTTGGGATTCGACGGATGAGGAAAACGGGAAGCAGGGCTGCGGCTGATCCAAATCTAGGTTTTTAAGAGCCCGTCAGGGACATGGCGCATGGCATATCCCCGGATTTTAATAGTCAGCCGATCAAATGGAGGGCAATCGGAGGGCAACAGGTGCTTGAGTGGATACAATAACGGGACGGGTGTGGTCTTGGCTGATTTTAAGTGGGAAAAGGGAGAGAAGAACGGCTGGCCAGTGGTTTGGCTCCCGTCAACATGAACCCACCCCCGAATGGAGCCTAAGGTGGGGGAGACAACTCGGTTCTAGTGTAAAGATTCAAACGGTCCCTTTGCGGTTCGTCAGGGAACAACCCCTCCGATAGCTAAGGTCCAGAATTCAGGCGATAGGTAGTTATTAAAGCTTCCTGCAGGGAGTGGCCTATCGGGTTGTTTCTGTGTCAAGGCCACATAAGTGGATGAAAAGGCAAGACATTGTGCGAGAGATGCTGGGTGGATTTGTATCTCACTGAAAAAGGTAGCCATCTGCGAGATCTACCCTCGACCACCACCACGACCAGATCATCGGGGACAGAGTGGCCAGATTGAGTTAGTGTAACCACCAAGCAAACACACCTTGTGAGCCTTTATTATATAACGTTAATATAATATTACCGAACCTGCAGTGTCCATAGTGCGCCATTTCTCGGGCACGGCTGGATTCTGTGTTGCTCTGTGTCACACCAAAACCTCGGAGCAACTAGTCTAGGTCTTGTTGCTTTTAACACTGGCCTGTCGATGCGATCTGTCTCTTGTGAGTGGTGAGTGGATGGGGTGGATTTGCTTGAGGTAAATTGCAGCAATAAATTGCCTAAGTCGCACAAAAAGCAAAGCCTGCCAGTGGTGCATAGGTGCGGAGCTCACCTTCGACCTAGCCACAGTTGTGGCTGAAGCAGCTTGGAGGGGCCACTGTGCGCTGAGCTTCAGCCTCGCCCGTGTGGGCCCAACACAAGGCAGACCCAAACTGACGTGGGCCTGGATCTCTTGCAGCACTGTGACCATCAACCAACTATTTTGCTGATGAACAACCGGTTTAGCCTTCCTGCGCAACACCACGTCAAGACTGCCACCTCGTACAAGAAGAGCATCACTCCGGCTACCGAATTGATTACTCCGTCGTCGCCATGGCCGACGCAGCGTTTAAGCCCGAGAAGGACTTCTCCAAGGAGGTCGACAAGCAGATTCCCGAGGCCGAGCAGCTCGCAAAGGTAAATAGATAACGAGCTAGTCACTCTCTGAATCCACCTCCCTCGAGCATTTAATAAAATAGCAGAGCTGATGCTTATCCCCGGCGTGATAGACAGACATCCAAGCTGCCATCGAAAAGCTCTCGGCTCTAGAGAAGCAGACGCGCCAAGCGTCCGATCTCGCATCAACATCACGAATCCTCATCAGCATCGTAACCATCTGCAAGAATGCTGGCGACTGGGGTCTACTCAATGACCAGACCCTGGTGCTATCCAAGAAACATGGCCAGCTGAAGCAGGCCATCACCAAGATGGTGCAGACCGTTATGGGGTTCCTTGACGAGACACCTGATATGGCGACCAAGCTATCCGTCATTGAGACGCTCCGCACAGTGACCGAGGGCAAGATCTTCGTTGAGGTGGAGCGCGCTCGCGTAACCAAGATCCTCTCCGACATCAAAAAGGCACAAGGCGACCTCAAGGCGGCCACCGACACGCTCTGCGAGCTCCAGGTCGAGACGTTTGGGTCCATGGACCGGCGCGAGAAGGTCGAGTTCATCCTGGCACAGGTGGCGCTATGCATTGAGAGCGGCGACTGGACACAGGCTGGCATACTCAGCCGCAAGATCAGCACCAGGTACCTGGCCCGGAAACCCAAAAAGACGCCGGAGCAGCTCGAAAAGGAGAAAAAGGAGCGCGAAAAGAAGGCCAAGGTCGAGCAAGAAGCCGAGCCCCAAGAGGAGGACGATGTGACAGACCTCAAGCTGCGATACTACGAGCAGCAGATCATCCTGGCCAAGCATGACGCGAAGTATCTCGACGTGTGCAAGCACTACAGACAGGTGCTGGATACCGAGGCAGTGGAAGAAGACCCAGAGAAGCTCCGGGCGGTATGTATTCCGTCTGATCTGCGTCGGATAGAGCCTCCTACTGACTCCGCTACAGGTGTTGCAGAGAATCATATACTTTATCATCCTCGCTCCTCACGACAATGAGCAGCACGATCTGCTGCACAGAATTCACAAGGACCCTCGGAACGCCATGGTACCCCAAGACGCCGAGCTCCTCAACCTGTTCACGGTACACGAGCTCATGCGCTGGCCCGAAGTGTCGAAGCTGTTTGGACCGCACCTGCTCAGCACCGACATATTCGACTCAGTCAAGGGGCAGTCCGGCGACGACAAGGCGTTCGAGCGGTGGCAGGACCTGCGCAAGCGCGTCATCGAGCACAACGTCCGCGTCGTGGCCAAGTATTACACGCGCATCCAGATGGGCCGCCTCACACAGCTGCTCGATCTCAGCGAGGACGAGACGGAGAAGTACATCAGCGAGCTGGTGACGGCCAAGACGGTGTATGCCAAGATCGACCGGCCAGCACGCATCGTCAGCTTTGCGAAGCCGCGCGATGCCGACGACATACTCAACGAGTGGAGCTTCAACATGAAGAGTCTACTGGGTCTTTTGGAGAGGATCGATCACCTTATTACCAAGGAAGAGATGATGGCGCGGATCCAGCCAGGGGTCAAGACAAAGAAGGGCAAACAATCCAAGCGCTAGTCCAGCTCTGCGCAGAAGCAACTTGGTTCGTAGATGACTGTACGAATAGACATGATTTAGGGAACCGAGTGCTTGCTCGGGCACATGGGACAGATGAAAAGTGTCAGTTGGCCGGGTCTTTTTGACACTGTCTCTCACCGCACCCCTTGCTACTACCGAAGACAGTGTCCGAAAGCTTGCATTTCAGAGGCTGTGGCACCCGAACTCAACAACAGCTTGCCCAATCGGCCCGCTGCGTTCTCTTTTGCAGACGTTGTGGCATTTAACGGCGAGATTGAGTGTCAACGAATCATCGCCCTTCACACTCAACACGGGAACTTTTGCAATACGTTTCGCGTCCTGGAAGAGAGCAGAAACTTCAGCAGGCTGACGGACTTAGATAGCAATCGCCGCTAGGCATGGGGTTGATTTCCAGTTCACTAGGTAGAGTGTGCGACGGTGCACTCGTTACGTTGAAATCCATGATCCCGTCCGTAACTTCAAGGACCTGGAGGTGTCGTCGGTACGGAGTAAAGGGAGCCGAGCGGAGTCGGACTGGACAGCCGGGCCGCAGATCACTCACCCGAGCCGAGCAGTGACATCAACACCCTGCATTACCGGCGTGCCATCTCTGCTACCAGCAGGTGTCCTCAATATCTCCCTCCGTAGACCGGAATAAAAGTAAATTACCTTAGTGTATAACCCAATCCTGTGATCCCCATATACTCAGCCAGGCAGCCTCCATCTCCGTCCGCTTTGCAGGTTTCAAACAGCATCATGTCCAGCAAGCACAGTAGTAACGTTCGGGTCAGCTTGGGCTGTGTAGGCAGTCCGTCCTTTGACCCGGCCAAATCGCTACATGACCAAGAGACGCACGCCCGCGCAGTCTGTCTCTTGGAGGACGACAACCGGTTTGACGAGGCGATTCGGACCTGGTTTCGGATTCCCGAGGGAAAGGACGGGGATGGGGATGGCTATGTATATCGTGCCGTGGCCGAGGTCACGCTGGGGTTTGTACAAAAAGTCATCGAGAACGACATGAACACGCGCAGGACCGAGTTGTTGGCTGAGGGAGAGGGCGGGTGTACGTCGAGGTGGTACAAAGCGCCGGAGGGAGAGGTAAGTTAAGCTAGGGATGTTCTTGGGTTCTATTACTCTGTTTCGTTCGTACTTGAGTACTTCCAGCTCGATCAGAAGGCGGTGCTGTTGTTCAAGTCTGATGTTTCTTGCCTGATGGACACCCCTGAGTTGAACCCTTGGCTTCAACCCCTATCCCACCCACCCCTCATGGCTTCAGCTGTTGGCACACCTTAGTTCACAGTATCTATGCTTCCCCAAAGCCTCCCGTATGTATCTCGCTTCACACAAATAACTCTACATGCCGAGAGCACATCTTATCAAACCCGGCTCTGACCCGCCAGCAGCACACCCCATCGCCCACGGCCCCCGACGTAACATCCTACATCAACATCTTCCTCCCCACAACCAACACCTCCTCGGCCCTCAAGACTTTCCAGGCCAACGCCCGCAAATCCTCGGTCCGCCAGCACGTCGCCACGCACCTAGTCGCGAAACGCTTCTTTTTACCATCACATCCCCTCACCAAAGACCTATCAAACATCCCACGGTGCAAGCAATCGCCGGTGTTGAACCCGGCTCTGGATTTTTGGGCATGGTCGTGTCAGCTACTGGGGTGGTGCGGACCGCTGGGCGAAGAAGAGGACCAGTCGACACTGCCCGGAGCGGATGACCGTGACAAACGGGATGAAGCAATCGATTTGAGCCCGGGTCAGGCGACAAGAAGGTGGCAGATGTGGAAAGGCAGCCACCCCATTCTGCCCGTGATGATGCACCATTTCGGCTGCGCAGTGCCCTCACACGAGGGGTTGATGATTGTCAAGATTCTGGCAGAAGGCGGTAGCGGTGGCGGTGCGGGTGGTGGGAAGAACAAGACGAAAGGGGAGGAAGCGGCTAAGACGCAGAGGCCCAACAAGAACAAGAAACGGAAAGTGGTAGACATGGGCAGCGGGAACGGCTACTGGACCATGATGCTGCGCGGGTACGGGGTGGAGGTGGACGCCGTGGATAACGGCATGAGTAAATGGTTCGTGCTTCGCCCTTCGCCCTTCGCCCTTCCCCGTCCCCAACCTCTTTGCTCGCTCTCGCTTCACCATACACATATACCATCCGGGTAGCACTAGGCGCTGACAATGGCAAATGGGGAATGCTTTGAAAGGCGAACCACCTGGATCCCCGATACGCTCATCCAAACAGGCACCGGCTACCTCGCCAGCCACCCCGATCACGATAGCCTTATCCTGCTGCTGGTCTACCCCGTCGTGGGCGGCAATTTGACGGGCACTGCCGAGGGCTCCTTCACGCGTGACCTGGTCGCGGCCTACAAGGGAGACACGCTGGTCGTGGTGGGCACCCAAAACCACAACGGGTATACCGGCTTTCCAGACATGACTATGGACGAGTTCATGGAGCGGGAGCATAGTGGCGAATGGGTCAGGACAGTCCAAGTTGCGATGCCGAGCTTTGCGGGCAAGGATGAAGCCTTGTTTGTTTTCCAACGAGTTCCGGCTCTTGGGGATGATGGGTCTTTGAGATAATATTCGTCCTTTGGAGATCTGGCGACAGATGGCCGAGATGCTACTCGGATGCCATTAGCTCAGCCAACCTGAGCACACTACATGTTCAACCTTCAACCCTTACTTCTTCTTCCCTCCTTTGCCTTTCCCTCCCTTCTGTCCATCTCCAGCACCTCCTCCCCCGCCTGTGCCTCCTGACATCATCACCGTCACCTTCCCAACCGGCACGACATTGAACGCCTCCTCCACTTTCAGGCCCTTGATCAACTCCACTTCCCTAGGCCACATCTTCTCCACATCTCCGGCCGTCTCATCCACGACCCCCTTCTTCCCGCTGGCCGCCCTCCACCGCTCCACAATCTCCTTCACCGCCTTCCCCTTCTTAACCTGCCCAGGCTGCAGCTTAGCCTTGTACTTGAGCTTCCCCAGAGCGTTCCACGGCGCGCAGACGGGAATGACTTCGAGTATCTCGTCGCCCGGCAGCGGGGTGCCCACCAGCGCATCCAGCTGCGTCATGGATTCTGCCTCGGCGTCGTCCAGCATGTCAATGCCCTCCTCGATCATCAAGCGACGAACTTCTTCGTGCTCTGCAATCTGCTTCTTTGCGCGCTCCTGTGCCTGGCGACGGCGTTCCCTGGCTGCCGCTGCGTCCGCCTCGCGCTTGGCCTTGGCCGCAGCTTCGGCCTCGGCTTTCTGTCTCGCTGCGGCGACGCCGAGGAGCTCCTCCATTAAGGCGCGGTCTTCCTCATCCTGATCTTTGTATTTGGCCGCTATCTTCTTCGCTTTACCTCGTTGCCCGCGCTTATGTGGCTGGGATTTTTTGTGAGGCTGGTTTTGAGAGGAGGAGGGCGTCTCCGGACGGGTGGAAGGGGTACCGGTTGAAGGCGGGGAAGGGCCCATGTCTTCCGCTCCGTTATCTTCTTCGACGGGGGCTTGCGGGCGATTGACATCTTCCTCTGACTCAGCAGGAGCAGGTTCCCCTTCGCTGAGCTTGAGATTGGCCATCTCATCCGACGGGGACTCCTGGCTGCTCCGCGGGGCATTTCGCTGAACTTCCGCATTGCCTTTCGTGCCTGGTTGTAGGGGGTTTGCCCTCTCGTTCTCGTCGACTTCTTCCTCGCTGTCGCTCTCTGAATTCTCTCCTGGGTCCTTTGTCTGAACGCCGCTATCCTCAGGTTTTGTGGTCGCGGCTACCGGAGCCGTACTAGAGGGCCCGACACCGCCGGCAGCATACAGTCTGTGCTTGACATGCTTGGTTTTGCTTTCTTCCGAGATCTTGAACAGTAGGCCGAACCCGAGGGTCAGAAGAGCCGGGGGAAGGGGATTGCGTTTGCCCCGGACCATAAAGGAGCCCATGGGAAGATACTCCCCAGCAGGAGCCGATTTGGAGACCTGGTCGGCGTTTACCCACCAGGCGCCCATGGCGGCCTTCGAGTCCCACGCATTAGAGCAGCAGACGGACAGGTTACCAGCTTGTGCGAGCGTTGACGGCGGAATCGGAGCATCAGGTGTTTTAGGGTCGTTCTTGATAATGACGGTTGGCGCGCCGTGCATGTCTGCGTGGACATAAACATCGCCCTTTCTCAAGTACCGTTTGTAGAGTATCTCATTCTGCTGAGCGTCCCGGCCACCGAGTACGAGGTAACCGTCAGAGGATATGAACCACAGAAATTTCTCAAACCACATTGGTTTCCTAATAGGCTGAAGCACAGGCTTCTCCTGTTTCAAGCCTTTCTTAAGGTCCTCGGCAATCTTCTGTTCGGCGTTCCTGAGCGCTATTTCAGACTGCATTAGGGTCTTCTGCTCCTTGCCGGCTGCCGTGCGTTTCTGTTCGTAGTACTCTCGGGCATTGTTCCATGGGCTAATCTTAAGATTGATGTCAATTGCCAGGCGCTTATCCACTGCCTTGGCTTTATTTGTCTCTGCATCGTGGACGGGTTCGTCATCTGTGTCGTAGTTGAAGTCCGGCGGCTCATCTGCCTCGGCTTCTTCTTCCTCCGCTTCGCCAAGGAGGAGCGTGATGGTGTTCTCATGGAGTCTCATAGGTAACTTGATAATTTCAGCCACAGGATTGTGTTGTTTCTGCTCTCGCTCAACCAGTTTGTTGACGTCTACCCAGTCCATGCCTTGCTGAAGCAGGCCATTGACGGCATCCATTGTCTCTTGAACCCGTTCGATGTTAGCCTCGATCGCCGCAGCTTTGCGCAGGTTTAGGATTTGAGCCTCTTGGAGCCCCTCTATCCGCTTCGCCTGATCCTGCCGGGCGGCATCGAGCTTCTTCTTGGCTGTGGCTTCGCGTTCCTGCAGGCGCGACTCAAGTTTTTGGCCCTCAAGCGAGGAGAAGAACTCGTCGACCGTCTTGTTGAAACCGTCAAACGTTAGAACTCTGCAGCTTGGATTGTCCTCGAACTGTTTTGGCAGAAAGGGCTGGAAATCCTCATAAAGGAGATTTCGCGCAGCCGTATCTTTCCGGGAATCCTCTTCATCCGCTGGCTCTTGCACCGCACGGGGGTTGGGCTTGGCGATGATGTACCCTTTCGCGACAGGCGAGCTAGTGACGCCGTCCAAGATGGAGCGCGCTTGCGTCAGTGACCGAAACAAGGCGTCAAGCAGCGCGTCATTATCTAATATATCTGCTGGCTTCGCGGTGGAAGCAAATCCTGTCAGGCGAAACACGTGGTCGACTAGCACCGGCGGTAACTCAGTTATCGTAGTGGCAAGCCCTCTTCTCAGCTCGTCTGAACTTTTCTTCTTAGTCTGCTTCGAAGCTGCTTGGGCTGCAGCCATCTGAAGAGCATCTCGAAGACGCTCTCGGGTTAACTCAGGAACCCCTTTGTAGTTTTGCCTGTTCTCGAGCGTATACGTCAAGCCCACTCGTTGAGGCTCCTGGCCTTCCCCTTCTGGGACATTTCGGAGTAGGGCAAGAATCTTGAGGTCGGCATCGGTAAGAATGATATTTCCGCTGGCAAAGAACTCGAGGTACAATCGGTAGGCGCCATCGCTGAACTGAAACTCGATGATTCGGTCTGTGCCAATCTGTGAGATTCCGGTGACCCGCCTGGTCTTGAGAAACTTGCGAAGACGCGCGACGAAGTTGCTCGGAGCGGGGGCGGCGGGGCGAGCAAAGTCGGTCAGATGGCAGCGAAATCCAGACTCGATGAGAAGCTGCTGTTTGCTATTCGGCTTGGCGAATTTCAGGAGGAAGATTTTGGAACTGAGGTCGTAGATATTTGCGACCCGTAGGGACACGAGGGCTTCCGAGAGCTCGTGAGCGATTACCTGAACATGACAGAAATGGTGAGAGGTTGGTCACCGGCCTGGAAACGCAGCTGACTTACGTACCCTGACGTCTAATGATGAGAATCTTTGCTTCATGTTGGGTTTGGTTGTTCTTGGGCTTGGCCAAGCTGACAGCGAGGACGAAATTCTTCGATGTCATACCCATGGCGGGGCAACCTGTCGTCAAATCCTCAGAAGAGCAAGTGGGGTGTGATGCAACTTCGGCCCCGCTGAAACTGCCCCATTGAAGAAGCCCTTGCCCTCTCAATGCCCTGCAGGAAGCTTGCGAAAATCTTGGGAGTGGGAGTGAATCAATGCAGAAAGTGTAGTCCTCTCAAACGGTTTTGCCTGATGATGAAGTGATGTACCGCGGCGAAAGCCAAACCACCAAAGAGCATTCCAAAGATCAAACACATGACTTGCGCTGTCCACAGCTGCATAGCGGCGTCTAATTTCTTGACTGGCCTTGATCTTGGAGTGTGAGGCTTCGGTAGGTTGAGGTTTCTGTAGCAGGAGGTGGATGGAGGCGCGGGAGTTTCTCCCGGAGAAGAACAGAGAAACAGATGGTGTCTCCGAGTCGTTGTCAGGGATATCTTTACCGCCTCCACTGTCTCTCAAGGTGGCTCGTTGTCAAACTTACTGTGGTAGAACACGGACTCCGCTGGTCTCCTTAGACGCCAAAATACCGTACCTAGTGACACCTGACAGAAAGCAGATAGTACTTCTAACTGACAATTCGAGGCATTCACCTAGACTGAACGTACCGCAACCTCCGATCTGAAACGCTACTTCGTTGACTGCTGGAAGCCACATACGTCCTTAATATTCTATATCCGCAAGGTAATTCTGGCGGGAATTGGTCAATCCCTCTAGCAGGCTGGAAAGCTTGAAGAAGCTTGAAAAGAAGAAAATAGTCAACGTTAAGATCTCGTTACTCAGGGAATCTGGGAAGCCCATTGTCTCAAATTTAGCTTCCACCTTTCCGGAACGGCATTGGTAAGCCGTCAGCTAAGAGCTCAGCCTTCACGCACTAGGCTCCAGCCAGTCCTTCTCAGTAGGAGAGAAAATACAATAATCAGGTGAAGCTTGGAAGAACCCTTCTGGCCGCGGGGTTCTACACCAAATAAGTCGGAGCCAAAGTCCCTCGATGGGTGTTGCCGAGGGCCGCTAGCACCGAGAACGCCAAAGCATTTTCAGAGGAGCCGTTCGGAGGCACCTGCCCGGCCCGGCGGATAATCCCGGGCTCGACGATCAAGGGACCGCAGTTGTCATGGCAACCCACCGGAAACAGCGTGCTTGCACGAGCGGGCGGTTGGAGAAGACCTCGGCTGGTATCAACAAAGTTCTTAGACGGGAAATATCGCAACTTTGGCGTAAAACCATTCCGGCCGAGGTTTTCTGACCGCTCCGGCTGCGCGGTGATGGATGGCGGCAGGCTGGGCCTTGACGAGTTCTGCGCTTGCAGAATCTCTGTGGGAAGGCTGGGGCCGAACGGCCCAATCGTAACAACACACGAAATCTTTGTGTTGAGACAGCATCGCTGTGAGAGCAGCGGTTGACAGCCAATTGCGAGGACCCGGAGCTGGATGCCAGCCCGCAGATTCCCTTGTTCGTCCAACCTCCCCAGCCACCTATCAGCTGGGCTAGCAACCATGTCCTGTCTTGGACCCACTGGCCAGTCAGAGCATGCAGCTCTGAGTGGGTCGATTCAGGTGATTTTCAGAGATCCCCCGGTGTCACACCCACAGAGCCTATTCAAACAGAACTGGCAATGCGCGCCGGTAACCGCGCTTGTGAGCATCAAGTGCTGCTTCAGGATGGACCAATTGACGCACAATTCCATTTAATCCGTGGGATCGAAGAGGCTGGAGTTGGTTGCCCTTTTTTCAATTTTTGATGTTGCCGAATTCCCAAACGTCAGAGAGGTTCGGTGGATGTGCTTTTTCAGCTCGCAATGGGACAGCTCCCAACTCTCAAAATGGCTGGGCGCATTCCCCAGGGAGGAGCGGGCATGGGAGGCTGGGCAAGAGCCCCCCGCGGACGGGGCAATCAGGGTCGCTCGCGCGGAGAGAAAATTGGGTCCGCTAAACCACTTTGGACAGCAATAAACAATGGATTCTCCACTCATGTAAACAGACAGCTCGGGAAGCTTGGAGCTCCTGCCACACGCATTTCTGTCTGATGTCTGGCGACTGCCAATCAAGACCCGGCTGTGGCCTGCCCACACGGCGATTCGCACGATCCCATTGGGCTTTGCTTGCATCGTTGCAAGGTCGTTGGGGTCCCCCGCCAACCAGCACCATGGCCGGAAGCGCTCCGCCCAATGCGTATTTGAACGGCCCTCGCAGCTGAGGGCTCCCCGTTCCTGTCCCTGATCTTTTCTCCTCATCCTGTCACCGCATCGCCCTCTGTCCACTCATAGGCAACCACACTTCTCTTTTCCCTTGTTGGAATTCGATTGAAACCGAGTAAAAGAAGACGGGTCCATCCATAGACCGCCTTCTCCTCTCTTTTCTTTCGACTTCTTTCTAGGAAAAGAAGCAAGAGGGATCTTCTTGTCTTCCTTTCGTCTCATCGGAAGGACGAGGAGAAGACTGCCTCTCTGCGCCGTAAAAGGTCGCCAACCTGGACTTTGAAGCCCGCGTCCCGGTCCCTTTCAGCGTCTTCCCGTCATCATACAGGGAGTCTGAAATCGCAACCCAAACCCACCGACACGAAGAGTTAGAGATCAAGCTCCCCCAGCACGCCGGACGGGAAGGTCAACACTCTTCTTTCCAAGCCCAAGCACATCTTCCTCCACGTGGAGAGGGTCGCTTCAGAGAAGAAGAGGTCCGCATCACTCGTGAAGAGGAACATCACCGCCGTCCCGGCACCCACGCAGAGTTCACCTACCGTGAAGAGCATCGCAGGTAAGCTTTGTTTGTTTTTGCTCGGCTATGTATCCCCCTTCTCCGCCTTTTGCGCTCTGTTTCTTTTTTTCGCTTGCGTTCCCCTAGCTTGGATCCGCCTTCACCCCTGCAGACCGGGGGGAGCTCAAGGCTCCGCCAAGGCGGTCTAGGGTAGAGCTTGCTGCCGCCATAAGAAAGGCTGTTCTCTCTCTTACTAACGCGTTTCTCGCTTTTCCGCCAGACCTCAATCTACCTACACCGAATCTCGCATTGAGATTGACGCTCAACACCGCCCCTACGGCTCCGCCATTGACGTTGCTGAGAGCGAGTACCGCTCCCGGGTCCAGCCTAACTATCGCAAGGAGGTCCACGTAACTGGCACCACCGTCGATCCCCCTTCCTACCGTCCCACCTACAAGGCTAGCACTGTCGTGGACGACGTCACCGTCGACGGCCAGAAGTTTGTCCCTTCGTACAGGAAGGAGGTTCACGTCACGGGTTCTACTGTCGACCCACCTGCTCCTCGCTCCGTCTACCACAAGGACGTGAAGATCACCGAAGAGACCGTAGAGTATCCCCGTTCCACCGCTCCAAGCCAAAAATCCAAGATGGGTTACTACGACGAGGACGGTAAGCATGATTCCCTTCCAGTCCCGGGCGCCTGAAGTAGCCCCCGACACACAAGTGTGCTCACGCCAAACTCAGGCCACTATCACTCTTTCCGTCAGGGATTGCACAAGTTGGCTGACCGTATCGTGCATCCTGAAGGCCATGAGCGCGTTGAGGTTACCGAGGTCCGTGAGACCCGTCGCCCCCGCGAGCCGGCCGCGCCAGCGGATGCCTCGTACGCGCCCAACACGGTGACCATTCCCTGCCACCACATCCGGCTGGGCGACATCCTCATCCTCCAGGGCCGCCCGTGCCAGGTCATCCGCATCTCGACCTCGGCTGCCACTGGCCAGCACCGGTATCTCGGCGTCGACCTCTTCACCAAGCAGCTTCATGAGGAGTCGTCGTTCGTCTCGAACCCGGCGCCCAGCGTGGTCGTTCAGACCATGCTCGGCCCGGTCTTCAAGCAGTACCGCGTCCTGGACATGCAGGATGGCACTATCGTCGCCATGACTGAGACGGGCGATGTCAAGCAGAACCTGCCTGTCATTGACCAGAGCAATCTGTGGAACCGTCTGAAGAAGGCTTTTGAGACTGGCCGCGGCAGTGTTCGCGTCCTGGTCGTCACTGACCATGGCCGCGAGATGGCCGTTGATATGAAGGTTGTCCATGGCTCCCGCCTCTAAACGGATGCTTCGTGCTGCTCGAGCATCAACCCTGCATGTATCTGGTCTGCAATCGGGTGTATCTAGGCATTTTCTGTTTATCATTGCAAGATTGGTCAAAACTCGGCTGGGTAGGGGTCACGACCCGGCGTAGGATGCTTGGGTACGTACGGGATTTCATGTCGGTAGACACTGTATATGATGGATGATCTGTAATGGATGGATGATTCTTCGGTACACTATACGCTTATCCCTGCTTCTCGACCCATGTTGAGGATATTTGTGTGACGTGTAGGATACATACCATAGAGTCCAAGTTTGTGTTTGACTTTCACGGCTGGTAGTCTTTGGAAATAATTACTCGGTAAGTCACCTTCTAGGTCATGCCATCCCTTGCCATGCTCTGTGATCCAACATGTAGATGTTTCTAATAAGACCGGGTTCTATTGCCATCATCCCCTGAAGGCAAAATCATGCTCAGCCTGGATATCCGGCCAGAGAGGCGCGGTTGGGAGCTTGATCTCCTTCCCAGCTTTGGATTGTTCTCCAATGGAAGTTGTAGATATTAACAAGTTGCTATTTTTGGCTCTACTCTTGCAAGGTGATCCAGCCGGCTTGCTCCTCCTTGCTAGTGAGGTCGGCTTGAGTCCGAGTGGCGTTCGTTGATCAAGCGGGAGTGGGCACAGTGGCACAAATACGGCAGCGGTGGAGTCGGGACGAGGTCCGGCCGGAACGGCCTGGGCCGTAAAGCCGTTTTGTGAAGGCCTCAGCGGCGAGCAACTAGCCTAATCCACCTGCTGGCTCCGGCATAACTTACCTATTGGCAGCATGCATATTTTATTCAGCGGGCAAGGCTTTGGAAATTGCAACTGCAAGGTCAAGCTAAGGAATGTAGGTGTGTTGCTGGTGTGTGCTCCCTGTGAAGAGTGGAGATCACATCCGTGTCGATCCCGCCCACACCAATTTCCTCGCCAAGTCTCCTTGCATTTGGAAAAGCGAGGAGAGCGACCACTACTGCAGAGTTCCACGTGAGGATAGGGATGAAGCGAGCGCTTTTCATTGTACTTCATTCTTCTCATCCAGGCTCCGAACCAATCGGTGGTAACGTCCGGCCTTCATGTGGGGACGGCGACCGAGGCTGAGAACCATCTTGGAGGTTGGGTTTCTGCCCGTCGGTGCCCAAGCCCAAGATATGCCGCTCCGTGCTACCCTACGATACTCGCTTGGCCGGCTCGGCCGGCTATCGAGAGGACAGATCTGGGTAACGTTGGAATCAAAACAACAGTCAAAGGGATCCTTGTAAGATGAGCTTCAGCAAGATTGGGAAATCGGTCACCAGACCCTTAGTCACCCAGCGGAATTTTTAGCCTTGGTGTGGATGACATGATCTCGGAAACGAAAAGAAGCGACAACTTGGCTGATCAATCCTTCAAGGGCATACAATACATTGTTTGACTCGCCACTCGTCTTGATTGAACATGGGAGACATGGTTGGAAATCCACGTTTGTGTGACGGGCATAGGTGGTTCGCGAGGCAGTGAAGCAAGGCGTGACCAATTTAGACAAGGCGTGGCTTCGTGTTTGCCCATCAGCAACGACAACCCTGGAGGAACCGCTTTTGCCGTCATTCTGAACACCTAATGGTCTTCATGCGGATTTTCATGCACATACAGTAATTCCAGTGTTCACGTACACTGACTCTAGGTATGCCACTCTGTTGACGGTGGGAAGATGATGAATGATGATCTGTACACTAGACGGGAACCTCGTAAGGCACTGGTGAACATTGTTGACATCTTTGGCAGCGTTGCGTTTTATCAAGTCTCTGGGTGACGTGATGCGAGGAGGGGTCTTGCTCGAGTACCTAAGGTACCTAAGTAATCCCCGCCACGAGACCCCCATCGAGAGTTCCAGGTCGCAACCTGGCTTGAGCCTGGGCATTCTTTTATCACTGGTTTCAGTTGTGTACTGTACCGTTTTAGCGGATCCAGACGTCATGCACCACTTCACGGTCTGCTGTGGCCATGGGATGGGCACACAAAGAGCTTACCTCTCTCCGAAGGCCCGGCCCGATAAACAAAGTCCTGGTACACAAAGAGTATTGTGTAGGGCAGAGTCGCTGAAGTGGTGTTGACTTACACAGCGCAGGGGAACGGCAGCATTGAACCTTCAGGTACCTAGCTCCACCTCAGTTACCTAAGTTACCTCAAGTGGAACGTACGCACAAGGATAAGCGCCGGGCGACCTGGAAAGACAAAGCTCTGATACCTGAGGCTACCTACCGGTATTCCTGGCGTGCAAATACGGAATTAGGAATTCGCTACTTTTCATCACCAACACCACAGGTGGGTGATCCACAGAGTGGACATTCGCGACGATCGGACGAACGAGCTTGGGCTGACGGGCACGCCTCATCCCCACTTTAAAGATGTCTGAATCTTCTCAAATGTTCCTCGAAATGATAAATATTGCCAGACTGCAAAGTGTCTGTCCATAAACTGGCTCGCATTCCGATGCTGTGAATGGGTCCTGACGCTCCAGTGACTCAAAATTAATTACCCCGCCGACTTGCCCGCTTCCCTCCGGGGACTCGTTGGACTCGTGGCCGTCTCTGCGACCCAGCGGCACTGAGCTGAGGGCCAACTGGCCGTTATCTTCCTTCACCGTCCTCTCGTCTTCTCTCGCCGATCCAATCGCCGTTGGAATCGTCCTTGGTTGGCTTGCTCTTGGAAAAGTTGCTTGAGCAAACCTGTGGAAATCGAAGCCCCCGGCGCATACCTTGCATCAAAGGGGACAGACAAAAGCTTACGGTCTTCCTGCCCCGCCATCATCATCATTGAACCCCACCTCGCCCACTCCTGTGCGCTGCGCCCCCGACATACCTACACACCCAAGCATACACAGCCTGCAAAAGACGCTCACTCAACCGCAGACCACCTTTCCGAGAAAGAGCTGAACAAAATTCAGGGACACCGCTCTCCTCGTGAACTGGCCACCGCCTTTTCCCAGTGTCAACCACAGCACCGAATCGTCGAGCGGTGAGCCGACATTTAGGTATCTGTCTTCGCCAGGAAAATCGCATTCAGCCGCCATCGTCACGCTGACCTTTGAGAAAGCCATTCGGACAGGTGGGATCCTGCCGCACCTAGCAATGGCCGACCCCGCTCGGTACCTGTACTCAGGCACGACTGGGAGGCGGTCGCCGCCTCTTTACAATCCCGCGCGGGCTTCTATGCCCGTCACGGCTAGCGGTTATGATCCTCTCTACGCCGGAGACATTCATGCCATGTCAGCATCCCACCACGAGGACCTAGTCTCCCGACCAGCCGACGAGTACCGCACCAGTGCCGTACCTGTCAGCGCAACTACGTACACCGTGCGCAAAGAGCCGCTGTCGAGGAGCACCAGCGTCAACGACGGCACTCGCCAGCACCGAGTCGTTGAACCGCCGTCCAAGCGGCCCATCATAATCACCACCAAGCATACTTCCTCGGGTCCCAGGTCGGGAAGCCCGTCGCGTGACCCCTACCGGTCAAGTGATGAATACTACACCCTCCCGGCATCCTCTGTCTCGAGGAGCCGAGCCGCCGGCCAGGGCCCTTCGAACTCGAATATGGAAGACGAAGAATACCGGCGTCTGAGGGAGAGAACTACCCGGGGCGGCGATCCATACCGACGCCCAGGGCCATTGTACCCTCACCGCGGCAACACGCTGGATTTTGAAGACGACGGGTATGAGTACACAAAACCAAGTGACTTGGCCAGATATGACCTCGACCACGACCGGCCGCGGAGGAACCGTCGGGAGAGTCTTGACCGCTATGATCGATACTATCGTCCGACTGTCAGCATTTCAACGGACCTAACCCGGCCGTATTATGAGCAGAGAGAACGGCGACCCCGGGGCCCGCCCCCGACAACGTGGGGCCTGGACAAGGTAAATAGAGCCGCCGCCGGTGGAATCTACGACGGTGCTGGCATTCCAATTCCCCTTCCTCCATCGGTACCTCTGGCACCGGATGCCAGGCGATCAGGCCCTGGCAGCCCTACGGTCGATCACCGGGCCGCCTCCCACGCACGGCCGCTTTCCCTGATTCAAGACAACGGGGGACGGACTGGTCACCACGACGATTACTACCGAGATGACGATTTGCCTCCCCGGGACTATCGTGATCGCGACTACGGTTACTTTCAGGACGATAGCGTCGGCATCCGCGGCTTTGGCATCCGCGTGAACTCAATGGACCCTGAGGAACATCGCCTGCCCCACGACAGGCATTATCGAAGTGATCGTCATGATTACTGGGATGATCGAAAAGCCTACGCCGATCGTGAATTACGAAGGTTGTCTGATGAAGACCTGCAAATTGTCAGACATGAATATGATGATCGGGATCACAGGCGCCACCGCGATCACGATCACGATGACGAGGCGCCTCCCAAGAGAAATACCAAGCCCCTTTCCGATGATGAACGCGATAGCAAAACAGATAAAGTCCGCGATAAAGTTAGTGCTGGACTTGGCATCGCTGCAGCTACTGTTGGCCTCAAGTCCGCCTTGAAGCGCCCGGACAAGGACAAGGAAGACGCCTCTCCGTCGAGAAGGCGTGAGGATGAAGAAAGCAGTCACCACAAGCGTGATG
Source organism: Canariomyces notabilis (assembly GCF_033297395.1). NCBI lineage: Eukaryota > Fungi > Ascomycota > Sordariomycetes > Sordariales > Chaetomiaceae > Canariomyces > Canariomyces notabilis. Next base: position 39,127 of record NW_027041823.1, read on the forward strand.
AAAGCGAGTCCCGACTCAGAGCTGCCCGGAAGGAGCCGATGCTCGGTGACGAAGACTATGAGATTGTTGAACACCCAAGCGAAAAGCCGCGAAAAGGGACAGAGCCTGAGCCTGGCCCCAGCGGTAAGAAGAGAGAGGATCATGTAGCCCCCCCGCCCCGGGACCACTCCTCATCTGGAGACGAAGGGAAGACCAAGATTCGCCGTCGACAGCGGGCTTCCACCTTTGACCCCAATGACACTGCCGGGCTAGCCGCGCTGAAGGCGCAGCTGGCTGCTACCGAAGGAAAAGAGAAGACTCCCAAAAACGACGTAGCCTCGCCCAAGGAGCCGTCTCCAGATCGCAGATCCTCTCCTGGCGGGAAGGATGATGACAATGCGAATTCTTCGGCCCTAGTCGTTAAGGAGGACCGTGACCCAAGCCCGCCGTCGCGTGACGAAAGGCAGGTCCGGGTTGTGCCTCCCCCGAACGAACCGGCCGAGAAGAAGCCGCTCAAAGGTATCCTGAAGCCGCCAAAGCCACAGTTCCCTGAAGAGCCAAACCCTGTCCGCGAGGGTGTTGCACCCCACAAGGACGACAAGACCAAGGCGAATGTGCCCCCTGGAGCTAGATGGACCAAGATCAGCCGCAAGATGGTCAACCCTGAGGCACTCACCATCGGGAAAGAACGCTTCGAGGTGCGCGATGACTTTGTCATTGTACTGAGAGTGCTGAGCAAGGAGGAAATTCAGGCTTATGCTACCGCGACCCAACAATTGAGAGGTAGGTCCCCCCACTCCGTACCATCCGAGTTGTGGTCCTAGATCAAGGGCCATATGGAGAGGGCCAGACGCTAAACTACACAAATTTTGTTACAGAGCGCCGAAGGAAAGAGTATGAGCGCGAGATGCGTGAGGCGGAGAAGGAGAAGGAGAAGGAGAAGGAGAAGGATGATGACGACCGCGGCGGCGGTGACGAGGATGAGAAGAAGAGGGGCCATCGTGATCGTCACCACCGGCGGGATAGGGACGACACCAAGGATCGGGAGAAGGACAAGGACAGACACAGCCGCCGCCATCGGCATGATTCGGATGACGACCGTGACTACTATGATGATGGTGATGTCGTCCACGAGTCGAGGTCTTCGCGGCCGGCTGAGTATCATGGCCATACCGGCCACCACAGGTCCTACCGTGACTGAAGAGACACCTATCGTGATGGGGTGAGGATTCGGTCATGATGAGAGAGGTGTGTTGAACGTTCAAGCGTTTGATCTTGGGTCTGTTTTGTGCGAGGGATGTCTGCTGGTTTAGATTACATATATGGCGTGTGCGTGCAAAGGCAAGCGAGCGAGATCACTGGTGTTACGAGTTGGAGATTCAATGGCATGGAGCGAATGGTTGCTTCATTTTTGGATATCTGGACTGCCGGGGTTCACAGGAGTACTGCTGATAATGGCCTTTGGGGTGGAATACACTATACGGGAAGCATTACACAATGAAAAGCAATTTGCATTTGACCGGTTCTGGTTTGAGTGATTGTGTCTCTAGCTGGCCAGCATCGTCCTTATTGTCCTGTGTACTGTACCTGTATTCTCCTATAGACGGGTTTTGAGTAGCTGATGTCTTGAAAGGAGTTCGGGACGTGAGCAGATCATATATCCGTGGTCCGGAAAGGCCGTTGGTGTGACTGCTAGGCTGTTAGCTGGGAATTAGAGAACGACGACAGCCATATGACCCAACTTCCATCCATGGTGACTGGCCAGTATCACCATTATTCTTCTAGAAAAGCTGAGGCGGTAACTAGTTAAAATTTCTAAGCAGCCAGACAGCTCGGCACGAAGGCAGGCGAGTACCCGGTCCCCAAATTCTTCTCTTATAGATGGGTAGATGGTTGAGGTATCCGTCAGGTATTATCGTCAACATCAGAGTCTTGAGCAGACCGTTGAAGGCTTCCCATTCTATTGATGCCATTTTCATCTCTCTTCTACGTAACTGAAGACCTTCTACTTCGGTCTCATGGATCCTAAGCCTTGAGCGATTGGCTCATTAACTGCTAGGCGTGTGCTTATTGCATTGGACTCTGCCTTGGTTGCCTCTTGATACCCCTCTCTTCCAACAGCACATCCCCTGGGTGACTCGGGATTGGACTTGGAACCTTCAGACTCCCCTGGGGATGCCTTGAGAAGGATGAGGTTGTCTGGAACCAATTTCTCGTCAAATAAACCAGTATACGGAGCTTCCGAGTCTACTCCGTAGGACGAGCTCTGTTGAGAGCAAATGCTCAACTTCTAGAGCTGAACGCGTCCCTGTCTGGATTTGGCAAAGTCTAGTGTGATGGACGACTCATCGGGGTTCCAGATTAATAATAGTAGCGTTCGGATCTCGCTGTTAATTATTATAAAGCATCGTGTCTGAGCAATCAACTCCTCGACAATCGACATTGGTGAGCACAGACGACATAATTAACGTTAGCTCCAAAAAGGAAGCCGGGCAGTGCCAGCCTCGCCAGCATAGTCACCGACCCCTGCTTTCTCGCGGTCAACTCCCGAGGTGAGCCCAGGAGGGAGGAGGGTATGTACATGTACATACGACGAGTGTACAAAAACAAGCCTCTTGCGACCCCCATGGACGAACCCGGTGAAGCGAGAGCTTCCCCGACCAGCCTGCGTGAACCCTGGCTGGCCAACCACGCAAACAAACGTTGCATGATACACAAAATCTATTCCCGTAGTATCAAAACGCTATATCCGTAGTACAGTTTGTACAGTACATACACTTGAAGCTCAGTCATTGAGGCTGCAAATTCAACAGCAATGCCAAGTTCACTCTCATCAATAGATAGACACTTACAATACCCCCTAAATGGCCTGGAGTTATCTTTAAAGCTATCCCAACGATGTTGCTCCCTTTGTTAAGTGAGGCTGGCCGGTTGAACCGCGAGTGGGATAGTGGGGAGAGTAAGTATAGCTTATATAAGCACCTACATCTTTAATATCACCCCAACTACAAGATATAATACAAGTCCTTACGCTACAGATATTATAAGAAAACTATCTCGGGGCTGTCTTTCACCTGTTTGACATTGTCCTGTAGCTTGCTTTTCTGTTCTGCGAAGAGGTGGGGAGAGTGGGCGTGCTTAAAGGTACGAATTGTACTACGGATATAGCTTTTTCGTACTACGGGAATAGATTTTTTTTTGGCATGATAGGATCTCAACAAACAGGCAGGGCGGCCTTTGCGCTTCTTCTCCCAGCTCAACTGACACGTTTTGAGGTACTGATACCACAATCCCTTTAACTGTGCAATTGGACACTTCGGTGGCAAAACGCGTAACTGGCCAATTGGGAGCTTTTCCGTCTGCCAAGACGTAAATCTATACAGCTTACTACTTCGTCAGTAAGATCTTTAATGGCGCACAGCTGAAAATTGGAGGGAACGCGGTGACACACGGAGCCTGAAAAGTCCCACCAAGTATCTATGGGGCGCCAAAAAAAGTGTCCAATTGCACAGTAAAGGGATACATAGATGGAAGCCTGGCACTTTACTGGTTTATCAATACGAAGCGAGAATATCGAGAGATACGTCCATGACTTAGTTACTGTATTATATATTCCCCGTCGGCCTCTCCGGAACTCAGCCGGGCGGCACAGCAAAACGTTCAATGTTGGTGCCCAGGCATGCCAGGGGAGGATCGTGCGTGGGAGAGCAAGCGGAAGGTTTTGACGAAGTATTATACCGTACTACAGTACCGGTAATTCAGCATCAGATGACATTGCAGCGGATGAAGGTGTAATTGAGATTTGTTTTTGTCTTGTCATTGAGACTGCTGGGCGTACTGTATACCCCAGGTACGTTGAATTCATGGTATCTCCATGGCTGTCTCCTACTGAACAGTACCCCCAGTTTTCCTCAGATCCAGGACGCACAGATGAGCTGGAAGTGTAGTCGTGATAAGTATGAGTGGTGATGACAACTGCCGGACGATGGGCCAGGAGATCCAAACGGCTGAAACGGGGCATTCAGCTACATATCATATACACGTCACACCGAGCGCTTCTCATTTTGCCTACACTACACAGGCTTCATTGGCGACAGTGATAAGTGGTGAGAGCTTTGATAATCGACGTTGCCGAGCAAGAACTGAGTAGACAAGTGAAGTCATCATGACCATCCCTTTCACCAAATGTTACCGGAACAAAACACAAAACTGGCAACGTCTTCTCTAAGAGGTACGGATGCTGATGATGGAAGAATACTGGCAGGAAAAGGAGAGAGGGAGCAGCGGTGTGTTTAATGTCTGAAACGTCATATGATGTGTTTTAAAACTTTCCTCTACCGTCCCACAAGGGGTTTGTTTCAGAGACAACATCGAAGGTGATCTTGGTTCAAGAGGAAGTGACGAGTCTGAATGTCGGCTTTGTTGACTTGTGGTAATCGGGTTCCAGCACCGAGGTAGGAACAGTACAAACGGGATCGTGGACATTTGGACGTGTCTTGCCTCTGTTCCCGCTTGGAATGCCGGCGAACAGCTCTTGTTCTAGTCAGGTGTAGTGCAGATTGATGGAGCGAGCATTGAGCCGAGATCCGTGTGTACTAGTAGCTCAGTCGGGTGTTGAGCATCCCTCGACGGACCCTTCAGATAACGATAGAGTCGGCCGCATCGGTCAAGGGCTCGTGACACTGTCTGGTGGTTCTAAGCCAGACGCGTTCTTTGGTTGATACTAGTACAGTATACTGAGGCTTTGCGAAAGAAACTTGTGATGATTTTGAGCTGACTTCAGGTCCGAGTTGATCTTGTAAATTGTTGATGTCCTTTGTTTCAAACACCCAAGGTAAGCTGTGTCGCGATTCTCTTTGAGTTTGGACGGTTTCAAGCTCCAAAGGGTGATCCGATGTTGTCGTCCATCAACGACGTCGCACGCGACGTCTTGGCGGCCACGGGTGACCTTCAGCTCATCGCGTCTCCGAGGGTTGGTAAGCGCGTCCAAAGTATCGTCACATCAGGCACCCCCGGCTTTCCTACAACCCCAGTTCAGCCAGGTTGCAGGAGCGCTGGGGGTGGCCGGGATGAGGGTTCATTCCTGGTTGCGCTGTAGTTACACAACGTCATTACCGGTACTGTAAACCGCAGGGGACTCGTGTTGTGCAACGCACAATCTCACACACTCTTCTTCCCCTCGTCGTCAACGACCAGGCTTCTTGATGGCCCTGGTCTATCCATAAGGCTGGATACCTACCTCACCAAAAGCCTGGGGAATCCATGAGGCTGCTGCTGCCACATGCAGGACGCATACCACTTGCGACATCTGCGCCAACTGATGAATGAACGGCTTTGGGCCTCTCCCTTACTGTGGACGGAGCACTGCGACTGGCGTCCCTCTGCGAACACCGTCCTTGGCAGGGGTTGATGTGTGATGATCATGAGACGTCCGCGAATTATTACCTACAAAATTGCAGTCAACAATACAGTTCTTCATATTGATGATTTACCCGGGACTAACACGTCGCTTTTATTACTTCGTGTACGCTAAATCCCGCAAATTGATAGCGAGGTCAACGAAGTGAGTACTTCGTACCTCAATATGTATTAAGGGAACTGTGGATCGGACACACTGACGCTTGTGCTGTGCAATTTGGAATGAGTCGAATGCGCGCTCCTAATTATCATAACGCAGTTTTTGGTGCAGGGTTTCTGATGTGAAAATTCGGGGTACACGCCGCAACAGGAACTCCTGCTCCAGCTTTGGCGCACGATTTCCCCCATTGCAATGCGCAAGATCGACACGAAACGTCTCGATCGACCACGCCAAAATCTCATTTCACGATAGCTGAAGACGTTAGTGCGTTTGTAGTGTACTGTAGTGTACTGTACACTACATGATTGTTCTTACATTACATATGCTACTAATTCGCTATTGGGTCCATCAGTGTGTGCATACCGGGGATCGCCTCCGGTGGGAAGGATCAATGCAGTGACAAGGCATGTATGGAGTACGGAGGTATACTAGTGTATTTGCATGGGTGGCACTCGCAGGGGAAGGTGGGAGCAACACAACCTCCCACATCTTGCGGAAAAGGATGCAGTGCCTAACGTTCGCGTCAGGTGTTCGCCTTTATAACTCCCGTTGGCTGCAGATGGTACGAAGGTACCGTAAACCGAGACCGGATGATGGCCAATAGACAGAGTTACTTGAGAAGTTTGCTGCAACCCAACACCTTCTTAGTATCCGCGAAATTAGTAAGGTCATGGACTATGTATATACCTACTTACTTACCTAGAGCCAGCCATAGCGGCCTTTAGGTACAGTACCTCGTCGTGTATTGCAGTCTACGTAAGCCGTCATAACTAACGTGAATTGGGATAATGTGCCAGGATGATTCAGGGGTTTTGGCTTTTGGCAGCCCATGACCCTAAAAGAGATCGCGGATCGATATTCGACCCGGCGTGACAGGAACAGGGGAAACGTCTTCACATCGCCCCCTTGTCTTATGTATCTTACATATGAAATACAAAGCTAGGTGAGGTAAGTAACAAGGGGTGTATATTATGCCAGTATCTGGATTGTCCTTTATATTACTCCGTACATTCTGCAGGACTGGAATCCACATTAGCGCCTGAAGCTGGCCGACTTCCGATTGACAAATGCAAAGAGATGCCTTGTGTAGCAAAGGGCGGACGCGAAGTATCATTGAGCCACTGTCGAGAGTTTAGTGTATGTACGGCGGAAGTCCTCCGGCAGAGGTCGGATGATAGGTGGATTGGCTATGGAACTTGATACGGTACCTTCCTATCTACAGTCCTCCCCACATGGTGGTAAGTCATTACGCTAATAACACTGGCGAGCTGAATGAGTGTCTGCAACTGCACTATACTTGTAAGTAAGGTAGATGCCGCGATTCCTGCATCAGCCGCTGGTGTAACGTAGGTATCCGGGGTTGAAACCACTGCCGTTTGTGCCTGCGGCTCGTTAAATCAATTTCCGGGAATCACCAAGGTAGTGTACTTCGTAGTCGATTAGGTAACGCGTCAGTTTCTCAAGGAACATCTGTCATGTATCAGGTCCGGGTACCTCTGCCTTGGTTTCTTTTGACGGCTTCCAGGTTCCAGCCGCGATGACGAGAAAGCCTCACCAGGGGCTATTGAGGTGGTGAGTTCGGCAAATTCTCCGAGGGGTGGGAAGCCGATAAAAGATACATGAAATTTAGCGTGTATGCTTGGTATCTCATACAGGCCGTATGTATGTGTATGTAATCTCAGGCCGTGGACAACTTCTCGCATAGCCGTCAACTTAATAATACAGGGTGCGGGCTGTTAGAACAAGACTCTTCACCGGAAGATTGCTGGCATTTGATGCTAACGTTAAATAAACGGGCGGCCGCGAGTTGATGGAAAAAACTGTCGAAAGTTGCAAAGTTACCTGATGCCCCCATCAAGCGCTCTTGGAACCTTTCCTAGCCTAAGATAGAAAGCCGGTAACTACCTGTACCTGATGCATGATGTATTATACACTATATACTGTATATACATACATCCGCAACTGTCTCAATTCATGTATTCCATGTCTCAATAACTCTAAGATCTTCCAGGTTGGTGTTTGAGTTGCAGAATACCGTGTCTAGAGTCTCCTATCGAACGAAACTTCGTTTGACAGAATAGCTGTTTTGTCGGAGGGTCTTGTCCACGTAAAACGCTGATGTAACCGAAGGAAACGGGTTGGTTCCCTTTTGCTATGTACGGGGAAAAACGAAGACCATTGTCGATTCAGAATCAATGCTTCCAGTAATACAAATGTAGTCTGATACCTAAAGTGAGTACGTTTCAAGGTACCCAATTTATCAATGGTTGCTGCAATGCAAAAAATGGTACACGATTTACTAAACCCCCTTCTGCCTGATCGTGATGTGCTTGCCTCGACTCAATTACATAAGGTAGGTAAAGAAATCTCGTGACCTAGTACCTTAGAAACCTACACAACTTACAGAGCCTGGGGGGGGCCTTGACTTGTAGAATTGTTGTGCCGGATAATGTTCGTTGTTGAAGGTACTTAGGGTCCGGGATATATCCCTAGTGAGAATCACTCCTAGACACTATTAATAGGTATCAAAGGCTGTTCCGACTTTCTTGATTTGCCTTACTTGGATCTCTACTGTGGCGGGTGTGGTTAGTTCCTAACTATCGGTAACTTGAAGAGAGTCCGACGTTACTTCGTACACGTAAATGAACCTGGTGGCAGCGGCTCAGCAGTGCTGTGCTGCCGTCGTCTTCCCCCCACCCTCACTCTCTGTCCGTAGGGCCCGCATCCAATAAACCTGGTTCCGTCACAAGCCACTTCATCACCATGCCGCCCAACCGTGCATTTCCTGCACAAGGCGTTAACGTTAAGCCGATCTTTTGCTCCCCGTGATTCGCTGACAGTATCGCCATTCCTCCGCGGGTTTCTATATGCAGGCCCGAGGCAGGCGGCCAAGGCCAGTTGCCTCCTCGTCTTAGGTGTTATCGGATGATTCATTACATGCATCTGCACTAACGTATTGTCCTGTATACCACCGTAATACAATACAGATGGTGTGTAATGTATATAATGTATGTAATGTATGTACACAACTCTATTAGTTACCATACAGTTCAAGGCTGGTTCGTTCGTTGTACAGAATTCATACAAATAGAGACTAATACGTCAACGAAAGAAAAGAGGGCATCTAGTAAGCTCTGAACAGCGTTTTCTTCCAATCCCTACTTGTAGGAAAAAGTGACTCTTCGATGTTGAGATCTAAATTTTAGGTTGGTGTTGCACTTTGTATTACCGAACAAACCATCAGCGTCGCTTGCCACTTTGTGACCTCGATCCCAACATGCTGGTGCACCCCGGCCCAAAAGTTCCACCACCCCCTTCGATATGGAGTACATTTACTACACTCAACACACATAACACATAGTACACCAACATACATAAGATAGTAGTAAGCATGTATGTACCATGCCATTTCGCGTTTTCAACATGAAGCGGCTGTGTCCTCACCTGAAGATTCCATACACAGATCCTGCTGCAACCCCCACGAGAAAAGCAACGATAGGTACTCTGTAGTTTACAGGAAAGAACACACCAGGACGAAGCAACCTAGACGTCTTCTTTAAATGGCCAACTAGTAGAAACTACAACGCGCTACTCTCTGTTCTAGGTTCCTACGTATCTGTCCAACCTTTCCCTTTCACGGCTTTGCCTTACGGTGTTATGTAGCTCGCTTTTTGATATTGCTCGCTCTGCTGGAGCCCTCATCCTGGAATTTACGATACATATGTGTGCTCCATCCCGTATCACACCTCCTTTCGACACGATTCACCGCTTGAACCGAGAGAGCGAGGATGTGAAAGAACGACAATGTGCGAAGCCTGCCAGTTCCTCGATTGAGTTTGAGAAGTTGATGATGTGGGGAGGATGTATTGTATATTACCTTCATATACTCTGAACATTACACGAGAAGCGAAGAATGCAGTAATTACGAACAAGGGCCCCCTCGCGCCATGTGTGCTGATTTTAGACTGTCGTGTAACCCAACCGCCTCGCGTGCTCCCATCCCGTCCTAATCCTTGTGCCTGCTCGGAATCCTAGCAAGCCCCATTCGCCCCGAGATTCTCGAAGTCGAGGTGAGCCAGGGGCGTCTCAACATCGAGAAGAGGATTGTGTCTCTTGACAACGCGCTATCCTGTTGGATGATGATCAGGCTCGGTCGAGTTCTCGACCAGTCCATACTCGAACAACCACTTCCAGTGTTATCGTCCTGTGAGCTGCGAGCTGCCAATGTAGCATGCTTCAAGAAACTTTCTGCTAACCTGCCTGAAGACCTCTGTAGGAGTCTTTGCACTTCTTAATGATTGATTGGAGCATACGGTAGTCAACATTAGACTGTCCGTCCAACGTTCCTTCCTCCCTGTCACGGTTTGGTACCGCGCATACCTTGCCAAAGGACCCGGCCGCCTGGTTTCGCTGTCCGAACTAAATGCTGCTTAACTTTTGACCCGGCATCCCATCATCGCGTCTTTGGCACTTTTTACCTGCCACCATCCACGAAGTCGTGTCTAATCTCTGGGTGCGACTTCAAACACGTTTGTAACCACCTCTATTTTGAGCCATCTTCACAGTTAGGTAGGCGAGCACGGCGAGTAAGAGGGCGCAAAAGAAAAAAGGTGCGTACAACCGAATCACACTGTCTATGTCACTATCCATTTCGTGGGCAAATCAGCTGGCAATCCCACACATTCGCACGCGCTCGGAATTGGACTAGCGTACCGTATCACAACCAGCGCGATCCCGTGTCAATCTCGGCAATGTTCCGCGCTTAGTCGTGCTTTCTGGTATTGCATGAAAAAAAGGAGCATGAAATTTCAACATGCTGCCTTATTGATGCATCCTTTTCTCTCATCACGATTTTTCCAATTTTCACAGTATATTGCAGAGGCTGAGAAGCTGACAATTCGACGATTGCAATTCTTCCAGATACACTCCCCAACCTGATTTCCTCTCGCATTTGGCCACCACCGACACCGAAGCGAGAGAATCGCCAAAGGAAACGTGGTTGTCTCCGCGACCCATTCTCGACAGCTTTTCGCCGTCTATACTACCATTAGAGGTCTCAAGAGATCCCATCTGTGAGTCGCTTCTCGCGCCTACCTATATCCAATGCGGGAGCCCGGAGCGCGTCTTAGCACCGGGATAGGCGAACAGGTCGCGTCGGGAGCGCACGGATTGTAGTGGAAACCTGGTTTTCTGGCCACACTTGCGAGGAAGACCTTGGGGGCGATCAACAAAAGTTCCACGGTTCCCGGATCGCTATCATCAGCCGACAGCCCAAGACACGTCTAGCTCCCCTTCACGCGCCTGGATCTACCTGGCTGACACCTCCAGGCAAGCACAGGAAAACGAACGACAAGCCGGTCGAGGCAGTTCTCAATGGGATTGACGATGGCTCAACATCGCCAGGCTCCTCGCCAATTCAAAGAAGAGCCCGGACATGACTCGGTAAGTGGCACTTTTTCGTCCTGGAACTGCCTCTATCAATGCAATGAGCCCACCCCATATTCGGCACTGCCGCGTCAAAATATTCGCTGTCATGTCGTGCCAAGCGACTCGTCCTTGCGGTAGTACCGCTTGGGCCTTCGCAGCTGTCTGGCGAACACACGCGGTTCTGTGTGCTCGTCCGTACCGCTTGCCTGGATCGAGTTGATCTCGACAAGCGCGTATGACAAGATCTCAAAAGAAACCATAACTCCCTTGTTGTCCGTTATTCCCTTGCCCTTGACCCTGCTGCTGGGGTTCGCAATCGTTCCAGAAACGGCGCACGCCTGCCCGCAAGCTTGGCTGGGGGGGTAATTGCTGGGAATTACAGGGGGCCGCTCTGTTTCACCAGCAGCCAGGGCTCCGGTAATATGCGACAGGGGGGCTACGCCAGGGCGCGCAGCACTTCCGCTCTGGAGGAAATGGGCTGCACCACCGGCAAGGGCATGCTGGATATGCAATTACCCACACAACGAGATGCTAGCCAAAGTTGGCGGCACTGCTGCAGAACACATCATCCGACCCATATTGGTCTATCGAAACGATTGCATCCAGAGCTCACGCTTCGTTCATCGGCTGCTCACCGCGGCGTGCTTGCCCAATGGCACCAGTCCGGCACAGGCCCTCCGATCAATGTGGCAGATCACTGAGCAAACATGGCACGGCCACCAAACGGCGGGCACATGTCGATGGGAGCAGATGCCGACACCCAGTGGTGGAAGATACATGCGCTTGCCTCCACTCCACAGTTTCCCCCACCCGTCCAAAACTGGTGGGCATGAATGGCGGACTGATCTAGCGATCGAGTTCCCTGTCGCCACAGATTTGCGAGGGCCTCATTCCACATGGAGAGTCAGTGCTCGGGATCACTTGAAATTACTCGTACAACGGCGGTCTCTCACAGTCGAGGGATCCCCGGTGCTAGTCTTGTTGCGTGGAAGAGTCAGTTGCACGGTTAGCCGGCGGTGCTGGAGGCGACACACCGCTGTAAAGTGGGGCTTGCGCTATGTGGATAGCTCGTGCTTTGTCACTTTTCGCTCATGCCGGGTTCCACCAGTCGCAGGTTTTCTCCGAGCATGACTTCGCGCAAGTCCCACCTGCCAGTACACGCTGCTGCAAATGTCATCCCAATTGACTGAGCGGGGAAAGCACCCGCCTGTCATCCGCAAAGTGCTGGAGCGAACGTAAATCCAGTCCACCCCAAAAGTCTACATCGTTGACCTGCTGTTTCAAGCGAGGCAGTCTGGAAGGATGCAGTGGAAGGCCAACGGTCGGAATGACCGGGGGGAGGGGACATGCAGCGAGAAGGATGCAGGCGGGACTGGGAACCACATTTCGGGACAGCTCTCAAGGGCAGGGATTGGATGTTGAAAGCCGATTGGACCCGCATACTCACCGCCCCTTACCCCCTGTCGGAGAAAAGAGCATCGTGAGAGGCGGCAGCCTGTCAGAAAACATCCAGAGGTTTGCCCTTCAGTTGCTAGCTTCGGACGGCCATTCCTCCTTGGGCAATAGTCGTGCTACTCGGGGCTCCAGTATTCCTGCCATTGGTCATTTCATCTAAAATGCTGCCGTTGCCCCCTGTTTCTCGTTTCTCATCTGTCCCTTGAACCCCGTCATCCTTGGCGCATCTTCCCCAAGACACCCACACCTTGCCAATTTTCTTCATCTCTCGTTGAGAACCCCGGGCTTGTTTCTCGGTGTTCACTTTGGCCGGTCTGGACAGAGTGCGGGAGAGCGAAGGCGTTGTTGGGCTTGTATCCCCAATTCTCATCCCGCCCCGTAACTCCAACGCCCCCTATATCAGAACCACCCAGGCATTGTCGTTCCCCTGCCCAGCCCCCGGCTGCGTTGTTATCTACCCTATCTCTACCATTTCCCATTGAGGCACCCTGGCCGGTGCTCTCTACACTACCTAACCGCGATCCCCACAAATTGCGACTTTGCCAATTTTTTTATCCGATTTGGGCCAGGATCGATCCTGCCGGTCTCGCTTCCTCATCCCAACGCTTCAAATTTGGTTAGTGGCCCTGTTGCTTCCATTGCCTTGCACGAGCAATCGCTGCGCAATTGCCAAAGTATCATACACGGTCGCAGAGAAAATACCAAGTGGGAATCTCGAAACCTCGGGAGACGATTCCGAGCCTTTCTTTGTTCCACTCCAGGGTGGGTAGCATCGCCTCCCTGGCTCCTCGCAGGCGGTTTGGATGCCGCGTGGAAGGGCCTTGTCCTACAAAATCCCAACCCAAATCCCCGAGGCTAGCCCGCCTCAACCGTGGGTCCCTCGTCCTTCTTTCAGGGGACCGACACAACGTCTCGCTGCCCAGTCCTTGCAACGCGGTCTCCAGCGGGCAGAAAAAAAGCACAACATCCCCAGACGCGTCTCAAGGCGCTCCAGGAAACACATGGTTTTGATCTCGAAAAGAACCCTGTACCGTGAGGACTAATGGTCGTCTCCTCTATGCAGCATCACACCCACCATCAACAGCAGGGTCCTGTTCCGCCCCATTTGCAACAGTCTCGACCCCCGAGCATTGTTCATCAGCCGCATCACAGCCAGACCCCGGCCCAGCAGCAACAGCAGCAGCAATCGCACCAGCCGCAGCACTCGGGCGCGTACTCGTCGGGACACTCAGTCTATCAGCAGCAGAGCCAGGCTAGCAGTTCGCAAGACCATACCCTGCCGTATTACGCGCATCCAAGCCCGTACAGCACGCCGGGTGCAACAAGCGGATACACGTCCGCAGGTATGTTTGCGTATGACGCGTCTATATGAGAGAGAGCTGAGTTGACGCGCCCTTACAGACACAGGAGACATGATGGCTGCCACAATGCCAAGACCCTACCCGCCAATATATCATACTCCCCAGTCGAATTCACCTGCGTCGGTGGCTTCACCTTCTGGCCATGATCAGCAGAGGAGCATGTACGGCCCGCCTCCTTCGCAATTACATCAGCAGTCGATGTACTATGGGGCCCCTCAACAGCAATACTCGTCCATGCCGGCGCCTGCGCAGTCTGCGTATCAACATGCCCAACAAGCTCACCAGACCATGAGTTCGCAGCCTAGCATGATGATGTCTCATGCGCCTCCTCAACATCAGATTAGCCAGCACGCGCCGCAACATGCTCAGTCGGGGATGACGGTCAGCCCGCGTCCAGACAAGATCGATACTCATGCCATGAACCAACGGATATCACAGACTTCCGCACCTGTCGGTATGGGGAGCGCGTCATCAACTAGCCCTCAAAACGGCGCGCCACTGTCGACGCCCACCGGTTCTACGTCGGGGGTGAACCCAAATGCTGCCCCTGGGCCTATCCCTGCGACGACACCATTGGTGGTGAGGCAGGACACGAATGGCGTGCAGTGGATTGCATTTGAGTACTCGCGGGACCGCGTCAAGATGGAATATACAATCCGCTGCGACGTTGAATCGGTGAATCAGGATGAGCTGTCGGCCGAGTTCAAAACCGAGAACTGTGTGTATCCCCGCGCGTGCTGTCCGAAGGACCAGTACCGCGGAAACCGCCTGCAGTATGAGACTGAGTGCAACACGGTGGGCTGGGCACTCGCCCAGTTAAACCCGGCACTCCGGGGCAAAAGAGGCCTGATTCAACGGGCCGTGGACAGCTGGCGCAACAGCAATCAAGACCCCCGATTGAGGAGCCGTCGCGTGCGCCGCATGGCCAAGATGAACTATCGCAACAACAAGACGGGCTCGACCACTCCGCACCCGGCCCACATGGCCGGCGGCCCCGCGGCCCCAGGGTCGACAGGCATGACGACGCCGACCGCCATGGGGGCCGGCGCCGGCTCAGCCATTGGCAAGCCAGGAATGAACAACATGGCGTCGCAGTTACACCACCATGGTCAGCAGGATGGAAGTGCTCAGGGAGGAGACGAAGTCGGTATGTTTCACCAGATGGCCTAAAGCGCGCGCGTTGTTGTGATTAAAGTGTGATACCTCTTCAAACCGCCTGTTTACATGCGCCTGCATTCTTGGACTTTTTATTCTTGGGTTGTTGTTTGGAATTTTTTGGGAAATACTCGCTCGTCGTCCCCTTCTGTTTGGTTATATACCGGCTCGCAAGCATCGATATTCGAGAGCGGCTCTCACTTGGGCGACAACAGGAACCTGGTACAAAAAGAAAGATCTGTACATTACAATAGTCGCGTTTGCTGTTAGTCTTGTTTTGCTGGTTTTCGGTCGTCGTTCAGTCGTCTGGCTGCTGGCAAACGGTCTGCATTGCATTCTTGCTCTGCACGACACACTCATCAGCATCGCTCGTCACATACCAACCAGCACCTTCTTCATCATCACGCTCTGCATCGTCCCCGAGAAAATCGGGGTTGTCTCCGACAGGGTCCTGACTGAGATCATGGTACCTCAAAGATGCGCACCATATGTATCCCGAGCGTTTTGCCGCGTCGTTTGGAACCTTGCGAGTCGTTCGTCCTGCTGTGCTGGCCTGGTTTGGAAGTATCACACTCACATATGCGACGCGCGTGCTTGCGGCAAGGCCAGGAAGAAGAATCCCGGACGCGATGAAACCGTGATTTGTTAGAGAGCGCCAAGCTGACCAACCACGAATTCATAGGGGCCGGAGAGTACATAGACGATCAGCAGCACCATCATCACCACCAACCCCCGGCACAGCCAGGCACGGACGAACGCCCGGCGCACGTCTTTACCGGCTACGGCTCTTACAGCGGTGCCCCGCATGGCGCCTCATCAGTCTCGTCGATCCACGACAATCTCAATGGGTCGCCTCACGGCAGCGGCGGCGCCATCGCCGCCCGCCGTCCGAGCGCCTCGCGAGGCTCATCGCACGATGGCCCCGAGGATCTGTTCCCAGACATCCCCGAGGCGAAGAAGCGCAAGTTCATCCTGGTCGAGGATAGCGATCGCCAGAGCCGCTTGCGGGTGCGCGTCACACTTGACGGCGTCGACACGCGTGAGATTCCGGACAGTTTTCGCAAAAGCAGCAGCGTATACCCGCGCTCGTACTTTCCGCGTGAGATGCAGAGCCCGCCGCCGAGCGCGACGGGTAGTAAGTTCTTCACTGATGACGTGAGCGACGTCGAGGATGACAGGACCACCGAGACTGAGGGCCGTCGGTCCGGGCGCGGTGGCGCTGCCTCGAGGCGCGGGCGCACCATGGTAAAGGTGCCGATGGGTGATGGCCAGGAAGGGGAGGTGGCGATCCCGAGGACTCGAAAAGTGTTCAGGGGCAAGGAGGTGCGACTGAATGACCTGGGCTATAGGATGGCGTGGCTGCAGAGCAGAGTTTTTGCAGGGCGGACCGTATTCCTGCAGAGAGCTTGTAAGTGTTTTCCGTGAAGAAAATTCGTGCGTGTTCAGAAATACTGACATGAAGCGCAGTGGACTGCTACAGGAACAAGACGCGGAGCGCCATGGAATCGGTCATGCAGGACGTCAAGACAACGGCGCCGCATTATGAAACGCGCGTGGGCAAACGCAAGTGGCACGAGCGCATGCGCGGTGGCGAGAAAGAAGAGGAGTCATGATGCGAGCGGACGGTGATGGTGATGACGAACAACGACGACGACACGGAGTGAAAGGGATGAATAGACGGTATCCGCAGGGACAGTTGCAGTTGTACTCACCAGACATGTCCGGTGCTCGCGGGAGCAAGTTTCTGGCTTTTACGGCCTTGTCTGGGTGATGTTGTCAGACGGGGAACACTCTTGGGGTACATACTTTATTTTTCGCATGAAGGTCCGTCGCCAACATGCTATGGGCTAATCAATACGATGGCGGCAACGGTGTATGGCTAGTCAGCACATGAGAACGATTTGGGGGGCTGTCTGTTTGAGTACTAAATATGTAAGTAGTCGGTGGTGGAGTGTAACAAAAGTCAAGGAGTACATGGAAGAATATAAATAAATAAACGCATGTGAGGGATACTGATGGGCTCGCTGCCATGTAATGCGGAAGTGCCCAAGGGCCATACTGGTAGTTGGTGGTGAAGCCGGGTTGGACTCAGAGTAGCAGCTGCAAGACAGAACCTTGGGGCTATAACTGACAATCGGGAATGAACGCACGAGTTGCACAGGGTATTAACAACAGACATCCGGGGAAGCATTCAAGGTCTGGCGTAGCCAATGGGTTGGTTGCTAGGTCAGGGGCCAGAAGTTGGCCATGCCTTGACATCGTTCACTCACTCCCCTGTCAGCCACTTTGCGACTGCTGCCGGGTCGGCCGCGTTCTCCCTGGACGACTGTCAGCCCTTATTTCAAGGATTCTGGGTTCAAGGAGAGCTGAATGATGCTGGTCCCTGGACACTCTCGGCACTCCTTGCAGCAACCTATCTCCCTCGGGGGAGGAAATAGGTCCTTGTACTTGTCCAGGCTCACACGTTCCCTCGTTTCTCGAGATCGGTTCTCAGGAGAACATCGAGACAGGAAGGAAAAGAGATACAGCTAACATCAGCAAACACTTACCAATGCTCAACCGCCCTTCCCTCCTGGTCAAACCTCCTGTCACCAGACATCATCAGTCATATACTCTCCGAGTCGTTGCGCGGGTACAGGGACAACCTTGTTTGGTTCCAAGGAGGAAAGTAAACAAAGTCGGCTTTGGGGGAACATACCACAAACCACAAAAGGGCACCGCAAGGACTCCCCTCGACCTCTTCTTCACCGATCCAACCTTGTTCTCCTCCCCGTCACCATCACCATCCATTTGCCCATGCTCCCCCTTGGTCTCACCAGCCCTCAAAACCCCCAAAACGCACCCAAACACCCCGTCGGCCCCGACCGTGATACTCTCAACGTCCATGACCAGCGTTTCCCCCGTGGCAGCCACCAGGGCTTCCTCATGCACCTGGCAAGCCGCGACCCCGCGCAACGGTGCCCGCGGCGGGGAGGTCAGGTCCCGGTCGGCTGGGTGAAGCACCAGCTCAGGTGCGGCAATCTCAGAGATCCTTCGCACGTCGGCGTACAGGTAGCGTAGGCGGTCCGTGGGCGACTTTAGGTTCTCACAACTTGAAGGCTGAGGTGGGCTGGGGACGTGGGGCATCTTCAAGTCTTTCCGCTTGGAGACTGGGAGGGAACAAAGATGATCTTGTCGTGGTTGTTGGGTGAGGAGGAAGAGGCAACGGGTTGACGGTCTGGCTGGCTGGTTGGTGGTAGGAGAAGTCCAAGGGGTTGGTGGCACTCACTAGGTCTCGGCTGGGGAGTGAGGGAGGGACTGAGTGACAGGGTAAGAGGCGATCAAGATATAGCTCTTCCTGGAGAGGAGGGCGAAGTCGGAAGGTATGCATGTTGGGCTCCAAGGTGGTTGTGGTAGACTGGTAGTGCAAGATACTGCCAACCTGACGGGTGGGGTGCGATCCGGACGTCCGATGGGTGGTGAGCGTGTGGCTTCTACTCACAATACTTAAGGCGGCAAGGAAAATAAATCGGCAAGGCTATTTGCATACTTCAACGCCGTGTTTGCCCGGTTTCAAGCTAACTCTGCGCAGAAATGTACATGTATATATGTAGGTCGTCGTGTCGGTTGATGCAGCTCGTTCAACTCCCTAGGTAGGTACCATGTATTGTACGGAGCTACTCTCCAGTTCAACACCTACTCTAACTTGACGGGATTGGCCCCTGGATTGCTCAGCATATAAATGTGAGACAACTGCAAGATACAACTCGGTGAAGGGAGTCACTTATTGTAAGTCTGTCTCTGTTTAAACAGTCTCTTGGATTCGACCTCGTCTGTGGGAGGCATGCATCTGTTCAACAACTTCAGCTTTTCCAGGGAGTCACCAGGCCAGGTCAATAAAGTTGAGCTACGACAGCAAGCAGATGAACGCCTGACAACTTCTACCGTCGCGGACTGCCTCTCGTGGTATGGTCTCAGTGTGGCATATAACGACGCATGCCGCCTATAATTGGAAGAGAACAATCCAGGATTATATTGGCCATTGGATGAGCTCTTTTGTTTACGCCGACCTCTGAGAATTTCAAGTTGCCCTTATTTGCCCAAGTAAACATCTATCATGAATAGGTTCAACCGTTACCCAACCTTACATTCCAGTATATGTAGTAGTATTCCAGAGGCATCTTTTCTCTCGTAAGTGTCTCTGGAACAGAGGAGCAGCTATAAGACTAGG
This sequence comes from Canariomyces notabilis, assembly GCF_033297395.1. Taxonomy (NCBI): domain Eukaryota; kingdom Fungi; phylum Ascomycota; class Sordariomycetes; order Sordariales; family Chaetomiaceae; genus Canariomyces; species Canariomyces notabilis. Next base: position 58,292 of record NW_027041823.1, read on the forward strand.
TACCTATTTAGTACATCCAGTCTCTCCAGATTCAAAACTAGATGATAACAACGCGGATCAGCCGCTTAACCACATCTCGGGTAACGTTCTTGAGCGCTTTCATATTCTAGAAACCCAGCTACATAACCAGAGCAGATATGCTTCAGACTCAAACTGGTCTTAGTAAGTAGGTAATTGTTAGCTGAGGTTCAAGGACAAGAGACCCTGTAGTTCCATCTCGGTGCCATTCAGCTTGGTGATACAAGGTGATGTTTCCCAGAACCAAACCCTCATGTAGTGCAAATAGGTAAGGGCAGCCGTTCCAAAAAACGTTCAGCTTACCCCCTTGAAGGCTGAACCAAAGGCACCAGTAAAATACGAAGTAAAAGTTAGTACAGTACAGTATTTAACACGTACCTTACATGACCCATATAGGGGTCAGGTACGGAGCTACGTCAACCAAAGAGCCCTCACTGGCCCTCACTTATGAGACGCGATGCTCGTCTTTGGTCAATCTTCCTAGAATCTCTGGGCACATCGACTACGGTATTGTACATACATACAGTACGAAAGATGCACGTAGTCGCTGAGCGATGGCCCCCTCACCGTCAAGGGCTCGGGGTTGGGCCTATCACAGAGCTTCCAAGTGGTTTGGCGCGACGATAGACTGCTGCTGCTAGTGTACTAGTTTCCAGCTGAGGCTCTTCGAGAATCGGGATGTCCCGCAACTGGGGGCCGTCTGGTCCATTGCAGGTCCCCGATCGAGTGGCAGGCACTCTGCCCTGGGACCACGGCATCAACTGAGTTACCCAGGCCTTTACATTCAAACTCTTAGACGGGCAGAGACTTGCTACGTTAACCACGCACCGGGTCGACAGTATTCGCTGTTGAGTTGCTGTTCGTCAGTAACGTCATGGACAAGCAACAAAGAGTCACTTTCACCGTCAAGGAGATACCTGGGGAGAAGGAGAGCGAACAGCCTTTCCTGTCGTCCCCGGCAACTGGACAAGTTCGACCAAGCGGCACATCCGGTGTCGGGAGCATATCTTCGGTTTCGGCCCCTTATTATAATGCTGTGACGCCGGCACAACCAGGCCCCGGCCCACCGTACCCGGCCTACGCGCCGTATCGCCCTTATCCAGCCACCCGTGCGGGCTCCTACGACTCTTACTCCGCGCCCTATGCCAATTGGGTCCCTATGCCCCCTTTTCCGGGCTACAAACCCTCGTCGACAGACAGTCCTAATGACTGGAGCCCCGATGGAGGCGTCGTCGCTCCCAGCACCGGGCCTGAGCCGCTACCCTTTGGGCCTTATTACGAGAAATACGGACTGCCACACGATCTGCTGCCATATCCGTCTCCTGCCGGTCCAGCGTATGGCTACCCGATCACGCTACCCGGCCCCTCAGACACCTCGAGGCCGAACGACAATCCCGGTACAAAGATGCCCGATGTACCCGCCAACCCTGCTTTCGTCAGCGCACCCAGCACCGAGCTTGCACCTCCGCCGCCACCACCACCACCACCACTACCACCTCGACCTCTAAATACTTCAAGGCCAAATGACAGTCCTGGTACGAGGATGCCCGACGTGCCTGCCAACTCCGCCTTCGAGAGCACGTCCGGCTCTGCCGTCCCTATCCCGCCACCGCCGCCGCCACCGCCTTCAGGATTGCCAGATGTGCCGCTTAATGGCATCTTCCGAACCCCCATGTACGGATATTACTATGGTCCCTCCCCGCCGGTCCCTCAGGAAGGCGCATCGCAGCCCAGCTCCAAACCCGAGTCAGCGACAGCCAGCAGTGATCCGCTACTAGGAGTAGCCCCCGACGGCGCCGCGCCCACGCCTGCTCGGCCGACAAGTCACTGCACCTTGCTTCTCTGCGTCTACAGAAAGAAGGACACTAAGTGCCGCAGCTTCCGTCTGAAAGTCGACCGCTCATGGACCGATGCCCAGTTCTTCACCGAGATGCGCAACGCCTATTTCCGCCAGCTAGGCGGGAGGAGGGTCAAGTGGCTCAGCCTGAGGGGCCTCAAGGCCATTATCCCGCTGCACGTAAGCAACAATTACCTTACCGTAGTTCTGCTGTCCCATTGACCGAGCTGACTGTTCCCCTGGAAGGGGAAGCGTATGTACAGTATGGACCCACTACCCGTCCGGTTCGGCTGCTCGACTCGTCGGCGCTGGCGCTGCAGGAACTGTGGTATGCGTTCCGGCGGCCCGAGCAGATCGAGTCCCAGGGGGAGTGGGTAGACTGGGCGTTTGCGCTCAAGGCGCAGGCCAACAACCGCTACGGCCTCGAGTTTGTTGAGGGCTGGAACGGCTCCAAGATCGCCGCCCTCGGCGTCACCCCGCTGCTGGGCACCCTCGTCGCCTCCATCGCCTGGGCCCGCGCCGGCGGTGACCTGCAGACCGTGTTTACCGTTACCAGCTATGCTTTGGCCGTGTGTACTGGTTAGTAGTAGTCATCTCCCGATCTTAAACGCTACCTCTCCTCCTCATTTGTTTGTGCTTTTATGGACACTCCGGATGACTGAAACGCTGTCTTGCGATTTAGGTGGTTTGGCGCTGGTTGCTATCCTCAGTCAGGTCGGCGATTGAGAGGAAAGATGACGCTCTGGATTCAGCGGGTTTCAAAAGAAAATGGCGATTGCTGAGCTTGCTAAAGATGATCATGTCTCTCGTTTCAACTTTGAAAGGTGTTGGTTGGGTGATCGCGCACAGGGGGCCACTTTCCTGGCACCACTGCTGGGGGTCGGCTCGGTAGGCAACCACTCGAGCCACTCCAGCCCCACAGCCACTTACCTGATCCAGCCTTCCACGGCCCACGCAGGACTTGCGCCCTCTTAACTCACAACATCAACACCAGAAACATGTTGCTTCCCATTACATGTTAAGGAGCATCAGGAATGGTTCGTCCTTCCCTAGAATGCGTATGTGTTATAGGTATTGTACATACAAGTATCAAGAGCGACTTTGAATCCAGGCGTGGTAGCGGGGTACGTCACAGCATCGTCTCGACCACCGGCTTAGCATGGATTACCGGTACTTTCATAGGCCCATCGTCAACGAGCTGGGGCTAAGTGATCGTTTGCACTTTCTCCAAGGCAAGGCGTCAACGTCAACTAAAGTACACTTACATGGTGCATCGGCTCTGCTTCGATTCTGTGATTACTAAACTAATGAAGCAAACAGTTACTGGGATTGGAATGGCTAGACTGAAGTCTTTTTGGCCAAGAAATATTTTACCTGTTCAGCTCTGAGCTGGTTAGGTACACAAGCGCCCCGAATCTGCACTGCCCGTCATCTGGGAAACTCGAGGTTATCTCCCCAGATCAGGCTCGAGTTCCTTTGTCTCCGGCTTCTCGACAACCACGGTGCTCAGGGAAACCTCTTGTCTTGTCTCCTTACAGGTAGCATGGCCCATGTACAGCATGCTGACCCAGATGCCACCGTCTGGCAGCCCTACCAATACTCCCCTCTTCCCGATGGGAGCATCCGCCTGCTCGTTTTAGCTCCTTCTGAGGATCCCGAAGTCCCCATATGCTGCCGTCTCGTTGAGTACAGCCTACGAGGGCCGAACGAGAGGCCTGATCTCTTTGAAGCACTCTCATATGTTTGGGGCGGATCAAACAAACCCTGCTCCATCTCAGTTGGATCCGGATTCAGCCTGGCGATTACGGCGAGCTTACACGCAGCGCTGCTTCGCCTTCGGGGCCGCACTTTCGAGAGAGTCATGTGGATTGATGCCGTCTGCATCAACCAGGGAGACTTGATTGAGAGAGCCGCTCAGGTCCGGTTGATGGCAGAGGTCTATTGCCGGGCCTGCCGTGTCATCATCTGGCTTGGCGAAGCCGAAGGCGGTGGCAGCGACCAAGCCCTGAGCGTGATACGAGCGGCGGCTACAAGTGAAGAGAATACCAGATGCTTGGACAACAGAACTAGTAGCACGCAGGCGATTCTCACGCTGCTCCAACGGCCGTGGTTTCAACGCATATGGGTAAGGCTACCTATCTAAGTGTCTTCCATTAGTTTGCTGCGCGCGCGCATCGACACTGTCTAGACCAACTACTAACCTTTCAATATGGATTAGGTTCTCCAGGAAGCCGCGGCGGCCCGGCAGATTGTGGTCAGGTACGGGGCTGACGAGCTCGATGGATACGCCTTCTATCTTGGGCTGCGATCCTTACAGCAAACTAGTGGCGACGATTTGGCGCGACTCTTGAATCTGGTACGGCCAGCCACCTATCTCATGAGCGGCTCCATATTCCGGCCGCGGTCATACAACATTCGTCCTTCGGGCGAAGCGTCCCTGGACATAAGGACACTCGGCGAGTTGATCGACATGTATCATGCTCACCAAGCCACAGACCGCCGGGACAAAGTTTTCGCGCTGCTTGGCATGAGCTCCGATGGTACAAGTACCCTTGACGAGGCTGGTCTGTCGCCCGATTATACCCTTTCCTGGGGGGAAGTCATGCGTCGCGTCGTCAAGTATATCCTCGGTAATCATGTCAAGATTGACACATGGGATGACGAAGAAATGGCGGTGATCAGGGGCAAGGGATACATTATCGGCCGTATTTCTTCTGTGGAAAATGCCATTCATTCCAACGCGGGCCAGACTGTCGACTTCGTGCCGATACACGGCGTCGCGAGCCGTTATACTCTCCACGCCCTGGCAAAGCCCCTTCAGCGAGGGGATCTTGTCTGCCAGCTTCAGGGTGTCTTGAGGCCGGTAGTCATCCGATGGTGCAAGGGTTATTTCTGCGTCATCATGATCGCAGGTCCTTCACTCACGGGAGATGTAAACATAGCTGGAAATGATATTGCGCAACTAGGCCTGCAGACTGACTTTTGGCTCCTGTGGGACTGGCGACGGTTTGGAACAGACTGTGGAGCGCCTGATCAGGAACAATTTCCTCTACTTACAACGAGCCGGGTGGCTGGGAGACCGCACAGTGCCATAGCGGACGTGCTGCACAAGATATCGAGGAAATGGGATACGGGATTGACGTGGGAGAATATCTGGGGGTCCCAGACAGCGACTTCCATGTTTCAAGAAGCCGTGGAGGAATACGAACAGGCTTTTGGGCATGGAGGCCAATATGGCCAGCCCGGAGGGGAGGAATTCAACGAGGGGCAAAAGTGGGCGCACGAGGCCGCAAAGTCGATCAGAATGTTGGCGCACGCAATGGTACAACGGTTATCCGATTCCACCGATCAGAGAGCGCTACCAGGCGACGAGATATGCGTTGAGGAGACGATAACAACGACTGGCGCAGACTTACTGAGCGCCGTGGCGTGGATGAAGGAGGAGGTTTCCGAGATCATGACGCCTGGAAAAACTGCAGAAAATATGTTGAAGCAGGCAATTCACATGAGGATGCAAGCAAAGGGGCCGAATCACCCGGACGTTCTGAAAACAAAGGAAAAGCTCGCAATGAAATGCTGGAGTATTTGGCCAGAAGGCAAAGCGAAAGAATTACTTGAGGAAATAAGGGGGGTGAGAACACTTTTACAGGGGAGCGAACATCCAGATCTACTCTCAACCATGGAGAGAACCGCCGAAATAGGGCCATACAAAGGGTGGGGGAACTCTTGTGCGCAATTCAACGAAATGATAGAGGCGAGGACGCGGCTACACGGCGCTAGGCGCCCCGACACACTGACCAGCAAAGAGAAACTAGCTTACTGGAAAGTATATCAGGCGATCCAGCAGGGCTGGCACTCGTTCATCGAGACGGTGGACTTGTTCAAGCAGGCAATAGAAGAGAGAATGCGCGTCCAAGGGGCCAGCCACCCTGACGTGGCTAGAATCGTCGGCCTGTTCGAGCGAATGGTCAGATGGAATCTCCTTCCAAGACTTCACGTCAAAGAACTGAGAGATATTGAAGTTTTGGCAGGCTGGATGACATACTACGCTATACTTGCGGGGCAGGAGAAAATCTCGCAAGCATCTTTGGCCATGGTCGCAAGATACGAGAGTTCCGATAGGGTGAGGCGACTGCTTGAGTATGAAGGGAAGGAGTTGCGCATCACAGAACCTATTGTTGAAGCAGCGGCGGGGAATCAAGTCCATGGCGTGAAGGTTATGAAACTCCTGCTGGATATTCGAGGGGACGAGATTCCAGTTACGGAGAATCTCTTGAAAGTCGTGGCGTTGAATAGTAATCCGAGTCATTGCGCAGAGATTGCAAGGCTCCTGGTTGAGAGAATGGGGAGCAAGATTCGGGAGCTGATTACAGACGAGGTACTAATGACCGCAACGCGGAATAAATGGGTACGAGATTCCCTCAGCGGCGTAGAGTCACCATTCGAGGTCTTTCTAAACCTGAAAGGGAAGACGAGGATCACAACGGACGTGGTTCGGGCGGCGAGAGAGAGCAGACACGAATGGCGATTGATGGAATATCTCAAGGGGCAAAGAGGCCGTGGGGTTCTGACTATGGACGAATTGGCACACCAGATGATTTCACGATATCCTCAAGTACCTTACTACATATAATTCATTGATGGCGTTGCCTCAGTTCTACTAGTATATAGTAGTTGTCGTCCCTTACATTCGTTGAGATATCATCATGTCGGAGCTGGGCAATGGATAGTTCCAAACCTAGAGCTTGAAGTAGACGATCTCTTCATTGATATGGTACCCGCTTTCGAAGACAATCTGCCTTCCGAGGCGATCTTAGGCTGGGAGTAAGGAAGATCCTTCAAGTTGACAAGATTATCGCCTGTGAGTACTAGTACCTAACTATAACTCGACTTCGGCTCGAACATGGTACGGATGATGGAGATGGCTCGAGATACTTCATGGAGCGCATGTGACTGTGTTGATATATGCCACCAAAGGCTGATCAGGAGCGAATTTTTTGGGCCACCGCGCAAGTTCAGACGGTCACGGTGTTCAAGAGGATATATGGAGGGGCAAAACCATCAACAAGTAAGGGCATTCAGCCCGATTCCTGTTCCGAGTCCCACTCCGCCCTTCCATGCTCGCCTGCATGGACATTCATTATGTGCATACTTCGTACATAAGCGACTTTACGCTCGGCCCGCCGCCGTATCAAGTTTCACCCGACAGGCTAAGCGCTCAAACCTGCCACAGTTCGGGTTTCCGGCCGGGCGAATCCACACCCGATGCGGGAGAGGGAAACAAGTGCGGTGTGGCAGCGGGAGTCCAGGACATGACAAATCGCCCAACCGCCCAGGGACAGGGGTATGAGACCCGCGCCACGGCAAGTACCTAGGAGGGGATATAGAGCAGAGTCCCGATGAAACAAGATCCGGGTTGCAAAACCCTTTGGCTGCCTGCCTCGCCTGTCAAGCTCGTCGGTCTTGTTTTCCTTACTCTTCTTCAAGCCAAATCACATGGTTAGGTAGAGGTAGTAGCAGGTTGGCAGGCAAGATTACATTGTAGCAAGCTAACCCAAGCAAAGCCCGTCACAGACCGGAAGGGTCGATTTCGCCGCCCCTTTCTCTATGACCACCAAGTCCACTACCAGCTATACTGATCCTTACCTTACCCCTTTTCCTGCCTCTCCAAATTCAGCATTAGTTGCTTGTATGCCGTGAACCTTCATAATCGCAAAGAAAAATGTCATAAAATCGCCATACTGACAACGACCACATCGCGGAGGCATAGGGGAGTAGCAGCGATGAAGCAAAAAAGATAGATAGAGGATCCAAAATAACGACCGAGAGCGTCTTCCAATTCTTTTCTAGAACAAAAAAGGGAGAAGATACGTTCTCGCCACTCAACCCCAATGGTTAACACCTGTCAACCATCCAGCAAAAACACCAACAGACCACAGATTACCTAGATGTAGAAAATAGAAAAGAATATGGTACACACTCCCGTCCGTCGACAAAACTATCAGCGCCAGCAGAGCCTTCGTACAAACAACGTGGACCGAGACGGCACGCCGGGCGAACGAAGGCCGGAAGACCAGGGTATCAAGAAGGCCCAGAATCCGTCAACCACGCGATGCCGACGGTTCAGAATGGGACTCGCGCCCCACTTTCTCTGGTATACCGGAGTCGGGGGCAACGGGTCCGTTGGCTTTTGCACGCGGAGCGGCGCTGTGCTGGAGGTCGGGTCAAGGCGGGCACATGTGCGGGAAACGAAAGAAGAAGGGGGCTCTCTAGGCGGCAGCACGGCATGCGGCTTCTTGCGCGTTGCAGTCGGCAACGGACGCCCCCTGGGCTTGCCCTGAGTTCACAGCGTTGGCGCAGCCATTGTTCTGGATGGCGCAGGCGCGCTGCACGGCCGCTTCCCGGTTGACGAAGGTGGCGCCGTTCACCGAGAAGGGCCGGGCAGCATCACCACTGTCTTCTACTGCGGGCGCCTCGACACCGCCAATGGCACCACCAGCATTAGCCCCAGCGTTGGCGTTGGCGTCAGCGTTGGCATTTTGACCGCCTTGCTGCTTGCCCTGGCCCCCTTGGTTCTTTCCTTGGTTCTTGCCCTGGCCGGCGTTGCCACCAGCGTTGGCATTGTCGCCAGCATTGGCATTGCCACCGGCGTTGCCGTTTTGGTTACCCTGGTTCTTGCCTTGGCCGGCGTTGTTGTTTTGGTTGCCCTGGTTCTTGCCCTGGCCGGCGTTGCCACCAGCGTTGGCATTGTCGCCAGCATTGGCATTGCCACCGGCGTTGCCGTTTTGGTTACCCTGGTTCTTGCCTTGGCCGGCGTTGTTGTTTTGGTTGCCCTGGTTCTTGCCCTGGCCAGCGTTGTTGTTCCCGGCGTTGTTGTTGTTGCCAGCGTTGTTGTTGTTCCCAGCGTTGTTGTTGTTGCCAGCGTTGTTGTTGTTCCCAGCGTTGTTGTTGCCAGCGTTGTTGTTGTTTCCGCCGTTGTTGTTGCCAGCGTTGTTGTTGTTCCCGCCGTTGTTGTTGTTATTGCCATTGCCATTACCGCAGGCACCGCCTACGCTAAAGTAACGACAATCTTCCTGGGCGCCACGCTGGGCAACAGGCATCACAATAGGCTGGTGGTTGGAAGCGCTGGTAATGGTGCAGCAACGGTAGCAGCCAGCAGGCAGACCGCCGTCCACCACAGCTTGGAGCACACCCTGACCGTTTCCGGCATCGTTGATCCCCTTGAAGAAGACGAATTGGGTTGGGTCAAGGGGCGTTTGGGGATTCAACGTGTTACCGGTATCCTGGATCGTGACATGAGTGTGGCCGATGATCTGACCTGCGCCGTTGAGATCCTGGGGGGCCGAGTAGTAGGTGCTCGTGGCGTTGGTGAAGGAGCCGAGCTGCATGTTTTGCACGTTGACAACGACGTTGAAGGTCGTGAGCGCTTCCAGATCGTCAAAATTGTTGGGGTTGGTAATGACGGTAGAGACCATCCGATTGACAGAGGGAATCTTGCCCATGGCTGCTCATAGTTAGCGAGGATTCTGACTCGAACAGGCTCGGTTCTACCTACGGATACCGTTGCAGGAGCCATCCCTGTTCTGCAGACCGTTGGTCAAAGTCTCGCCAGCGCAGAAATTGATGAAATTGGCGTTGTCACTGTGAGAACTGCGGTTAGCGACTGCAGGTCAAACTCTGGCTCCTGATCTGTTCGACGTACGTGGCAGAGTTGACCTGACCATCAGCGGGGACCGCGCCGTTCTGGCCGGTTGATTGCGAACCGGTCTGAATGGCGTTGGGGGCAAGGCAAGTCTCGGTGGCCCCATTATTGTTGCCCCCGTTATTGTTGTTGTTGTTGTTGTTATTGTTATTGTTGCCGTTGTTGTTGTTGTTGCCTCCCTGGTTCTGGTTGTTGTTGTTCCCGCCCTGGTTCTGGTTGTTGTTGTTGTTGTTGTTGTTGCCACCCTGACCGCCATTGAACTTTCCGTTGAACCTGTTCTGCCGTCGTTCCAACGCAATCGGGGACCTGTACTGATGAACCGAGGCAGCCTCGGCAACCATGGCCAGACCCATGAGGGCCGCCACCGCAGTCTTCATCAACATGCTGGGCAGATGTTCCTTTTCGAAACCGGCGGGTCGTCGAGAAGAAGTCGTCAAGCTCCGCGGGAGCCGTGTCGCGAATCGAGAGGAAAAGATGGTTCCAGACCGTCAGAAACAAGAGTATTGATGAAAGGAGTGGTTGGCGACAACTGGTGTCGACAATAAAGGTTGATAGGGATGTACAAGTAGGTACAACCCACGTCTGAAAGGAACGAATGGAAGAAGAAAACAAAGAAGACGACACACTACCGCCACACAGAGCAAGAATGGGACATGGTCAGAAAAGAAGGGCAAGACTGGAGTGGTGAGGCCGGTAAGGGCTATTATAAGGCTGCACGGCTCCCGGACTATCCAGCGAGGAGGATGTGGGCTGCGACGACGATCCGACGACAACGCCAAGGATTCGTTTCTTATGCCCCGGCACTGCCAAGGAGTTTCGACTGCCCAGATATCCCCAGCAACTCCAGGCAAGGGAACCATAAGGGAAGTATGGAATAAGGGAGACAAGGTAGCAAAAGACGGCGGTGCCAAGCCTTCCGCGACCAGGAACCCAGACACATGGCGAGCGAGAGAGAGCAAGGATTTGTTTTCTCCACGCTTCCAAAACGCGGGTGTGTGCAGGGCAGAGAAGAGACAGGGGCGTGATGTCAGAATCGTCTGACTGAGTAGGACAGGGAAGAGGAAAAGTCCTGTGTCAAACACCCTGATGAAAAAGACTTTTCACTACCTCCTTCCTAGGGCCAGCAGGGTCTGGTCCCTGAAGCAGGACCGTTCGCCACTACCGCTGGGAGGAAGATGTTGGGAACTGGCAAGAGCATCCTGTTGGGACTTTAGAGATCAGAATGCCGGAAACAGAAGGAGCGCCTTGGATCCTGCAAATAGGATTGGTGCGCTGCTGAGATGTCGTGCGTAGCTAGAGATCGGAAGAAAGCGACCTTCTTGGCCGATTTAGCCAGCCGCCGATGATCGTAGTAACCATAAGTGTAGCAGAGGCCTTCTTCGACGGCCAGGCAGCGAGACGCTTGCCCAACGTTCAGATGAAAGCGTTAGGCCTGCGTGCCCTGTCAGTTTGTGTGCTACGACACCTAGCGCAGGGAAAGGGAAAAGGTTCAGCGCCAAACTCAAATGTCGCCTTCTCCAACACCGGGATCTATGGGTTGAAAGTTGAGGCTGCTTCTGTGCCAGATGTCCACGGCAACCCTGACTCGTCCCAGCTTTTATCCAATCAAGAGGCCGGATCGCGCCGATCGCGCATCTTGTGTCTCGGGATGAAGCGCAAGCGAGCGAGCATTAACCTCCGCACCCCCTCCCCCACACCTTCCAATGCCCCACTTACCTTATCCACGCGCATTCTCAGCCGGCCAGAGCGATCCCTGACTTTCAAAAATCAACCCATATCAACCACCACCGGCAGGAACCCAGTCCAAGGTGCCGATTGACGGTTCCTTGTCAGCGGAACATCGGCTTATCGGCATGACGGCGAACATCAGGAGTACACCTTGCTGAGCCGAGGGGGAGGTGCTGCGAGCTCCGTGCTCGCCGCCCCCGCGCTGGTGTCGATATCCTTCCTCTGTATCAGAACTCTCCGCCGAGGATCGATTGAGGCAGTTTGCAGTATCCTCAGTTTCCCACTAACAAACCCTTTTGTGCGAGGACATATCACATTGGATGATGAGACTACTGTACGGTCTTCTCTCCAGCTGACTTGGGACTGCCGATTGGGTCGCCCTATCACCGCCGTCGATCCGAGACCTGAATTCAAGGGCGCCATCCGTTAGTTCTGTTGCACTTCGGATGGTTGGGCTACTGCAGAACTATGGGATTCAAACCAGACTAAAGTGTACCTTATGGTTCGTAGGTTTGTTCCTGGCAGTTTGGCAGAATGACACTCTTCCTGATCCCCCTGGATTTGGATTACGGGGTTCCATAGCCTGGATGACTTCGGTCTAGTGTACTTCGTACACAGGGCTGTCATCCCCACGTTGAGCCGCACGCCGCACACATGCAGCATTCAACACCGATGGTCTCTGAGGAACTTACCGCCTTGACGCTGATGCTACCCAGACTGTCCTTGCAGAAGCTCGCTCACAGGGTCTGGCAACGATATATGGACCAGGACGAAGTAGAGTAATAAAGCAACGAATATAAAGTTATGTCAAAGACCCGGCAAGGAATCCGAGTGCAACCTGACCGAAACAAGCTTGTTTTTAGGGGTTTGCCTACACTACACGAGCCTTGTTTCATTGCAATGTCCATCCCTGCCATTGATTCCATTGCCTCTCTACGGAGTAAGTTGGGTGCGTATCCTGAGGTACTCTAAACTCGAGGGGATGTCGGGAAACACGGCACACTTGAATGGCAGCTACCTAGGCTTCCTGATGTCACGGGGCGACAGAGGTTCCAAGGCAATGGTTTTCGTAACTCGAATTTCTGAGACTGCTGAGGGCTGGTGCTGACTACAGTACCCTTTTAGGAGTCGCCCCGTAAGGGCAAGCTTACCATATACTTGTAACCTTACGGTGACGGGACCCAACTTCAATTATATCGTCCCATATCTTCATCCTAGGCAGACAATTCAGGCCTACAGCCGCTTTCGAAAGTGTAAGATCGGATTACAGAAACAAGCGTCGGCAAGCGGGGAGAGGCTCCAAGCGCGATGCTCGGCGGCAAACGTGGTGAAGCTCACCCCTGTTCAGGATGAGACGACGCAACGCTCCTGGTATCTCCCCTCAGCTTCCCGCACCTCCCATTCTCCCATCAAGTAGATAATTTCTCGCTGCTTTGAAACGCTGCAGATTGTTCTCTAAACCAAGCCCCTAATCTTGTGCAGTTGATGAAGGGCCTAAGAAACGGAAAATATGCCGCTGACTGTCAATCGCTACGTTCACCTGTTCAGGCCGCAATTATTCGCATAATTGCCCCAATCGAATACCTAGGGGGGCAGAATACAGCGCTGGGTCTACACTTCAAGCTCCTGACGTTGTATGTTGCAATATCGGCAAACCGTGACCTGGGATCGCCGGAACGAAACAATAGGAACGGCGGATATGCTCGGCCAAGCCTGCTGCCGCCATCAACTCTCGGTGTCGCATCGGTTCGATGACGCTCAGCGGGAGATCACGCATGGGATGTTTGCTTCGCCTAGGCGAGGAGCACGTTTCCATCGCTCCTCGAATGTCATGCGCGATCATGGATGATGATCACTTCTCAAAAGGTCCCAATCAAAGACGCAAGATGCGTCAAGGTTCAAAAGATGTGCCGCTCCAACTACCGCTGGCGGGGACGATCCCTTCCTCGTCCTTAGATCCTGACTGCGCCGATGAACTACTCACAGACCCTACAGATCTCCTGGTGATGGCTGATTGCGCAAGCTCGAAACGATCAAGTCCATCCAGGCCGCCAAACGGTAACCCGCCTTCGCGATTTGCGCCTCCACTACGGGAGCCGCGGCTTCGTAGTACTTTGAGCCCAGTTCCTGGCCGACAATGGCATCTGGGCCTTGAGGTAGGACTAAGGATTAGACGGCGACAGGTTAGCCATAAGGAACTGCTAGATCTCTAAGGCAAGGGACCATCGTTCTGCTGCGGGAGATTCAACACTCACCAGTCGTGCAAACGACCGCGTTGCTCTCGGTTGCCCAGGACAGGGCTGTAGACCTTGGGTCCGACACGTTCGTGGCTTTCAGCCATTCGTCCTTGGCCGAGAGGAATTTGCCCTCGTTGATCTCCGTCGTGAGCACATCGGCCCAGCGCTTGGCCGCCTCGTAGGGCTTTCTGTGGATGCCGCCCACCAGTTTCTCCGGAATGCTCGTATCCCAGACGTGGTGTAGGTTGAAGTTCCTGCCATCAAACAGCACGTGGATGCCGTTACCACCCCGCGCAACGTCCTCAGTGTGCAGCGGCTGGTGAATGTCTCCAACAAAGTGCACGACAAACTTGGCCGCCATGGCGCGCTCCGAGACGTGCAGCTCCGTATCTAGCAGTCGGGTCGTGTAGTTGTGCAGCGCGCTCACGACGCAACCCTCCTTCTTGCAGTCGCGCTCGTAGTCGATGCCGCAGTACGTCGGCGGACTGTCCTTGGCGTCGATGAAGTGGAAGGGGCCCGTAAACCGGCCCCATCTGGTGTAACGGAGCGAGTCGGCCCATGTCGCAACGCCAGCGAGGTAGTGTTCGGTGTCGTTGCGGAGGAGGCCTTGGAAGAAAGCTGTTGTCTCATTCGACACAAAGTTGCTGGCGAGGTATGCCACGGTGATGTGCCCAAAGCCTGTTCAAGCCCAAGATTTAGCTTTTGGTCAGGCACAACGGGTCCACGAGCTATCTTACCGCCCCATGCCACCACCCCGGGCAAGGCTGTGACGCCCAAAGTTAGTAATGATATCCTCATGGTCGACCGGTTCGTCCGCTTCAAATTATGATATTGGAAATAAGGCTTTGGACGGTGTTTCTCGACAGTATAGCGTGCGGTATATTCTATCTCAACAGAAGAGATGAGAAAGACTCACGTCATGAGTAGTGTAGAACATCCCACTTTTGATGTCGACTTCTCAGTCAGCTGCGCAAGGCTGACCTTGTGCTCAGCCCGTCGCTGGATGCGAGTTGCCGGAGAAACGCGCCGACAAATCAGCGAGTCGTGTCGGCAATCTAGCCCCACGTGTCGCAACCAGGGTTTATCGAGGGTCAAGTGGCCGAGGTCTTCTTTGTCTTGCGACCTGAATCTCTCGACCGTCGCACGCTATGTCACACAATATGCTGAGATGGAGGTACGTATTGCCAACAGCAGTTCTAGGTATCTACCTGTATTTTCATTGCGTCTGAAGCGTATGTACAATACAACCCTTGTTTGTTAGTTGGCGCAATACTCCCCACCACTTCACCTTCCCTTCTCTAGCAAAGGTCTGAAGCCGCTGCATCCAACCAATCCGCCAGATTTGACCCACATCTCCTCGATCTTGAGGTTTCTCCCTAAGACAAGGAGGTCAATCAGCGATAGAACACTTCAAACTTCATCGAATTCAATCTGAATTGAAACTGAAGCTCTATGGGCTTAAGAGCCCTTCACTAGGAGGAATGCAAGTTGTATTGACGGTTTTTTCCTTATCTGTATATTTCGCCCCACCTGAAGTACCGAGCTAACGAACAAACAAGGGGGATATTGTAGATATCTACCTTAAAATCAGGGTCAGAAAAAAGATTTACATTTCTACCTCACATACGCGACTGCGTCTTACAACGCGTCTCCCTACATACCACCCACAACATTCAAATCATCACATCTTCGTCAATTTGAGGCTAAAATGCGTGGTTTCAGTATAGAATTGTCGCCCAATATCTGCTCTATCCATTGGAATAGGAAGCATCTTACTCCCGAGGAGCGGGCATCTATAGTTACCACGCGAATGGCAGGTATACCCCGCAGGGTCCTGGCCTAGAACTTTGAGTATAACGAAGCTACTATATCCTATACTTGCCAGCGCTTCTGGGCCTACAATACCGTTAAGACTACCCTACGCAGTAGCTGGCCTAAGAAGCTGAATGCTGCCTAGGTCTGGTATATAGTTTAGATAGTTAAAAGGGACCCCTATATTTCCTAGGCTTGCCTACTTGCAAGTAGCCTTAAGTGTATAGCTAAGAGCACCCTCTAGAAGGTCTTAGGCTAGCATTAGAAGTGCAAATACTATACCATCAAGCGAATTTAGCTTACAGTCGAAGGAGCAGCCAAGAGGCTTGCCTATACGTGTAACCTAGGGCGCAAGGAGGACAAAATGCTAGCGGTATAGCTCCTAGCGCAAGTGGTATCCTGGGCTGACCAAATTCAGGGGATTTACTCTGACGAATTGTCGGTCTAGACCGCCCTGGAGACAAAGAATAGCTAGGTTTTCCATATCCCAGAGCAGAAGTACAATAAAGAGGTCGTCAATATTACCAGCCACGTCAAGTCCAAGATCACTATCATAGTATAAGGGGCCATCTAGAAGGGAGGGAGGTCCCCGCTAGGCATCATGATCAGGGACTCAGCTTTTAAGAAGAATAGGTATACTGCCAACAGCTATATTGCAGCTCTGGAGGAGAGTTTGGCTCCCTACTACTCTCCTGAGAGGTTTTTTCTCCAGGATAACGCGAAGATCCACGTGGCCAGGAAGACGACTAACTGGCTGGAGCGGCACAGAATCTGGGTTCAGGAGCACCCTCCTCACAGCCCAAACCTCAACTCAATTGAGCACGTCTGGAAGAAAATAAAGGAAATCCTACGTAGGGACTTCCCTGGCCTACATTTGCTCAAGAAGAACGAAGGTAATATCGCCACGGTCGAAGAGGCCCTGAGGGTTGCGTGGGAGAGGGTGCCCAGGACCTTATTGACAAGGCTGATTGATTCCATACCTAGGCACTTAGCTGCAGTGCGCAAGGCAAAGGGTTGGTATATCAAGTATTGAAGGCCTGTCAAATAGCTTTAAATTGAACGTATTCTTGGGCAAATTGGCCTTAAATTGACTGCGTTATAGGTGTGTAAGTCAGAGTAGTCAAATTGGGGTGGAATGAGTAGGGTGAATGTAAACCTTTTTTCTGACTATAACTTTAGGTCAATGTGTTGACCGCCGATAAGGCTGCGTCTCGCGCACATATCACCTACAATACACTTTCTTGTAAACTACTGGACTGTGTGTTTGTACAGTACAAAATACTGTACCGTACTTACATCCACTTACATGATAGATGGCCAATGTGCTCTGTAATCAGCCGGCCGCCACTGGCTGATAGTGAACCGGCCCCGCGCCTAAGGTACTCCGTACTCTCGAGAGTCGACAGCATCGCAGAATGCGGGGTTTACCTCATAGGGGCCTGTCAATACCACCTGCTTTCATCATTTGCTCGCGTGTGTCCCGTGCATCGGTGAGTTCTCATGCAGGGTTTTCTCGGTGATGCAGATGCGCACTGCGATCTGTCCAATCAAACAGCAAGCCACAAACTGGGGTGAGCCGTCAATCATCGTGAGCCCGGGTTTGCAATATCTTATCTTTGCAGCAGATCAGCGCCGACCGATAAGCCACAGCAACATGCTCCTCTGAGTCTCTGACTACAACATTCAACTGCAGCCTGCACACTTGGAGCTCGATGGCAGGGCGGTAACTGTCCGTCACCGACGCCCTCAATTTTACCCTATATAACTCGTCAAACTTCTACCCATATACACGGAACCCGTTCCACGATCCTCTTTGTGAGACCCGACAGCCTCACCGCCATGCGAGGTTTTGTCGCCACCATTCCGGAGGCCCTGAAGGCGCCAGCCGTTGGGGAGGTGCTGTCGGGCATCTTTGGCAGCGTCAGCTTGACGGCATGGATATGCCTTCTGGTAAGCATTACAGAACCTCGAGTCCAGACGTCAATGGCTGACAGCACTTGCAGCTCCCGCAGCTTATCACCAACTACAAAGCCCAGAGCGCGGATGCTTTATCCATGAAATTTCTCCTAATCTGGCTGCTCGGTGACATCTCCAACCTTTCCGGTGCGTGCCCCTTGTCCTTCCCGGCCTTGCGCACCATCCCATCAGATCTTTCCGTTAATCCTGTCCGCCAGGCGCCCTCTTCACAAACCTCGCACCCTCAACAATAGCCTTGGCCAGCTACTTTTGCTTCGCCGACTTGATCCTCATTAGCCAATGCACCTACTACAACACCATCAACGCCCGCCGCCGTGCCCGTGAGCAGCAACACCTCCACCATCACCATCATCACCACCACCATCCTCTCCCCCGCCGCGCGTCATCAACGATAAGCACCGGCCAGGAGGACACGTGCGCCGTGACCGATGCAGTCTTGCCCACCGAAGAATCGCCCCTCCTGCACCACGAGCAGGAGCATCCCCACCTACAGGGTACCCGGGCGCGGAGCGACTCGACAGGCCTGCCGGGCTCGTACCGGCGGCGGCAGCGGCGCGAGAGCAGCGGGCTGGACCCGCTGACGCGCATCATCACAGGCGAGGACGACACGCCTGACAGCAACCCCTGGCTGCACAACGCCGTCAGCCTGGCCGCCGTGTGGGTGGTGGGCGCGGCGGGCTGGTTCGTGAGCTACAAGATGGGCGCGTGGGACGTCGCCGACGGTGGTGGTGGTGGTGGGCCGTCTGTTCCCGACGACGGAGAGCTGGTGCCGGTTGAGCCGGTCGCGCTGGTAGGTATGGTGTTGGGGTATTTTAGTGCGGTTTGCTACCTGTGGTGAGTTTTTCCTTTTCCCCTCTACTTGTTTCCTTCTGGCGGGGAAATAGGCTAATGGACCGGTCCTTTAGTGCGCGCATCCCGCAGATCATCAAGAATTACCGCGAAAAGTCGTGTGAAGGGTTGGCGCTTCTGTTCTTCCTGCTGTCGCTGACGGGCAATTTCACGTACGGCGCCAGCGTCATCTCGTATTCCCAGGACCCAGACTACTTTGTGAGGGCTCTGCCTTGGCTGCTGGGCTCGCTGGGCACCATGGTGGAGGATTCAATCATCTTCGTCCAGTTCCGGATATACTCTCCCAAGAGAGTGCTGAAGGCCGGTGCGGCTGCTTAACGCTGGACATTCTGGGACTTTGGGACTTCACTCCTGGCGCACACGGGGGGTTATAATGATTTTTGATGGCTCGTCTTGGAAATCGGTGATGGTTGGATCCGACAGGGAGAACCTCATGAGTTGATGGCAAGGCATGGGCGTGACATGGGCTCGGTACTTGCGTGTTCCTGCATAGCTGCATGGTCTATTTGCATTTCTTGGGGCGTCAGGGCTCTAGGGCTTCAGACTGGAATGTCAGTTCTTTCTCTTGCATTTTGGGCATTCGTTGTTCGCATGGCCGGTCATGTTCAGTTGATTTTTCCGTGCACCAATTTATCTGAGTTATCTGCGCAGTTGTGTCCGTCCTCCATCGCCCCGCTGTGCTGGGAGCGTTGTGGCTTTCTCCATCAATGGGTTGCTAGGTATGATACTCGTTCTTGGATGTGGTCTCAGGGTATATATATCATACTGAAGATGTTTTTGAGGAATGGAAGACCTGGTCCAACGTGTCTGAACGGAAAGAT
This sequence comes from Canariomyces notabilis, assembly GCF_033297395.1. NCBI lineage: Eukaryota > Fungi > Ascomycota > Sordariomycetes > Sordariales > Chaetomiaceae > Canariomyces > Canariomyces notabilis. The sequence continues at coordinate 77,273 of NW_027041823.1, forward strand.
TTGCACGCCCTTTTGGTATGCACATGCGGCAAGAGTAAACCCTATGGAAACGGACAATTTCAGGGCTCTCTCGGCGGACAGGTTGATCATTGATCTTATGGATGAAACGGGCTAAGGTACCCTTATGGTTCGACTTGGGCTCATTACGTATATGTAAATTCGATCAGCCGGCCTGCGGGCATCGGAGGTTTGACGGTAGACCCGCGCCGGGCCTGCTCTGTGGGGCGTTCGGAGGGCCCCTCCATGGGTGGATCTCCGGCATAGTCACACCCCCGTACAGATACAGGATTATCTCCGGTGTCCCGCTTGCATCATTAGTCCGGCCTTGCTCTACCGTGGTATTAATCTGATATGTATCATGTATGGCCCAGCGATCCAGGAGCAAAAACCCCGCCGCTTCCTGGTTGTGTCTATACGTACCTCCGTAGTGAGAAATTCAATCTCAGCATCTGCAGCTGGACTTCAGCCACTGTTTCCGGAGGCTTCAAAACCAAGTCTAATAAAAGAAGTTGACGATTCTTGGGTTCTGGGTGCACACACATCAGAACCGACTGCCGCAGCTAGGTATTCTATCATTCAGGGGTATAAAGGACAAGGCTGTCCTTCCATCGCTCTCCACAAAAGGGTCCGGGCATTTGCCCGGTTCTGGCCCAGCTGTCCGGGGCCGTTCCACTGATGACTTGCTGGCCGCCGTCTTGGGGCGTTCTTGAATCTGCGCAAGACGTTGTCCTTGATACGATATCTCTTTCGCTGACTACTCAATTGATCGACTCTCTTCTTGCCATCGCCTGGTAAGGTTCAAACTTCCAATTCATTTTCTTCTTGTCGTAATTATTGTAATTCGTGTAACTTTTCTCTTGTTCATCGTGAGTGTGTGTACGCAGAAGCGTAATTACCGTAACACATTACCGCGTGACTGCAGTTTCAAGCCTGAAATCCTCAAACGTCTCCGGGCCAATCGCTCGTTTTCTTCTCCTCGGCTCGTGTCGCGGCCCCTACCAGCCCCGGCCGCGCACAGAGTCGCAGCGGCGACTTTCAGGGTTTCAGACTTCAGATGCCATGAGCCAGCGGGGCTTGCCGCCCAGGGAAGCTTGACTGGCTGGGCGCTTCGCATTGCATTCGCTGCGGGTCTCGACTGGTTGTCCTTTTCCTTCGGATATTCTCTCGTTCTACAGGGTAATTTGAGTTCCAGTGATCGATAGATCGTCCCTTTCTGCTCGCAGGCTCGAGGATAATTACTCGTCTCGCTCTTTTTTGGTACATTACAAGCCAGCTGGTCTGAATACCTTCATATTGCGCGCTTAATACTTGTGCCGCCCCTCCGCTTCCCTTGACGGACCAGAAGACCTGTCGGCTCTCGAAGCAGAATACCTACCAAACGAGGCCCAGTTCATTGAGTGGCGAGATATTGTGTTAATCAGCTCAACATGAGGCTCGCTACCGTTACCGCCGCCGTGCTCTCGTTGTGCGTTTCGCTCGTCAGCGCTGGCGTCGTCACCATTCCCATCAAGCAGGATCAGGTCGTTGAGAAGAGCGACGGCGATTGCTTCTTTGGCGTTGTTACGCCCCAGGGGTGCGGGTGAGTTCCACCATCTTGGCTGACGGTAGATGGGTGACTAGTGATGTAGCTAACAAGATATTCTTCAGACCTCTTCGGAGTAGCTAAGGTCGTGTAGCTACTGCCCGAATCGCTGCCGATGGGCCGGTGTCGATGACATGGCAATCTTGCGGACAGTGATTCTTAATGGGGGTTTGAGCCGCTCGAGATGTCAAGCGCAAGCGCGGGCGTCGCTGTGGCCGATGGATGTAAATCGAGTCAGACATCAAATCATCAACAGGAGAGGAGTTACAGGCATGGGCGGTGGCGTCATACTTTTTCTCCTCTCATATACCTTATATCGGCCTTATAAGCTTCCTGCGCCTAATCGAAATACCGCTTGAACCTAGACCTGGTTGCAATATTGCTTTGGGAAGATTCGTAGACTTGAGTACCCGTCAAAACGGGGCACCGCCTGTCCAATATACCTTACCCAGAGGGCAGAGAGAGATAGTAGGATAACGTCATATTATGTGTTGGGTATATACACGGCTCCCCCTCGCGCGCCGCCCAGCCGCCTCTTGTGCATGCGAAGACCACCCCCCTTGCTCCATGTAAACCTCTGGCCTGCTGTTCTAATTCTGCTCCGTCAAAACTATGCCGGCGCCGGGGGAGGGGCACCCGTGGCGCTTCCACGCTGCAGGTTAGGTTGCGGCGGAAGAAAGATGGGCAGGTATGTAACAATCAAGGACATCACTGGTAACAAGGGTTAGCTGATGGAACGGGAAGCCCCTGGCACGGATAGGAGTATCTGTCGTACATGACATTCCAACGGAGAAGTAGCCTGGGGTGCTGTTGCTCTTTCTCGTTTCCTCGCTCTCGCCTAGCCAACTCTGTACGCTGAAGACAACGGCCGCCCTGTATCAGTCCGTCGTCAGCCTGCTGTTGTCTCGGATCCGATGACAGGATAGGGATATCGAGCCGCCACATAGGATGGAAAAAGCACACCGCACAGTGCTGACCGAACTTACCACCCTATGTACCGGTTTCTCATGAAAATGGCGGCCATGGGAAGCGTCGAGGAAAGCGTTGATTGAAACTCGGCGCTGTCGCCTTTTGCCGGCGGCTCTTGATATGGAACAACTGTTTGGGAATCGAGGTTAGACGGAATATCCAGTCAAGGGGGAATTGGTTTTGAGACAGAGGTTCTCACTCAAGTCCGGCCGTCGCATGTCCTCTTCGTGTTTGGACGCCATGATGGTTAATTACTGGTACGGTACTTTGCGCGGTGGCTTGATGGGCCCGCCGGTGGTGCAAGAGCGCGATGTAGTGATTTGGCGTCGAACCCCGATTTCAAAAGTTACCGATTGTTCGAAGGCGGCCGAGGCGCGTCTGTTAGGGCCCCACGGGGCCCACAGCAACCCGGATTCTCGGAAGACCTGGGCGTCCAGGGCTGGCGCACTAACATCAACCGCATAGCGCTCTGAGCCAACCTCCGCTGACTTGCAAGTGTGCATCTTTTCCTCCTGAAATCGATGCCTCGTGATGGTACCGAAAGAAGTCAGGCCCAAGTCACCGTGACCGCCTATAGAGTGTTGGGCGACACGGCAGCGTACCATTTCTTGTCGGACTTGGCTAACATTTGACTGTGAGCATCCCTTGAACTGCTGGTCCAAGTATCCCCACCGGCATCCACAGCTCCATACAGTAGTAGTGTAGTGTAGGATGGAGGCATGCTACAGAAACTACTACCTTACGTGTATGTATGTACATATCGACTGCCCGTGTGATTAGTTAGGTAGATATTGACCTTTCACCTGGTGTAACTAATCCCAGCGTCGAGGCGCTACAAACTTGACTGGGAGCCACCAACAAGACAAGCACTCACTGGGTGTGCAACCATTCAACGATGTTCTGAGGGGTAATCACTGCCCGATAGAAGCGATCATCTCGATCCGGCTGCATGCAGATTCCGCCCTTAACTTGGCACAAAATCATGGCGGTTCTAAACATGAGGGCAATGGGTGGCACATGGTCGGAACGGCAATCCCCGCAATCTAGACCAGCGAGACCAGTTGCCAATCTGTGGGCTTGCTGCACACGGGGTTGCACGACCTGCCAGTCCGTCCATGGCTCCATGCCATCTGGCCGGCTGGCCAGTGGGTGATTTTTCGTTTTGATAGGGCATCCCGGGGAAGCCCATCTCCTATCCGTTGCTGAAGGATTGGCCGCTGATGGAAGAGCCTGAAGACTGGCGGACGAACGAGCTTCAATAACGAATTACTAACGTTGGGTTAACGGAGGTTTTTTATGAGGCCGCAGAGGGGGCCCGCCCAATGCCAAAGAATGAATCTCGATTTGCACTGTACTCCATCTGCCACCGTTCACATGTAGTGTACAGCAATTGGATGCAATCTACGATCCGCTTTTTGAACTCGGTATCGGAGAGGCCGGTGGCAGGTGTACCTAATTATCGGGTAGCCGGAAAACGTCGATTCAACATTATGGTGGTTGATACTACCAGTAATCGAGAATAGAGGTATGTGGCAACGGTTTGACTCCTTCGACTCTGCGTACACCTTCAATCCGAGAAGCGTACTGTGTAGGCATTTACTTACCGCACGGTATGAACGTTTGCACGGGTCCACCTGCCAACGTACCCCTTGCTCACCAGGTCGGAAACTGCAGCACGCACGCCATTCTCCATCGTTCACGGGTCCCTCAGGCCGAGCCCCCCAAACCTCAGGACAAGTTAATTCGGTACCTGCCGCCGAGCCTAGTCTTCCCGACATCCCGCACCGGGCATACACTACACTCCCTACCTATACTACCTACGATTTCTGGGCCTCAACGTGCGACACGCACCCGCTCAGTAACGATTGTTACGACTCTTGTGCGCCTCGAGTCCAGATTCCTCCCGATGCCCGCCTAGCCCATCCTTCGCATAGTTCCAGCTCCAGCCGAATGATCCGCAATCAGTCGTGACGTTGCCTAACTAGTTCGAGACGGGGGCCATTTCCTCACTACAGGGGTCTAGCGGAGGTTGCGGACGTCAGCCCATCGTCCATCGCACATCGCCCATCGCCATCGACATATCGCCAGCCGATACTATCAGACATCCTGATTGCACAACAACCCCACCTTTTCGCACACCGCAGCTGTAGATACACATCACGTCCAAATCTTGCGGCATGGCGCTATCGTTTCCCTTTCTGCGATGACCTCCCGGCCCTCATTGGGCGTCCAGCAGCGACCGCCCCAGCACAAGCTGAGCGGGCCCAGCCTGTCGCAGCGGCCGGCCGCACACCAGCGCCCTGTTCCCCAGCAGCAGTTTCCGCCGCCGTCTCCCATACGCAAGGATGGAGCCTACTTTGACTTCAGTCCGGGCGATACCAGCGATGGACCCCCGAGTCGTCTCGGCCTCCAGCGCCGCGGCGGTTCTCGCCTCAAGTTGGAGCTCTCGCACGACCCAGTTGACTCCATGCCGCACGCTGGTATTGGGGAATCCCCGAGCACAATCGAGCCGTCAAAGCCCTTCACGCCCTCGCGCGTCATGCCAACCACCGACTCCTCCGATCTAGGAGACTTGAGCCCCCATCTCTCAACCCACCTGCAGACGGCCGACCAAGACGCCCCTCTGCCCATGCCCCGGCGCCCCCCTGGCGGCGTCGCCAATGTGCCACGCCGGGACCCACCGCCGACGCCTGCCGCCTCGGCCAAGAAACCAAATCCCCCGAAGCCGTACTCGGTCGAAATTCCAGCCGCCGCCCCTCGCTACTCGATACACGGTGGTGCTCAGGCGAGATCGGGCAGCTTGGCCCCGCCACCGCTAGTTGCACATGCTGATTTCTTCCCATGGACCGGTAACCACCCAGAAGACCAGTTTTCAGACAATGTAATCCGGAACGGATACTACGACAAGGGCCTCTTTTCGACTACCGAGACGCAGTCGGCTAAAGCCACGCTGTTTCCATCCCTCAAGCACAAGACTGGCTTGACCGCGCTTTCCTCCATCTTCACGGCCATTCTCGGGCAGAGGCGGCATATCGGCCAGATCACAGCCCCGTCGACCTTCAAGCCCCCTCCTCGAGTCACACTGACTGACACCAAGCGCGAGGGCTGGCTTAAGGACCTGGCCAACTCGGCAATCTCGCTCCGCCGGCTTAGCCGGACGATCCCCCACGGTATACGCGGCAGGGTCCTCTTAGAGCAGTGTCTGAATAAGAACGTCCCCACCGACCGCGCCGTTTGGCTGATAAAATGCGTCGGCGCAAACGAGATTCGAGCCACCAAACGCAAGGGGGTGAGCACCCTGGTGATGGGCGGCGAAACAAGATGGATCAGGGACTGGACTGTTGCTGTCGAAAGCTTCATCGAACACGTATATTTCTCGTTTGACGAAGAGGACTGGAAGTCCAAGGTACATTATACGTCAGTGCCCTCCATCTTCCCCGAAATTCACGGATTGCCGCGCTAACTCAGCAGTAGGACCCGACTCGCAGCACACCTTTACGCTGAGCATCTGTTAGACCGCGAGCATTACGGCGAGTGGCTCGTCTCCAACCTCGAAAACAGTTCCGAATCGAGGCTTCCGATGTGGATGCTCCTTACGCAAATGTACTGGAAGGATCTGCTTAAGCTTCGGAAGTACGGCCGAAGACTGGTCATGGCTCTTGTCAGCCATCACAACTTGGTAAGCAGCCCCAGGCGTCCTTCTCTCAAACCGGTATCCTCATGTCATCACAGATCTACACCCACCCTGACAAAGACATACTCCAACCCCTGCTCCAGAATCTAACGCAGTGTCTTAACACTCTGATCCTGAGCAGCCCGGAGAACTTTCTGTCTCCGCCAACTTGGGCAAAATTTCGTGATGTCCTAAAAGCATGCTTGCCGGCTGGTGATGAAGCCCGCCACAGCGCATTTATGGCCATCAATCTCCGGAACGAGCAGCTTGTGGCATCCGCCAACAGGTCGCAACCGGCTGCCCGGCATCTTTTGGTGCGGATGCTGGACGGAACTCTCCAGACGCCGATGCCGGTTGAGCTCCCCGCCCAGTGTTGGGGCATCTCGAAGGACAAGTCTGCTTTGGCAAAGGCGCTTCTCGAGTGGTGCACTTCGCTCTACCGCCCCGGGCTGGCAAAAGTATACGTCACCAGTCGGATCTTACAGCAGTGGAGCATATTAGGCGTTGACGCCACGATGGCCGTGTTGGATTTTCTCGACGCTGACGCCTGCGAAGAGCAAGGGCGCAGGCGTACACTGTACCACGTTGTCTGCGAGCTTGTCCGCTCCGGAAAATTCTCGGTGCCTCGCTATGTCCAGTGGCTCATTGCTCGTGGCGGGCTTAGGGACCCCACGCAGGTGCTACCGGACGGGCCCGGACAAACCCGCCTCCTCGCCGAGATACCGACGCATGCTCTCACCGCGTCCCAGCTGGATCTCAGAGGTGGAATGCTCCGGCGCGCTTGTTTTAGCGTGGCGGACGAGGCGCGGGACGCAGAGTTGGCCATTCAGCATCTGAAGCATACATTGGGACTGCCGCTCGACCCCGCTGAACCCATGCTCCAGCGGAAGCCATTGTCACTGGCCAAGCTAGCCAGGAAGATTGCAGCTAGCAGTCGGGCTCTAAAGGCCGAAATCGGTTTCTGGCTCCGCGCCAGTCTCGCCCCAAATGTCGAGGAGCAGGTCAAGGACGGGTGCCGAACCCCGGACATATCACCCACCATATTCTACGCTGTCCGAGCCGTGCTCGAAGCTGCCGAGGACTTTTCCATGTTAGGCGACATTTTGAAGTCGCTGACCAAGCACTCCAGTGTTGAGATCCTGGCGGCTATTGCTGATACTGTCAACCGGCATTTCTTCATCTTCACCGCTTTGGATGCTTCAAAACCCCTTTTTCACAACCTCCACCAGCGACTCAGGGCGGCCGTTCGTGAGCAGGGGATCGCCCTTCGTCCGCTGCTAGCCTCTCTTGTTTCCCTCGCCCCCAGGATTCCTGGCATGGAGGAGCTGGCCCTGCAGCTGAAGAAGGATCTAGCGCTGAGCGATCGTCAGAATCCGGTAGACGCTTGTTCGCCCGTGTCGGATAACATGGTTGCTCAGCTACAGGATGATGCCGGCGAACTACACGAAGAGATTGAGAAACTCCTTGCCGGCGGCTCCAACCTGGACCGGAACACGATGGAACGCCTGTTTCAGACGGTGGTGCAGCGATTGCAGGCATGCTGGGGCAAAGCAAACGATAAGCAGCGGGCCTATAGCGGTCTGCTCGGTCGCCTGCGCGTGTTCGACACACAGCACTTTGACGGTCTCATGGCCAAATGGCTTTTGTACCTCCGTACGCTCGGTAACCGCCCGTCCATCCTCAGAATCTTTCCGCTACTTGTCTCGGTGGGATGTCTGGACATGCCCGCTATCCTGGCAACAGCGTCTGAAGTTCCGGGCGGAGGGGGGGCAAGCGTCGCCCATACTCTGACGTCGACTTCTAATGGGCCCCAGGTGGTGCAGATTACACACCGAACGAGATACATGCAAGAAGTGCTCCAGTTGCTCATGACCCCTATCCCGCAAGACGACCTGGTGGCAGCAGACGAGTCCTACCGCTTCTCCATTCTTCAGGATCAGGCCGTCAAAGAAAATTCGAAGGAGGTGCTCGGGCTCATTCCTCTTGCCCTGGCCGAATATTATTACGCAAAAAGCCAAAATGACATTGCAGGCCTACCCCTCGACATTCCGGCCGTCCAAGAGCGGCTCCTCGAATTGCTCAAAAGCCTAGTGCTGAGGGACCCTGTCGCGGTAGCCCGGGCGCTAAACGCCAAGAATCCTAATCCTCAGGTCAGTGGTTGGGCCGACCACGTAACAACCACGCTGTTGATCCCTACTTGCGGTGGGCACGCGCACGTCACTTTTGACCAGGTCTTGGAGCTCACAAATGAGTTTACCCTGCCGTTCTGCCAAGTGAAGCTCGCGTTGAGCCTCAACTCAAACGAACAAAGCAGCCAAGAGGCCGTCGACCGGCAGCAGTCGCACGTCGAGCTTTTTGCAAACGCCATGGACAAGGCCATCGGCGCGGGCAATATCTCGTGGGTTGGAATGCTGAGCTGCCTCAGCGCCGACATCACGCAGCATCTCAAAGTGCGCGCCCAGCACCATTTTCTCAGTCTCTTGCCGTCAGTGAAGAACCCACCCGTGACGGACCCAGCAGCCCTCAGCCAGACACTGCAGATGGCAGAGAATCTGTTGGCAGTCCTCGACGCCATCACACGCGGCGGGCCAGCAGGAACCAGGCAGGCTCATCTGCCTCCGACAGTAGTGGACAAGGTGGTAGACCTGTGGGAACTCCTCGCCTCTCCATCGGCCGAAGCCGACCCGAGTGAGTCCGGTGTCAAGTCGGCTGTGCTCAACCACTTTCTGCCCCTCACGCTCAACTTCATCACCCTCCTCGCGCACGGCTTACCGCCTCCATCAACCTCCACTCCCGCCACCTCCTCAGCGCCCCCAGGCGACCTGAGCAGCAGTGGAAAACAAGCACAACAGCCCCAGCCCCAGCCCCAGCCCCCCAATGGTTACGACGTCCGCGCTAAGCTCTTGGTTGCCTGCGCCGGGCTCTTGCAAGAGCTGGACGTCCTGCACGCACCAGGCGGGGCGGACACAGTGGCCCTGGCAAGACGCCTCTTTGACCTGTCGTGCCTGCTGGTGGACAATCTCGGGGAGGAAGCGCGGGCCATGTGCGTGCGTGCGCTGGGGGGTTCGGGCGCGGCGGCGGCGCAGGACCCGAGGCTGGCGTACATCTTCTCATTTGCCGCTGATGGGAGCGAAGGGCTGGGCCTCTGCCAGCGGGAGAGGATGGTGGTGCCCGGCGGTAGTAATAATAATCATAATAACAAGGGGGCGGCGACCCCGTCGACCAGCAGCAGCATGACTCAGCAGCCCCAGCCCATGTTTGGGTCGCTGCTGGGCACGCCTGCGTCGCTCTGGGGCGGCCAGATGGCGGGCGGCGCTGAGCGGCTGAGCGTGTTCCACTTCCGCCGCTGGGAGTTGCTGAATGAGCCTACGCCGAATGTGGGCGAGAACGATACGGCGCTGAGCCTGGGGCTTTTTGAGGCCAGGAGGGTGCAGTAGTACATAATTTATTTATTTTGGGAGAGGAGAGAGGAGGGAGATACTTGAGGGGTAAGGGAGGCGGGCATGGGGAATTTGTATTTTTGGTTTCGGCATACTACATACGGTGTGTAACGTATCCAGGGTGGTCATGATGATTATTTGGCTGGTGCTGGGTGGATTGCACAGGCGGATGGGTCGGTACGATGGGATACCTTGACGTCTGGCTTTTGCGTCCTGGATGGTTTTCTTCTTCACTTGCATCATGCTTGGGTCTTGCTCTCTGTTGATACGATACATCTTTTGTCGGGGTCATGCATCGTGATACCAGCCAGTCGTTCATAGGGCCTTTTTCTTTATCTCATGCCTGTGTCTATAGCATCATCATCATTTTCTTCTTCATGTTTATGCAATGGCATGGCTGGGTGGTTGGTTGGTTGGGCCAGTCGGTTGAACAGGGATGGGGACGGTGGGCGGCAGCCAGTTTTTATTTTCAATGCATCTCGCATCGCATCGCCATCATTAGCATTTCGTGTCCTTGTTTATCGTTGCCCGCGACTATGGAGCTGGGATGGGGCGGATATGTAAGGGAGTCAGGAGCCTCGGCGGATGGATGGCGTTCTTTGCTGCAAGGGAGCTTCTGGGCATGGCGGTATGGCTACCGGTACGGTTTGGCTTGATGTTGGTTGTGGTTGGATGGTGCGTACATGTACCGTTCCGTCATAAAAGGGACATACATACACAATATGTCACGTTTCGTGTCTCGACTATTTCGACAAACTTGAATTTTCCCAGCCTCACTAGGTAGGTACCTTAGGTAACCATATGTGGCTCCAGCCAAGCTAGAAACATGCACTAGGACATAGTTCTTCTCCCTTGCTCTTGCTGTCTTCCCGACCTGAATGCCCACGGGCCACAACATGGAGGAAAGTCCAACCCGGCATTACTGCTTCGCGCCAGTATAAACCCAAACCCCCCCCCCCCTTCTCTTCCCTCTTCCCTCTTCCCTCCTGGAAAGTTCAGAACCCAATGCCCACGCTCTTGCACCAGACCTACTCCCCGTCATTGTTACATCCATATGGCACCATTCTCGTGTGCCGGAAGTGGTGGGATGAATACTGCAGTTACGGCCGGGCTTGGATTTTGCCCACCCCAGAGCAGAGCGCCCACGTGGGAGGTGGGAGACGTTAAGGGAGAGGCAACCTGCTCGCTACCAGCCATCGGCGACATCGTAACCGCTTACCTCGACAAGATCAATTCAGACGCGGTGAGGATGTTGACATGATTTGGTATGAATTTGAATCTGATTGTTTACTGTTTGATACCCAAGGGCCAAATTCAACCAAAGAGATTACCGGATTAGGGGAACCCTAACCCTTTTCTCCATGCTGGTGACCTGCTTACTGATGGCAGCAGATGAGAGAGCTGAAATGTGCCCGATTCGGGTCCAGGTAAGAATCCATGACATGAGCCGGACCTGTCTCCTGCCAGCACTTGGCGCAGGGAACACTCCATTAACTTGACCATAATGCTGAGGATGGAAGCCATGCTGTGCAGTCTCTGCGTGGGACTGGACATTGACGGCGCTATGCGGCGTCTTGAGAATCGGCACGACACTGAAGCTTGCGGTTCAGTACAGGTAGGATCAGAGTGGCACCTAACTCTTGCGGCCGTGGACGAGTCCTCGGAATCGTGCGATCTTTGCCGGGTAATCATGAAAGGCTGGCAGCGGAGCAGGGAAGTGGTGGTTGAAGAAGCTATCAGAGAGGCTATGTTTGACCCTCAAACTCCGCCGCCAGATTTACACGACCCTGTTTTTGAAATCCGGCAGTACAGGACGGAGTCTGAGATTACCCTTGAGCTCGTGAAGCAACCTAGGGTAGTCTACGACGGTCGCAAGAATGCGTCCAGCCTCTTCCTGCGCGTTCAATGCAGCCCGGCAACCGCAATCACTTCGTTTGATGCCCTCGATCCGGTCACGGCCGAGTTGCGCGTTGTCCATTCAGGATCTAACCACAGCTTGGACAGTTCTCTGCCTCCTCGTCGTACAGACGCCCTCATTTCGCCAGATCCGCTGTCCCAGCAGAGCCTGGACATTGCTCGAGGTTGGCTGGACACTTGCGTCAGTACCCACGGACCGGCGTGTAATGCTAATCCTGAGGGATGGATGCCAACCCGCGTGCTGGAGATACTAGTCCCTGATGGCAACAGGATCTGCCTGCGCAAAGCACAGGCGCTCCCGGCCGACGACGACCGTCGTTACGTCGCCCTCAGCCACTGCTGGGGACAGGATGGCACGCCTTTCACCTCCACGCGCGGGACGCTGCCTTTGCGGATGGAGGGCATTGACGTCACCACGCTGCCCAAGACGTTTCGGGACGCTGTTGCCCTCGTGCAGAGACTTGGCCTGCGCTATCTGTGGATCGACAGCCTTTGCATTGTCCAGGACGACTTCGACGACTGGGCGCGCGAGTCGGCCCAGATGGCCAACGTTTATCGACGTGCCCATCTCGTGCTCAACGCCGCCAACAGCCCGGGAGACACGGCAGGATTTCTCTCGGAGCGGGTTGTTCTAGACACGGTGCTCTTGCCTCCTCCTCCTCTTCCAACGACCGGTCTGGGTAGTAGTGAACAACAGCTCGGTCTTCAGCTGCGGTCCCCGCCCGGAAAACGCTGGCATGACCCATCCGGGCCGGACAACCTCGCGGGCGAACCGGTCACGGCACGAGCCTGGTGCCTTCAAGAGCGCTACCTCCCCACTCGCGCCCTGCAGTACGGGACATACCAGGCCTTCTGGGAGTGCGAGAGCATGCGCGCCAGCGAGGTCGGCGACGCTGTCGCACAAGAAATTGAAGGCGGCCGCGGCGGTCGCTTGACGCGCCTCTGCCGGACGGGAAACGGGGCGGCCGGCTCGGGCTCGGTCTTTGCCCGGCAACGCCGTGATCCGCGCTACGAAGGTGGCAGCGATTCCGAAGACGTCGCCTGGATCGGATGGTATAAAATAATCGAGGACTACACCGCCCGGCAGATTACCAAGGCGACGGATCGCCTTCCCGCCCTGTCCGGCCTTGCACAAGCCGTTGCCAGCAAAACGCAGCCCGGCAACCACTACCTCGCCGGCCTGTGGCGGTTCGGCTTGCTGGAGGGACTGCTCTGGTGCAAGGCCCGGCCCGGCAGCCAGGCGCTGGTGCAGCCTGGCTTGCTCTACGTGGCGCCGTCCTGGTCGTGGGCGTCTGTTGCCGGGCCCGTGCAGTTCCCCATCTACACGTGGTACACCAAGCGAGCGCGCTGGAAGGCAAAGATGGCCGACTTTGAGCCCCTAGCCGAGTACCTGGGCCACTCAACCCAAAGATTGGACGCTGACCCTTACGGGAGGCTGGGGCTTAGCCGGCTCTTGCTTAGGGCGCCCGTGTTGCCTGTCGAGTCCATCCGGACCCCGCGGCCGCGCACCGCTCCTGGGCTGGAATCCCTGTTTGGACAGGAGCCGGCGCGCTCCGAGGTGGCTGATGTCGTGGTGCAAATGCGGACTGGATCTGGAAGTATCTGGATTGAAGGAGGGTTTGATCGTCCGAACCAGAGCGCGGCTATCAAGACCAAGAAACTGTCCGTTGTGCTTCTTACCCGTCTGCCCCATGTCCTTGAGCATGGTTTTATTGAGCATCGCTTTGGGCTCATACTCAAAAGGGTGGAGACAGGTAGTAACAAGTACCGGCGGGTTGGTTTTGTCGACGGCGTCGTGCTGGAGAAGAAGTCGACGCTTGCCGCCATGATGCTGGGACGTGAGCCATTTTCGATTGTCGGGTATCCCCGGCCGCACGAAGCTGGCGATATTGACGGTGAAGGGCGGGATAATGACCTTGCGAGGGACCCTCTTAAGCTGGAGAAGACGAAGATCACGATAATTTGATGACAAGAAACGGGGCCGTGGCCGCAGCGCAAGCGGAGTTCGATACATCCTCGAACAACAAAACAACGCGAGAAGATTAGGATAATCAAGTCAACAAAGGCCTTGAGCACCCGCGGCTGTACGGAGGTCGGGGCCAAAAGTTATCATCACTCTCTGTTAGGGCCAAGCCTATCAACGTGCGACGAACTGAGAAGAGCATACTTACACTGTATTTAATTTGGGCATAGCAGTTTCTCTCCCTGTTCGCTGATTGGGCACCGCCCATGAAGCCCCTCAGCACAGGGCGATGCGCACTATGCCTACAGTGGTTAGGGGCCAGTGGCTGACATGGGCTGTGCGAGCCTTACTGTATCCAGGCCTTGGCAGTCTTGGCTATCTTGGAGTGATGATAACTTTTGGCCCCAACCTCCGTAGTGCATGCTGAATGCATATAGTAAGCGCAGACTCTAAAACGCCTGTATATCAGTAGTGTAAAAGCCATCGTCAGCCTATGACATAGAGCATTCATGCACAAGCTGGCCAACCCTTGACTCCTTGCCCCGCCAGTTCAAGCCCATTCCCAGAAATATCCAGCGCCGCTCCATTCCACACCATCCCATTCCCGCCGGCCCAGGTAAGCCGCATAGTCAGTCCAATAGCTCCTACCCGTCAAACTCGACCCCGACCACCTTGCCGGGGCCGGCCCCAGAACCGCTGCTCGGTCCAGCCCCATCCACAGAGAGATCGCCCGTAACGATGCCATCGCCGACACGGCTCGTGCCGCTGGCCTCTGCGTCAGCTCCCGTAAGCAAATCTCTATCCGAGCTCCGTACACTGCGACGCTCGGGGTCACCGCCATAGGCCACGCCCTTGCCGGCCCCGGACGACCGCTCACCGCCGGCGGGATCATCTTCATCCTCTTCATCCTCCTCATCATTGCGCTGACCCGGAAGCGCATTCTTCTCCAACTCCTTCTGCGCCTCCTCCATCCGGCGCCGTACCTCGGCCGCTACGCGCATCCCGTCCGTGACGATGTTGTCGAGCACGCCGCGCAGACCCCGGCCGACGGCAGGTGCTGTGGCCACTGGGGCTCCGCCAAGAGCGGCGTTGACCGCACGCCCGGCGCCGATGCCAAGGCTGGAGAAGGTGGTCAGGGATGAGGCGCTTGTTGGAGTATTAGATGAGCCGAGGTTGTCGATGATGTGGAAAGAGGTGGGGAATGAGGATTCGAAGAATTGTTCGAGCAATTCATCAGCAAGAACAACCATGCGGAAGGTTGGAAGCGTAATGTGCAAGGGATTGGACGGGTCGAGGGCGATATTAGCCTTCTCAGATTGGGCTTTGGACACACGTCGCCGCAACGCCAAGTCATCCTCATCAGGGGTTAACTGAACCGAGTTGAGCTGGAGTTCTGGCGGCTGCTGATCGCCTGGCACGTCAGATCTTTTAGCTTGCTTGGGGCTCCCAGTCGGCGACTCCATCGCTAATAGGTCGTCGTCGTCGTCGTCGTCGTCGTCGTCATCGCCAATAGCGAACGCGTCAGGGCTTGCAAGCTCTTCGCTCGCCGTCTCCTTCAGCTGGGCTGCTTGAAGCTTTTCTTGCACCTCTCGCACAGCGTTGTGCTGGTTGCTAGGATGGTCGGGATCGGCGTATTCAAAGCACCTCCTTATAAAGGCGCTGACACTGCCGAGGAATCTCTCATTTACAGACTGGCCCGGCACATCGTTTTGGCCCGCGTTTGCGCCTTCACTGAGGGTCAAAGTTGAATTTGAAGGACTGAGCGTGCCCTCGAGCCCACGTCGAGAGAGGAACAGCAAGGCTTCAGACATGCGTAGGATGCCTTCTCTGTCAACCTTGCCATCGCCATCGTCGTCGTACAGTTCAAAAAAATAGCTAATGGTCCCCATAATGTCTCGCTTGCCTTTGATGCGGGCCAAGCCTGAGACAACCTTTTGGAGTGTGAGGGTTGAGGATGAGTCGGCGTCCCACTTCTGGAACAGTCTCCTTAAGAATTCGTGGTCCGCGGGCTCAGGGCCGGCACCCCAAGGAGATAGCAGTGCATCAGACCTTTTGAAGCTGCTGTAAAAGCCCTTGTCCTTGTCTGCAAGAGCCTCACGGCGGGGAGTGGTGGGAGAGTCTGAAATGGCCCATTTAGACATGCCGGCGAGAAATTCACGAAACGCGTCGTAGTCCATCAGGCTGGTGCTCGGACCCAGGCCAACCCGTCCCTTTTCTATGCCGTGGTCACCCTCGCTCGCAACCTCTGCAATCCGTGACCTGCTGCTTTTGTTCCGCCTTGCCTGTTCCTGCTTTAGAATGTGGTCCCGCTGCTGTCTTTCGTACAGCACGCCATAAAACCTGTCGTATAATGCGCCCAGCTCGTCGTTGCTCAGCAGCTTGCTGTCCGGGGACAAATTCCTGATTGCAGTGCGTTTGGCGAAACTCTCGATATTGTTTAAGACGGCATCTTTATTCTTCAAGCGAAGCTCCGTGATGCTGCTGTGTGTGATACCCGAGAACTCCTTGAATGCAACGACCATGAGCTCCTGGAATTTCGTCACAGCTCTCAGCTTCGGGTTCTCCGACTTGGGGTGGGCTGACTCGTCTAAGCGAGCAAAGTAGGATTTGAGGACCGATATGAAGGCGCCGTCGTCAGCCGCGTCGAGAAGCTCCTCTCCGTTAATCCTGAGAATAGCCAAGCCAACTTGGAACAGAACTTTGGGTCCTTCGACAAAGAAGACATCCAAAACTCTGAAGGCGAAAACCAGAGGCATTGAATTGATGTAGAGCGACAGAAACCAGGGGAGTGAAACGACGGACAACTGGACGTCACTCTTGACAAGATGCTCCCACAGGATGGGCATCGTCTTCTCCACTAGGGACTCGAATACCTTTTGATCAAGGAGGGTGCCATACATGGTGGTGGAGTAATATCCGGGCACTAGCCGATCGCACAGGGCGGAAAGGAGGAAAAAGGCTTGGGTCTCAGACATGTAAATGAGCAGCGCCGCCACGACAATGTTCATAGCCTGGCAGTAGCCTACGTCGGCGTTGACCCAGCTATAGGCCGTGAGGACCCGGCGGAGGCGGCCAATGCCTTCCTCGCTCTGGAAGCCGGGATATTCCGGAAGGCTCCTGTTCAGGTCCTTCTCAATCTCGTCAATCGCCAGCGACTCCCTCCCGGAGAACTTGGAGAGCGTATCGGAATACAGCGTCGGGTTCTCAAGTCGCAGATAGATGGAGCCAGACGTCAGCTCCCACATCTCGCCTCTTAGCCTGTTTGGCAAGCCGACCCTGATCAGCTTGTGAAAGGTGGGCTGGCGGATCAACGTCACGTTCCGCCCGTTGTCGCGTAGATACTCGGCCCACAGCCTCATCTTGGCCCGGTCGCGGAGCTTTTTGGGGTCCCCGGGGTATTTGAAGAGCATGCCTAACCCGGCATCGGGAGGACTGGCATTCTTCTTGTCCTCCGGGCGGAGAAGGTATTCTGAATAGCACTCGGCTGTGACCTTCTTTAGCTTCCCAACATTCCCGACGTTTGCCCGCAGGCCCTTCTTCAAGCCGTCGCAAAAGCGTTCGCAGGCGGGCCGCGTGCCGGCAAGCTGGACTGTTATGCGCTGTTCCTTGAGGTCCTTCTTGTCCTTCTCCTTGGCGGCATCTTGACTGATACCGTTCCATGTTGCGATGGAGAGGGCGAACTGCAAGGGCGCGATCCGTCAGTCGACGCTCGGAGTGGTGGCAGCAGGAGACGGGCACACTTTACCTGGAATGTTTGACTGTGAAGGCGCTCGACTCTTCGAATGGCACAGAGCGGGAAGGTAAAGCCATTGCCGCTTGGCCCTCCGCCATGGGTTTGGCCGGTGAATATCGAGGAACTAGACGTGCTGGCCGACTGTTGGAAGCTGGAGGGCGTGGTGGAGAAGCAGAGGTAGGCTTCGGAAAGATGCAGCTTTCCGGCATATTGAAAGCCGCGGTCTCTATCCCTGTCGCCCTGCGTGGCATTCGCGGGCGGAATCGTGAGCTCGGCTGTTATCTCGTACAGAGGATGCTGCGACGACGGCAGGCGAAACTGGCTCTGGAAGAGCGAGGCCTTGGACGGGTTCCGGTCCGATTCGGAGAGATTTAAGCCCTGCGTCGGGTCCAACAGCTGTTGAGCCTTTTGCACAAAGCTCGAGAGGTTTAACATGCTGGGCTCCCGCTCTTGTTGGGCGCTGCCCTGTGACAGCAGAATTGGGGGCGGTCGCAGGGCGGCTTCGGCCTTGGTTCAGACGACGAGGACGACGACGACGACGTGCTCGAATCGCATTGCCTGATAGGCAGGGGAGAACCCAATCCTAGCCAGTATATTTACACGGAAGATCTACAGTCGGAACGCTGGGCTCTTGGAACTGGTGTACGGCTGAAAGCTGAGGGGCAATGCTGATGCTGCTGAAGGGATGGAGGATAGTGGTGCTCTCCAGAGGCAGCAGCGTGTAATTACTGCCTGTATATGTTACAATACATACATACGTTACCTACATATTCTGTACTGTAAGCACTAAGCAGCTCACTGGCAACCTGCAGTGGGCACCGTTTGCCAAGCGAGGTGTCGGGTGGGTCAATGGTTTTCATGCAATCCTGAGTCCCTGACCGTCGCTCACAGCTCTTGTTGATTTCATCAAAGGCAGAATTGATGTTTCACCACTGCCCCTCGCATTCCCTTTCCGAGTGCAGCTCCTTCACCAGCCAGAATCCACTGCAAAGTCAACCTAACCCGGCGCAGCAATCGCTGCATACCTATAATGTAGATTGCATAGCGGACATCTTCCAGATTGTTCCCAGCTCGGTTCATATCCCGGGCACATCGAGTTGCAAGAGCGAGCAACATCGTGGTCAAGAATACGAAGTAATGCCGGCTCAACTCGCTGGTGCTTCTCCACTACAACTTCTCTTCAGTGCATCCCATGGCATATCCTCTCCCTGTCCGGTCCAAGTGGAAACAGCACATCTCTAACCCAAGACTGCGGAACAGAGTTCCACCAATGTTATGTCAATGACTTCAATGGACTCTATTATACCCGTCAACCGCAGTAAGGCTGCATTCGGGTATTTTTACCCCCGGCAATTATCCAACGCCTTACCATTGATGGTCTTGTCTATGAGCTGAGCTATGGACCAAGCTATGGACGATGCTCTTTGGTCTTCTTGAATTATGGCCATGATTTCGCCAATGCATTGGATGACTGATCCTGAGCACCGATAATTGAAGGCGCGACCATCTTGCAGGGCAATCCTTCATCTGTCACATCTTTCATTGTCGGGTTCTTCTTGCCAGCAATCAATTTACATCTAGACTTGCGGGGCTCTCTTTTTAGCGGAACCAGCACTGATGAATCTCTGATCGACCCCCCTAATACAGTAAACCCCTATGCCCCCTACCCCACGTTGCCAAAACCGCGCGACCCCGCGAACCCCGAACCGAGAACTCATGAACGCAGACCGGGTCCCGTCCCGTCCCGTGCCCCCAATCCCCATTGCTGTCCTCAATCCTCATCGGTACGTCTACTAGCCAAGTCGGTTGTGCACTCCACTCCGCCTCGATATCTGCGACCTGGGGGCTGGACTCCTGATTTCTCTATCCAAGGTGCCCTACCCGCCCTCTCCGTTTCACAAGCACTGCAAAAGAAGCAGTGCTGAGAGAGGTGGCACGCTCAATATTGTTGTGTTTGCGACAAGGTGGACTCACTGTCCAAGTGAACTGAGAAAGGGCAGGCGATACATGCAACTCGGAGACAAGGTCTCAGACAAGCGGCCCCTTCACTTATATACACACACCTTGCGCAGTACGGTGCAATTCCAGGTTGCCTCGTCTTCCCAACAAACTCGCAGCTGACAACGTCTTCCACCAGCGCAATGGCGGCCACGGTCGCGCACTCACAGGCCCTAGGCCACGGGCTGCACCCGTTACAAGCGACAGCACTGCAAGCGGCGGGTGATGGGCAAGAGCAGCTTCAGCAAAACCACCAGGAGCAAAGGGCGTTGGACGAGGAGCCGTTTGACGTCTCGAGTGCCCGGAAGCTGTCTCCGGCCGATTTCGAAAGGGTGCGGACTCTAGGGACAGGTACGGCTCTCCTCTCGGGCCCGGCCAGAGGCACTAATGGCCCATCATAATACTTAATCTGGCTGCTCAGGGACCTTTGCGCGAGTCTGTCTCGTCCGACCGTCACACGGCACCGAGGCCGACCGCAGCAAGGTATATGCGCTCAAGATTCTCCGCAAGACGGAAGGTTGGTTTTTGGCACAAAGAAAACGCGAACAACACGGCCAGTGACTGATCGAGTCCCAGTAATCAAGCTTAAGCAGATTGACCATGTGCGCCATGAGCGTCAAATACTCGCCGACGTGGCGGGCCACCCGTTCATCACCAGGTTTATCGCCTCGTTCTCGGATCACGACTTTCTCTACATCCTGCTGGATTACGTGCCCGGCGGCGAGTTGTTTACCTATCTCCGGAAATTCCGGCGCTTCGACGAGGACATGGCGCGCTTCTACGCCGCCGAAATTGTGCTGATCCTGGAGCACTTGCACGAGGAGCAAGGGGGAATCGCCTACCGCGATATGAAACCCGAGAATCTGCTGCTCGATGCCGAGGGACACATCAAGCTAGTCGACTTTGGTTTCGCTAAGCGGCTCGGGAACAACGAGGACGACCGCCCAGTCGAGACGTATACGCTCTGCGGGACGCCCGAATATCTGGCCCCTGAAGTGATCCATAACAAGGGTCACACAACGGCTGTGGACTGGTGGGCGCTGGGAATCTTGATTTACGAGTTCCTCACCGGTTATCCACCTTTTTGGCATCACAACCCCATCGAGATCTACAGGCAGTATGTCTTGACTTACATCTGCTCCTAAACGCCTCCCTTGCCCCTCCCCGCTGACACACACGCCCCCTTGCAGAATTGTAGAGAAGCCCGTCGTCTTCCCGCAAGAACCAGTCATCAGCGACGCGGCAAAGGACATAATCAGGCAGTTCTGCACCGTCGACCGGTCGCGGCGCCTGGGTAACATCAGCGGCGGCGCGGCCAAGGTCAAGGCCCATCCCTTTTTCGCGGGTGTCGACTGGGAGGCGGTGCGGCAGAAGCGCCACAGGGGCCCCATCCTCCCGCCCGTCAGGTACCCCGGAGACGCCCAATGCTTCGACATCTACCCTGAAGAGGACGCAACGCGCGACGTGTACACGGACGAGATGGCTGCGAAGTACGACGAGTATTTCAAGGATTTTTAGCATGGCTGGCTGTGAAGGGTGGTTTAGCGATGATCCTCATGGCGGTCTGACTTTCTTTCTCCCGTGTCTTTATTTTGCTTTGACCTTTTTTTCTTCTCCTATTGATGCAGATACCCGGTTTAGCAGACGGGCGGAGATGCGGGAGCACATTGAGCGTGCTGGCATCTGCAGCGTCGTGGCAGGGTGGAATTGTTTTACCCCAACGTGCGAGGTTTGCTTATCTGCCCATCTCTCTTTCTGCTATTCTATTCTATACAGCCAGAGATACAGAGATACAGAGCGGACGGTGGCATTTGTGTGTCATGAATTGGATATTAGGCGTTTCGGATGGAGAACACGGGGGAACATGTGATCACAGACAAGGGAATGGGAAAGGGGCGGGGGACGAAGAGAGCGGTTGATGTACTATTGGCATATGTAAAATCAGAGATGGATGGAGTGGGGGATTGTTTTATCGTACGCTGACCACTGCGCGGAGGGCCGGCATCCTGGAAGAGAAAAGTCGAGCGCAGATATTACAACAAGGTAGCAATCCATGCAGGGAATGGGATTGATTGGCAAGGCCTCGGATTAGAAGCGCCAAGCTAAGGACGGCTGGGTGAGCTAGTCAAGTACGATGTCTCGGCCGTTGCGGGAGAAACGTGTACAGCCGAAGGTGCCCTAGGTATCTCGAATGAATAGCAATAATAGGAGCGGCCTACGTCTGGCCATCCACATAAGCCACACAGTTGTTGACCACCACATGCCGGCCATACAAGTCTCCGTGATCACGCACTCCGAACATCGGGTCCACGCAAGTCATAACGTTATATAGATATGTCTATCAAAATAGAGACCAAACTCCACGAGGAGATTTCCAAGCCTCTCATACCCACGCAGACACAGGTATATATAACCCAGTGTATACAAAATATATAGCATACCCATCTCCCCCTATTCAACCCCCATAACCGCTCACCACCCTCGGAGGAACCACCACCCTCCGACTCCCAACGCCAACACCGTCGCCAGCAAGAGCGCGCCCTCCTTGGTGCTCCACAGAAACGCCGACCAACCGACCACGAGCTCTCGTCTCCTCGCCCTGGCCCTCCTCTCCCAAGCATGCACGTCCACGGGGACAGGCAAGCGCACTCTCGGATCAGCCTTCCACTCCTCGTCGAGCAACCCGTCCCCTTCCCCAGTGCTAGTAGAAGTGGGAACAGCCATATCTGCCGCGCCCAGAACCGGCACCAGCCCGCGCCAGACAACCGGCCGGTGGTCGCTGGTCGCCAGCACGGGCAACGCGTCGTACAGCAGCGTCTCAACCCGCAGTTGTTGCCCGGTCCCGGTCCCGGTCCCCTTTCCGTGCCGCTGCAGTCGCTGCACCACCCAGGGCGCCACGTCCAGCCACAGAACGCGATCGCACCACCCGGGCCAGCGGTGCCGCGCAAACCGCCAGGGCACTACTTCCACCACCTTTCCCTCGTCATCCCCGTCCCTCCTGTTGCTACTACTACTCCTGGCAGCCGCAGCCGCAGCAGCGAGCACCTCGGCGCGGTTATCCGCGCCCTCGGCGGAGTCAAGCACGTCGTACTTGTAGGTAGGACCAAAGGTGACGGGGCTCTCAGAGAGGCCATGGCAGGTCCTGTTTGCTTTGCGCTCGCGCGTGAGCTGGTCGCGGTGGAAAAAAGTTGAGTAATGGTTCGGCGAGGCAGGGTCAAAGCTTGGGAAGACGGAGAGTGGTGGCGGAGTGGTCTCGGCGATGCGGTAGTTGAGGTCGCCCGCCACGAACAGGTGGGATGTCGGCTTGAAGATGGAGATGGACTGCAGTTTGGCTCTGTGCGTCTCGTCTTGTACGAGGTTGTCGTTGGAGGAGGACTGGTGGTGCGGTAGGAGGGGCCGGGTGTCTTCTTCCTCCTCGTTGTTGGTCGTGTCTTTGTTGGAGTCATTATCGTCTTCCTCGGAGGAGGACGAGGAGGAACCGGATGAGGTCAGAGTTGGATAGCGCGGCGCTGTGTCGCCTGCCCCTGAACGGTCCGGTGTTTGCGCGATGGACGTTTCGGCAGGAAAGACTCCCGGCAGAAGGCTCCGCGGGTTGGCAAAGGTCAGGCAAGACACGATGGAGCGCCAGTTGGAGTTGCGCTTTTTGAGGTTCCATTCCATGGCGGCCATGTGGGTGGCGACAAAGGTCAGCTCGGTGGACATGGGTTCTTCATCGCCGTCATGGCCTCGGCCTCGGCTCCATGTCACGCGCAGGCCGACGGCGCCCTTGTTGCCCATGTCTGCGGCACCGAAGCCACACTCTGCTTCCTCAATCTGCTTCGCCGCGGCCGGGTCACGGGCATAGAGAAGAATGGCCGTCATGCCGACATTCTTGGCCCGCACGAGCGTGTACGGGGGACCGGCCACCCTCGGCGGCGTGGTAGAAAGGACGTGCTCATCATGGCCGTCTCTCCCAGCGGCCGCAAGCACCCGTTCCGAGGCGACATTGAGTGCGTCACCAAAGCGAACATAGTAAGGGTCCAGGAAGTAGGGGCCGATAAAGGCGTGTGAGAGCGGTGCTACCTCTTGCAGCGAGCTATCCTCCCCAAATCAGCTTACATATACAGCCAGGGAAGATGATATGAACGCAGAGAGAAAGGAAGTGAGAGGTGAGAGTGAGAGTGAGAAACTGCGAGCCCTCAGATCGGGGTGGGGCACTCGGGAGGCCGAGACCGAGCTTCATTGCATCTCCTGATGTATCAATGGAGCACTAGATCAGCTCAAAGATCTAATTAGGCGACTCACAAGACAACAAGATCAGGCAGACCAGCGGCATTCTGCAACAGCGCAGTATGCAGATGCGAGGCAAAGACGGAAGCATTAATCAAGTTCTTTGCGCAGTTGAAGGTGAGGATCAACAGATCCAGCGTTGACGGCGCCATTCTCGACCCATCCGCCGCATTGATCGAGGATGACGGGCATTCCTCTCGGAGGCCCATGGTGAGGCCGTGGAATAACCGGGAGTGGTCTTGGTTCCGACACCCGGCAAATCCAAGCTTGTTGCGAGTCTGCTTGGTGCGACCCGGGTTATTCTGAAGGACGGCAAATGCAAATTCCGGCCGACATGTGGCAAGCCGCGGGGCGAGGGGCGTTGAAAGCCAAGGGTGTGCCACGTTTGAAGGCCTTGACAGACTTAACTAAAGGCAATGGCAGGATTCAGAACCGTAAAAGCTCCCAGTTGGCCTACTTCTGGCCTCCTTGTCTCCATCTTTCCCTATTATATGTGAAATTCCTGAGTCCCTGCTCTCTCGAGTCGCGTGTTGTCAGGTTGCCCCAGCCATGTGCCCCGCAGGGACTGCATGTATAGCCTCCTGACACCGATTTTTGGTCAGCGCCAACAACTTCGCTTCATGCACCCTACGAGGCTGAGCAGTTCGCTGTCCACTCACCGTGCATGAACTCGCTACATTTCCCACAGTATCACTACCACATGAACAGCAGAGGTCTGAGTCAAATAAGAAAGCAAAAAACGAGACCTTTATTATGAAAGCTACCTGCCATGCATTGCTGCCTTTCCCCCAGATCACGTAAACGGCGAGTTGACCTGTACCCGGGAATCCCGGCTGACTGCACTTGTCGACGGCTTCTCCGACTGCCCTACAAAGCTCGTGCAAAGGCAGGAAGGGAGAAAAGCCCTTGCGGTCCACGGGCACTTTGATCGCGGTTGGTCACGGTGGGTCTATTCCGCAAGCTCCCTGTTGCTTCAGGGCCGAGAGAACGGGCTTTCAAGCGAGCGAACAGAGTTGGCTCCTAACCCCCATCATCCCCATACCGTCCTCCAAACCACTTGCCCAATGTGATGCAAGGATGAACGCTGTCCCATGACGTCCTGTCAACCCGGCCTCCGACCTATCAGTACCAGCTCGGGAACTACTGCCCGGCCGCCCAGGAGCACTGCCACAAATGCCTAGATCGTTGGCTAGGGCCAGAACTGCAATCGTATCCGTTATCTCGGTATCAAAAATCGCTTCGTCCCCTGTTATGCCTCCCCACAAGCGATTCCCGGTGCGATAGAATGCAACGACTAAGCAAGCAAAAAGAAACGGAAAATGCAGGACCAAGAAAAACGAAAAAGGGAGTGGTGACGGGGTAGTTCTTTCTGTAGACGTCGAGAAGCGGCCGATCTCCCAGCGATGCGGACCCGATAGCCAGCTGAAACCTAAACAGTCGGCTGCGCTTCGAGTTTCTGGCCCGTCGTTGTGATCGTTATTCCACTACGCCACCTCGGACATCAGCCGTTTCCCAAAACGACACCCCGACAGGATCGGGATGCCGGGCATGCCGTTCGTCAGATTCCGACCCTAACAGCGAGTCCGGTACTTGACCAAAAGGCCAGGCCGAGCCTAAGCCAACCGGATCACACCGCAGAGCGAAGATCATCCGAGCCAAGGGGAAGGTCGTGAACTGATGAGATGCCGAAGGATAAAAAGGGAGAAAACAATCAATCCCGTAAAACCGGTGCGTAGGGCGTGTATCTGTTATCGATGCTGATCCGGTCCCGGCAAAGGCGCGGCCGCCTCCGCCTAGTAACTCGGGCATTTCATGGCGGAGAGCCGCTAACGGTCATCTCCACCCAGCCGACCAGGAAACATAATCATACAGCCCAAAGGAAGCCATGGTCTGGGGTGCTATTCGGCGCTTCAGTCCATGGGGCGGTACTTGTTCGAAGCGTATCCCGAGCCAGCGCCCTGACCTTTGGCAGCCGAGCGCAGCCTGTTATCGCAAACTGATCGTCAGCACTCCACGTCAGCATTGTAAACCCGGCCAGCGGTTAACGCGCAAACCAAGACTTGAAGAAAATATGATTCCTTACTAGGAATTCTTTGGGCTAGGCTGGCGGTCACTCACATCCTGTCGCTTCCACCGACGGCGCGGCTGGTGTCCGGGTTCTCGCCAATCGGCTTCCGGGTCTGGCGCGGGAGCGCCTGCTGGGCGTCCTTGCGCGTCTGCGACGCGTCCTTGGAATCGCCAGCAGCCGCCTGGTTGGTGTTGTTTCCGGCCGCCTGCTGGATGGCCTGGGCATTCTTCTGGTACTTGTAGACGGTCCAATCAAAGACGTAGTCGTACTGGAAGCCCTCGCGGACAAACAGATCGCGGAAGATCTTGCGCAGGTAGCTGTAGTCGGGCTTATCGTCGAAGCGGAGCGAGCGCGTGTAGTTGAGGTAGATGGCGAACTCGTTGGGGAAACCACGGCAGAGGACATCGGTGGGCGTTGTCATCTTCTTCTCCATGATGCGGTCGTACTTTTGCTTCTTGGTGGCAGCCTTGAGTCCCTGCCACGGGAGAGAGCCGCGGCAGAAGTAGAGCATGACGTAGCCGAGCGACTCCATATCGTCACGGCGGGACTGCTCAACACCGAGATGGGTGTTGATCGAAGCATAGCGGGCCGTGCCAGTCAGGTTCTTGTTCTCTCTGTAAGGAATGTGGAAGTGCGTCTTGGGATCGCGGTACTTCTTGGCCAGACCGAAGTCAATAACATTGACCTGGTTGCCACGCTTGCCAATACCCATGAGGAAGTTGTCGGGCTTGATATCGCGGTGGATGAACGACTTGGCATGGATGTACTCGATGCGGGAAATCAACTGATCGGCGAGAAGAAGGACCGTCTTGAGCGAGAACTTGCGGTTGCAAAAGTTGAACAGGTCCTCCAAGCTGGGACCGAGCAGGTCCAAAACCATGGCATTGTAGTCGCACTCGGTACCAAACCAGCGGACAAATGGAATGCCGACGCCTCCGGCGAGTGATTTGTAGACACGGGCCTCATACTCGAGCTGCGGGTGCTTCGCCTTGACGCTTTCGAGTTTGATAGCAATTTCTTCGCCAGAGATGATGTTGGTACCCAAGTAGATGTCACCGAAGGAGCCAGACCCGATCTTACGACCGATCCGGTACTTGTTCCCCACGCGGAGATCCTAGCAATTAGTTAGCCAGCTGAAGCCGCAATCAGTGCCGATGCAGATGCACCCGCGAGGAGAGCTGCCACGCCCGTCTCTTTTCCTTCCAACTTCTCTCGAGTACATCCATAGGCAGTAGACAGCTCCCATCAACGGCTGCAGGTCGCACTGTCTTCAGTATGTGCATCAAGATTTCGTACCATGGTAGTCATGTTTGCGGCTGGTAGAATTGTTCTACCTCCGGTAACGTCGTCTACTAGAACGCAGCTATGCTAGAGAAGTACTGCGAGCGATGAAGTTAGCGAAAGAATACTTCAATAGAAGTGAACCGGCCGAAACGACGTTTGAATGTGCCAGTAGAGAGGTTAGATGCAGAATGTTGGTGAAGTGTTGCCTCGGATGACGGAGGCGAAACGCAGGCAGCACTGAATCAGCGAGCCTCGCCAAGCGCTCGGATCTCGGAATTGAGCCTTTTATGGGTAGTGCGAATACGGTGCCGATGTCTTGAGGAAACGAGGCGGAAAAAAGAGATGAAAACTCCGAAACTGAAAATCGGACTTTACTCACCCGTTGAACCTAGTTTTCAGACTCGAGCGATGAGGGAACTGGTCGTACTCGACTCTGCAGTCGGTACAAATGTCGGCGAAGGGAAGGGAGAATTTGTGCGTTTGGCTCGAGAGGGTGGCGACAAGAACGAGAATCGCTCGCCAGAAATGGTCTGCGTGGGAAATTAGATAATTAGAATACTGCAATCGGAGGAGCTAGAACGAGGAAAAGGTTTTAATCTTACCGTCAAAGGGGATTTTTGTGCTCTCGATCGGGAGAAGGAGCAGCGTGTGGGCTTGGGGTAGTGGAAAGGGCAGGAGAGGAGGAGAAATTGGGTGAAGGCGATTTGGGGAGGCTTTGAGGTCCCAAGCTGGCCACAGCGGACAGTTGTTCCCCCCCTGCGAAGACGTCGCTGACTGGGCTTGCCCTGGCCACGACTTTGAACTTGATTGAACTCTCCACAGTGCGCCCTTTGCTCGACCAGCATCAAATTGTACAGTGCGGAAACGCCGCCGGACGGCAACAACGTCCAGGGCTCAGGCGAATTTGACAAGCGAGGCATCGCGCTGTGGACCTAGGGAGCCCTTTGCCCAGTGCCCACAGTCAGCCAGATGATGCCCAATCCGGCTGGCAGGGCAAATGAAGCTGCTGCTGGGCTGTTGTCGATTTCAGCCCCCTCACTTGCCTCTGGCCAACGCGGTCCCATCGGTCCTGGCCAGACCAGCCGTGCCAGCGCACCAGTTTGCAGCTGCCTTGGGAGTACCTAGGTCCAATACATTTGTATGCTTGATCATTTAACAAGTAAGCAGGATAAGGACACACGTATCCTGATGATCAGGTAAAGGCACCGTCACGAGGCTCATGCTACTCCGAGGGCCTCGTAACATTCAGGTTCTTGGCAGGCCTCTGGTTTTGGGCAGTCACGCAACGGAACTCGCCATGCGCTTCCGACAGCTCAAACAACCTGCTTCGAGTTCCCGATCAGCAACCCGCGCCAGTTTTGATCGGATAGCCCAACTGTAAACCTTGTGCGTCCTCGTCCCGTCTGTCTGCTGGGCTTCGCAGCCTGCCAAAACAGAGATGCCGGAATGCGCGCTAGGCCTGGACGTTCTGGCCCAGAGAAGGTTCGACGGGACATCCATGAGGTTGCTTAGCTGATCTGAGGACCCGACAGTGCGGGTCAAACATTTGTCATAACTTAGGAAATGCTTTTTGATCGAATGCCGCCTATCAAAAGCGCCTGGAGACGTTCGCTGGTAGTGTTTAAGCGCTTACAGCGTCACGCCCGTCCAGCCATGCGCGGCAGGCTTTGAAAGGGCGGGAGTGGTCTTACCGCTGGCACCGTGCCCGTAATATTGCCGTAATATTTAGCGGACATGGCGTCTACAAAGGGTAATCAAGCCGCAAACGCCTTAGTTCTCGATGGCATAATCGAGAAAGCAAATTGCAGTCAATGCAGGCACAAGAAGCAGACAGTCAATCCCGGAGACGCATTAACATCAGAGGTGGTCATTGAGCCTGAACCTCCAGCTGAAAGGAATAACTATAGAAATTTCAATGGGTTCATGTCTGGACTCTGGATACTCCGTGACATCCATACTGTATGTATTATATGGTCTCCGTACTGTGGACGATGCTGATCTGCAGGAAGGCTCTCGATGTGGCTCGCAAAAAGGCATTACCAGTATCATTCGGATCCAGAATCCAGATCAAGGTGATGATTCCATATCTACATACATACACTAATCGAAGCACCTTGGTTCCCAGCCGACTTATACACCAAGCTGGAGTACACACGTATGTCCTGCGTAAGTACCTGGCTTGTCGTGCACCCCTGCCTGCGCCCTGTGCAAGCCTCAACTTCCCACTTCCGAGTCCTCCGTGGGTTCGCGGCCGCACATGGGTCGCGCGCCACAAGCCATATGATGCCATGGATACAGGGCCACAGGTTCAAGATTCTACAGCAGCACATACCCGGCTATTTGACACTACTGTGCCTTGGAGCACTCAAGTTGACGGGCTGATCGGA
This sequence comes from Canariomyces notabilis, assembly GCF_033297395.1. Lineage (NCBI taxonomy): Eukaryota > Fungi > Ascomycota > Sordariomycetes > Sordariales > Chaetomiaceae > Canariomyces > Canariomyces notabilis. Next base: position 106,556 of record NW_027041823.1, read on the forward strand.
CACTCGGGCGGCTTGTCGATCCTCGATAGTGAGCTTTTCAGTCCGAATTCGAATTGCAAGTGTTGGTCGTGTGGCACAACCTGTAGGGTTGCCAACGGCGTTCATCAGCCCTGGCACTAACCAACTGACTACCAGGTAATAAGCTGAAAATAGCTCCAAAAGCATAAGGTAGGGACTGGACCGTCTCGCTCTGCTGCAGTTCTGCGAAGGTACGATCAGGTGCACTTCTTTCCTTTGATCACAGCGCGCCATAAAGCGACGAGCCGATCGAGCTTGGTTACACAACCCACAGCCTAGTATCACCTCTCCATTATAGGTCAGCCACGTTAGTTATTGGCTCTCAACCAATATTAGGGCGTCGGCCACTCACTCGACCTTAACCTTGGATCGCGGACTGGGAGGAAGGCCTCATTCCCGTCTACCTACTCACCAGCTTCAGGGACCATTCTTCTACCCTATGTTCCAGAGACACCATAGGGGTTGGACTGGTATTACTGCTTGTTGCTGAGATAGAGCTGTTCTCAATGGTAGCCTGCTCGGGCTGAAAGGCAGGTTGATATATGTTGCTATGAACTCTCGGCCTCACCGAGGTTCCAGTGACCACACAAACAACATCTGACGGGTTTGCCCACTCATTCGTGTCATCGATCCCGTAGTCGAGCCATCTAGATGCTCTATCAGCTTACTCACTGCCTTGTCCTTCGGCAGACACAAGAGGCAATCTTCTGGGGGAGTTCAGATCCCTTTTCATACCGTGGCGTTCGCAATGTCCGTCAGACATGTAGAGGCTAGAGGTACATCATGTAGTCGTTCACTTAGGTACCTTACCTTATATACTCGTGAGTGACGACAAATCAGAAAGCCTAGAGATACTATCCTATCCATACAATGCAAGTCATTGCCCTGGCATGTCCCCGAGAACTTGACAATTAGGTATCTCTGCAAAACAAGAGTAGTTGTCAACTTGAAGCAATGGTATTGAAGCTCTTCTAAGGACCTGGATACAGTCACGGGTACGTATACGATTGGCTTGCCGTTGACTTAACAAGTCTCAGGTCCAACCTGTCATTGTCGTTGTTGACTGCTATGGAGTCTAAGAATCCCCGAATGCCCATACCTGTCCCCATGGCATGAAGATCCTGTCCTTGTATGAGGTTGAGCCGGTTAATTCCAGCAATGTACCCAGGCTAGGTAGGCTTCCTTTCAGACGGAATCATTGTAGGACTGCTCACATGCGCTGCCCGTCCGCTATATACTTTGTCCAGCGCCCAATAATTAACCCCCCTCCCCGGAGTGGTGCATTGGAGAGTTACTGAGCGGTGTTTCACGGTGTTTCACTTCGCTCCTTCCCCTTTCTCGTCAAGAGGTCGCCAGTTCGAGCCCGCTCAGGTACCTAGATAGGCAACATTCACAAGCACCAGACAACAGGCTCCTGCACATCGCCAGGCACCAAACCTGGAGTCTCTGAGCATCGAGAGGCCCTGCCAGTTTGGGCTCCTTAGGTCAGACTTTGTTGAGCTCCTTCTAGCGTACCTGCGTAGCAATGCCAGCTTACCAGCGCTGGTTTTCCACCCACGAAGGCTTGGTAATCCATGTACCGTTGGCGTGAGTTACCCGTGCAAGCCTTACCGCCCAGCTTGCGCCTATTGGTTCCGAGATTATTTAACGTCTGAGCACCTGTGCTGAAGCTGAGTCTTTCACGACGCCACCACACCACGAGCAAAACGTCACTGACAAGCTGGAGGAGCTGGAGGGCCTGGCCAATCTGTGCGAGACCGAGCATGCTGACAAAGGTATTCGAGATGCGGGTAGCCTGCCATCACGATCCCTTGCCAACCTCCATGGAGGCCGTTTCCCCGAAGCCGGTATCACATTCGCTGCCAGTAGTACGTAGGGCCACTGTAGTACCCATGGTGATGAGGCGTCCGCTAGGTGGCCATCGACTACTGCTTGGCAATACTACTCCGACGGTCGAGCTGTCCGCTGGCTTCCCCAGCCTGGAGCCTATCTACCTACCTTCTTGACATTGACTCCCTGTACTTGTAAAATGCCTGACCTGGAGCTTGTGCTCTGGAAGAGACGTCGCCGCCGACTGGGGCTTGAGCTACTTGGTGGCTCTGGTAACCTGATCCGTTCTAGTATGATGTGAAGGAAAGATGACTCTTGATTCAAGGGTGGCAACCTTGACGGAAGCCTGACATCTTTGGCAGGATCAACATTCGTCTCATCACTAGGTACCTGCCGACGTCATACTCTTTCGGGAAACAGAGTGAGTTATATTGAAATGGTGCGAACTCACACACCAAACCACACACACAACAACAATAGGGGGAGGAAACGAACCTCGGAACTTAGAGCTGAACCATACTATAGACCTATGACCTATGACCTTTGACCTGTGACTCTGAACATGAACTAGAACTCGTATCACTCAGAGAACATATGCCAGAGATAGGTATTGCCCTGATTAGAGGGCTAAGACTACCGGAAAGTGGCCCGAAGGCCGGGTGCAAGTATGAGAGGAGAGTGTTGTTGTATAAGTTTGAGAAAATGAGAAAGTCAAAAGCGAAGTTGTAGATATATGACTATTTAGGGGTATGCCCCTGTCTCCACAGATCCGTCCCTCTGATCCGACCTACCTAGAGCTCCTCCACTGCTCCTGAGACCTCCCGAGCGTATGGGAACACTTTGCCCTGTTTCAATATGCAGCCCAGGATTCAACGGTGCTGGTGGGGGTTCAGTACTAACTTCCACGTTGTCTATTACAGGTGGGCCCGGCCACACAGCGTCCGAACATACTGGCACAAGATAGTACTAGCGAGAGGACATGCAAGGTTGCAATTTCAGAACTTACTGGCTAGGTAAGGTACCGTGGCCGTTGCAAGAAGCTGGCCAACTCATGTACAAAGATTCCGTCTCGTTGTCTGCATGTGAGCTATACACCTTACACGGGGAGTAACTTCCCCTTGGTTCCGTTTTGTTGGACCAACTACCTCCGGACAGCGGTTGTCCTGCAGCACGAGCCAAAAGTCATCCCCTGAGACAGAAGAAGCCGCATCCTGAATTCAAAGAGGCTAGAGGTGGGATCACAGATGAAGAAGATGTCCTGCTACGAGCGTTAGTGCTAAGACTGCAGGTTGAGAAAGTCAATATGCCAACATGAACGCAACTGTTCAGGTTCCCAATGTTGTCCTTGTTCTGAGCTTGACCACGAACATCAGGTACAGTACTCCGTACCTATGTAACCTGAACTCCATCGCAATTTCCATCCATCACGTGAACCCCACAAAAGGGCCCCTGGAAAGAGGCTGCGGGGCGTTGATCCCCCCTTTATGCGGCTGGTGAACATGGCCCCTGGTCCCTGGCTTGGCAAGGCTTCAGGGGCGCTTTTCCTAGCGTAGGTTGCATCCTCAGGGTCCAACACTTGTTGGGACTTCGTTTCTTTGTCCCGTCTTTGGTGATTTGCGTTATCTGCCGAGGTTTGAGTTTCTGGTAATAGCGCAACTTCATGATAGGGAGCCCTGGTCTCCTTTCAGGAGGGAGAGGCCTTTTCGTGGAACCATCGTTCAGATTATTCAGTTACAAGGATATCACGTATCGCTCGGCCGTCATTTCCCTCTTCACCGCGCGCGCCTGGCAGAAACCCAGAGATAAGACCTGGCGTATATCACCAAGAACAAGCAGCTCAATGGAATCGCTAGCCCTACCCACTTCGCCGAACTCGGCAATTGGCATCCGGAATACGATGTTGCTCGCACCTTGCTGCGTAGCAGTGAACCACAGGGTGACAGGATGGCGCGGCATGCTTCTCTGATAGCCGGTTTTCGGTAAGTTGCTGTGGTCAAGATTTCCAGGAGACACAGTCTGGTCAAGACATTGTCTTCTCGGGGCTCGTCTCAGCAGTTGCCTGCCCGCTCTTTCCATCGTCCGCGGCCGAGCAAAAGATGCGCTGTGATGACAAGGCAAGCGGGTTGCGCGGAGGCACCTCCGTCACGGTAAGAACCGTGCCTGAACTATTCACTCCATTGTTGGCAACCCTTGCATTTCATTAGTGTAGCGTGGCTGGACTGAACCTGTAAGGCACATAGTATGAATAGCCTCACGCTACATACATGATACATCCGTATGTACCGGTAACGTGGAAGGAGACCCAAACCGACATATGTACTTTGTAGTTGATGGTTCATCAAGGCACAGTATTGGAAGGGACTGATTAAAGGAGGAGACAGGGCCAGATTATTAGGTAGGCATTGTTCGTGGTCATTGAAGCCGGTCACTGTACTCCGTACAGTACCTACACATGCAGTTCTACAAGCCTACACAGTAGAGAGCTGGCGTTGGCCATGTTTGCCCACCCCGGGCTGCCGAGAGTTGGTCCATGACTTGCATCTTGTTACCTTAACTTGTCCGGGTGACCACCCGAAGACTCTGGGAGCTTTGACGCTAGCGGTATTTTGCCCCCTGAGCAGAACGCCGGCAACTTCTCAGCTGTTCACTGCCAGCTGTCTCTTTTTCTCTTCTTTTCGTCATTGAAGTCGAGTGTTGCAACGTCCAGTAATACCAATCTGTTGACCGAGCCTGTTGTTAGGCGAAACACACTCTTCCGGCGTCCGACTTCCGTCGTTGCCCTCTGCGAACCAGGAAAGGTGCTTCAGGCACCGCACACCGCTGCAATATTCGGGATCGCGCTCCCGATCTCCAGGGGTCCACTAGAGTAGCCACCCAATTGCCGTCTCTCTTGCCAGTCAACGAAAATTGTCCTCTTCGAGCGAGCCCATTTATTAAAGACGTGGCCTCGGTCTACGATCGCAAAGGATACGTTAGGGTAGTTGATCTGATCTCTCCAACGCTGCACAGTTGGACCTATAACTTGAGCACGTCGACTCTGCCACGGCCTCCTGAAAACCCACCTCAACAACGAACTGGAATCGCTCAGTGTTTTCACATTGCGGGGCTGGATCAAACAAAGCAAAATCCAAGCCGATCGCAACATCCCGTCGCATCGCAGCAGCGACTAACATACCGGGCGACTCCAGGTCAGAGTGGTAGGCGCAGTGGAGAATAGCAGCGGTGCCTTCTGCCGAACTGACACAACGCAGATTGCAGGACCAGGGCAGAACTGAGAGGTGACTTCCGAAAGCGACCGTGCAAAAGCGGTGGAAAGCATTCTTCACGGCTCCCCGGCACATAACCGTCGCAACATCTCATCGCTGAGAGTTCCGTCGCCAGCCAGACGGCACGAACGTCGAAAAGAGGGGCCAAAACCGTATCGATCATCGAGAGGGCTCAGAGTCCATCCCGAAATCGTCAATTTGTCGCCGGCGGACAGATCTGTGCTTTGCAACAAGTGCACGAACGACAAGCGGGAGCGACCCGCTGTCCTGCCTGAGTAACGCTCCTGATCCCCACTGGTATGACGCCAGCCCCGGCCGGAGGAATTCAGTCCAAGACATTTTGACACGGTAGCACGGGGCACGCTGCACTCCAGGCTAAAGTAAGGCCAGAAACAACACTCAACTCTCCAGGAGCCAAACCACCGGCACCTAATTCAGCATTTGCTCGCGCGTCTGCCTGCCATGGCCGCTACCCAACCAGAGCAGCAAGGTAAGTCTCCGTCAGAATCGTGCTACACCCTTTATCATCCTATCAGATGCGCAGTCTGCCGTATCGCACTCCAGTGGTGGCAGAGGTGAACAGAACCGGGGGGCAGAGATTCCTACCTACCCTTCCCACTTTCCCAGTTTTCTCGGGCTTTATATGGGGCTGCATTTGTGGCTAGGCATTTCGTTCCCGTCGGCTTTCCCCAGCCATTAAGCATGTTGTGTCATGAGAGGAGATTGCTGTTTCATCTCGCAATCACCGTCGTCATCGCATGCATGCTGCCGCTTGCCCAACCTGCTGTTCCTTGCTCGGCATATCACTAACTTGCTGGGGGCGCTCGCTACCTCGGAGGACATTTAGATCAGCAGTCTGCTGGCTTGCTTTTGAACCTAAACTCAAACAACCCCTTCCGCAACCGCGCCGCATCGCCCGCTCTTCCAAGCCCGGTCTCTCCCTTCGCCGACCCGCCTCCCCGACCCGTTTCGCGCAACCCGTTTCTTGACCCTGCCATCGCCAACAGGTCGAGTTTGTCGAATATCCGATCCGCCTCCGAAACCATGTCGCTTGAGAAGAGGCCATCGCTCACGGCTGAGGACATATTTGTATGTTGCATCCCAGTTTGTTCGCGCCGCATCAATACATGATAAGCCCGTGCTTGACTCCCATCAGAATCCGTGATCAAGGCTGACCACTCTCCACAGGGTTCTCTGACGCTCGAGGATTCGAAGACGTTTTCAGATACGCCGCCGAAGCCAGATGCGGCGAAGGCACCACCGACAGGGCGCAGTGCCCCACCGCCTCCTGGGCGTGAGAATATGCCGCCCCCCGGCCGCAGAGGCCCGCCGCCAAATCACCGGCCGACTCGCTCGCAGGAGGAGGCCCTCCGCGCCCGGAGAATGCAAGGGAACAGCGACATCTCGGGTCCCTTAGGTCCCCCCCGTTCTCCTCAGAGACGCCAGGAGAGACGCCCGCGCAGGAACTCGGAATCCTCCATCATGGACTCGGAAAGGATTATGACCGAAGAGGAGAGAAAGCAGCGCGATTTGAGGCGACGTGAGCGCGAGCGTCGTCACCGTGAGAAGGGGAAACCCAGCCGTCGGCTTGACATCATTGACCAGCTTGATGCGACGAGCATCTATGGGACAGGAAGTAGGCTCTTCCCCTTCCGACATAAATCAAGCCTCTCTGACCCACTTTTACAGTTTTCCATCACGACGGGCCCTTTGACGCGCTTAATCCCCACCGAAACAGACAAGGTAGCAGGCGTGCTCCTATGCAGGCCTTCCCAGAGGGCTCGCTGAACAACACGCTGGGTGGGTCAGGGCCGCTCAACACCCGTCCCGATCATGCAACCTTCTTAGGACAAGGAGAAGACGAGGCCTTCAAGGAGTGGTCTAAGGTTGCCAAGGGGAAGAAGGAAATGCCAGTGTTTGATCCCCTTAGTCGTGGCGAAACGCTGCACGGCGACCAGTCACTTGGTCTGGGCACGTCCACATTTCTGGAAGGGACACCAGCACCACGGGCGGCGATCCAGAAGCGTGAGGAAGAGCGGGCCGCCGAGGTCATGAGTGAGGGTCTCCAACGCAAGAAGTCGCTCGCCCAGCGCATTCGCAACATGAACCGCGGACAGCGCGAGTTCCAGCCATCGGGTAGATTGACCAACCCTGAGATAGGTTTCGGATCCCGAAGGTCGCCTTCGGAGAGTGGGCCGGCCTCGGCTACCGCGTCCTCTGCGAACCCGGAACGCAACCCCTTCTTCAGCGAATTTGCCTCGGATAAGGGGGGCGAAGAGGGCTTCACAGTACGCAAGATGGATTCGAATGGGGACAAGGCGACACCTACGAGCCCTCGCGGCGGATTCGGCCTGGAGCGCAGGTCGACAGCGGATGGGACGCCGAGCGACGGTACGCAGCCCAAGCCCACCGGTATTCTGGGCCGTATGAAGAGTTTGAAAGGTGGACGGCGTCAGCGATCGGGGCCTTCGGGTGGCGGTGACACAAATGCCGCCGCAGCCCCTGGAACAGCGGTTTAGAAACGTCGCTGGCGAATTTAAGGGAGACTGTTTTAAGCACCTCTTGCGAAGGCTGCTTGACCCGGGCCGGCGGTCTGCATGGCTGGTACCCCCACATCATCCTGTCCTCCGGTCCATCTCTCGACTCGATACCCTCTGCAGGCACAGACTAATTTGGGGATGCCGCAATCTGGTTGGCGGTTGAGTCTTCGCCGTGCTCGTGTTGTATGCTCTGCTCCCATGGCGAAGGAATGACATGGGCTACAGCGCAGTCACCTCTCGTCTTGTTTTACTCCCCCATCCATCTATTTTTCACGCTTTTGAGGCGACGTACCTGATCTCAGTGATCAAATTAATGTGATGCGTTGACAAGGAGTCAAGATATGCTAGCTAGGTAGTTCTATCCCTTCCTATAATCCGTTCTTTTTTTCTTCTCTTCCTCTCTCTCTCCTTGAGTCCATCACATGGTCTGTGTTGTAAGGCAGCGGGCAGTGGAAATTGTCAACGTATCCTTTTTCTACGGGTTTTGTACCTATACATACTTACGTTGTTGGCCGATCCCCTTTTGTCCATTACGGAAGACGGAATGGCTTTGGGTCTGTCTTGTAAACAGGCAGACAGACAGAAAGACAGACAAGTTAGTTAGGCGAAGCGCTGTGTTTTGGTAAGACAAAACGGCCTTGACTGATGTGTGAGCGATGTGAGTGAGTAGCGCGTCTAGCCTAGGTGTCCTCCTGTCCCTATCTACATGACTTTCCGCTGTGTAGCGGTGCATTGCCTTGCTCGACCAATCACTCAAGTAGTAATAAGCTGACCCAGGAGTTGGTGATGCAAGCAGGTAGTAGAGCTTACATACGGTGCTGTACATACTCAAATCTCATAGCAGTGTAAGCCCTGGGGCTCAGGGGCTGACTAAACGGTTGCTGGTTCCAGCGATGAAACCGAGGGTGAGTTGAATGATCTGATCGCTCTTGTGGGATGATGGAGCGAGGTTTGAGATGCTACAGTGACAGGATCTACCTTTTCTTATTGTTCGTGTGAGTCCGTGTCGCTTGATTGACGTTTCGTTGCCGAAGCGCCGTTTTTGACGCTGCTTTCCTATCAGACCTCCCCTCTCGGTTACTGCTGCGGTCTCCTTGGCCACCAACTATTTTGTGTTGAAGACACCGTTTCCGCGCTCACTTGCGAAGTCAAGTTCCGGATTGTAAAAGTCAGCTTCGAAACGACCATATAAGGTAGTAAGCAGTGTGCAAAGATTCTGCCTACTCATGAGTCAACCTGGAACCTTGAGAGGGTTGATCGTGCCAACAAGCAGAAAATAGCGTTGTACTAAAACCTAGGTAGGCACCTACCTAGGTAACTTAGGAGTTACTGCTTGGCCACATACATCCCTTAGGACTGCGGCAACGTTCCTGAGAAAATTCAACACCACGAAATCACCACTGAAGGCAGAATGGACTTCAATTAACTGAGACACGAGCCGTATTCAGCAGTGAAACAGCCAGCTAATTTGGAGCACATTTTCAGCCGGTGCAATGTTTCTTTTCAACCACCTACATTTCTGTTGACGACACAATGTTTTTTCTACCAACGCCAACAGGGTGCACCGGTTACACATTTACAGTAGTATTCCACAATATTCAACCAGATGACAGTCTTTCCGACGGTTTCTTGCCTCATCACGAGCAAGTATGGAGCACATGAAAGACTCCCGGGCACACCTGCCCTCGGCCATCCTAGAGGTCTCCCAATCCCAACTACAGCCACTCTCCGCCTCGGTACTTCTTGATCAGGAGCTCGCTAGGAAGGCACGCCTCCGAAGGAAGGGCAATTTGATGACTGGGTGCAATGAACTCGACGATTACGTCTTGCTCGGAGGGTTTGAGCGGGGGTCCGTCGTTGGGCTGAGCGCCGAGGAGGAAGAACTAGGGCTGTCTGTAAGTTCTCGTTTATTTTGCCTCTCTTCCTCTCTGCTGAAGAGTGGATAGTGGGCGACCATGTGCTCCTTCTGTCTTTGGTTGGGGCTGACATGAGAGACAGATCGGTCTTCAAACCATCGCCCGTATGCTAGCCAAGGGACCCGGCAAAGCATTGATCATCACTACACTGCCAAGGACCGTGGTGTTGTTGAAGTTGCAGAAGGTGCTAGCCAGTCAGCTAAAGGATCCAGGAGGCGGCAAACAGAAAATCAAGGGGTGCCTTGAGAGGATCTTCATTACCACCGTATTCAATATCAAAGGGCTCTGGGATGCTCTCCGTGAGCTGGAGACAGCTGCTCAAGCAGCCGGTACGGAAGTGCCGCAAGCTTCTGCTACTCAAGACAGGAAACCCGAACCCGAAATGGACGCCCCGGAATCCGGGCAACGGACCCGGCAGCGGACCGAAGTTCAAGACACCGAAGGCAAAGTCGGCTTCCACCCTACAGAATCACCTCTCCCTCAGGAGCCAAACGAGAGTGGTGCCTGGCATGATGACTTTCCTCGATCCGCCCTCCCGGACATTATCCTCATCACAAACATTTCCTCGATCCTCTCTGTCCTCTTCGCCTCCTGCGACAAGCCAACCGCACACGACACTGCGCTCCTCCTCTCATCCCACCTGCATTTCCTCAGCCGTTCTCCCGCCTACAACGACCCCTTGATCATACTCCTCAACTCCACGACATCCCCGTTCTCTCAGGCCTTCCACGACGATGCTGTCACTGCCACCGACACAGCCACCACAATAGGCGAGCCGTTGCGGCAAGTTATGAAGCGCACAGAGCCGACGCTCAGCTCAATCTTCGAACCCACAGCGGCACAACAAGCGGCTGCTCATTTGCCTGGGCAACAGCAACAACCTAGACAGCGAAACAGACCGTTGTTTGGGCAAGTCTTTGCGCAAATGCTGGATCTGCACCTACTCTGTACGCGTGTGCCAAGAACGAAGGAAGACGCCGCTGCTGCTGCCGCCGGTGTGGGGTCTGGGTTTGTATCCCAAGTTTGGGTGGTGGAGGTGCTACTGGATGAGATCGGGGTGTACGAGAGGCTTGAGGCTGAGGAAAATGGCGCGTTGGGCTCGAGGAGGAGCAGAGAGCAGAGGTGGGCTGCTGTGGATGTTGATGAGGTTGGGGACGGGAGGGTTGTGGATGCTTTCAGGGGGTAGTCAACAAACCCGGGAATGAGAAAGATGGATGACAGCAGGGCACGAATAACCTCTTTTTACTAACGAGTGGTATAGGGGGAAGTTTTCCCCAACTCAAGCCAACCCTTGAATGGGGTTGCCTTCTTACAGATCCCCCATACCCTCCTGATATGCCCCAGATTCCGTCTCCAGATACGGCTCCAGCCTACCCTTCAACTCCTCCACGCTGATATCCTCATCATTGACATGATGCCCGTCGCCGTCATGCTGGCGCGGCGGAATCAGCACCTTGCCCACAACTTGAATGACCCCGTCATTCGCCACCCCGTCCCTGACCACCACCCTCACGAACCCATTCACCACGATCGACACAAACCCCCTCCACGTCTTTATGTCCACACTAACCGGCTTGTCATCCAGCAGCGTCGGGAGGTCCACATGGCGGTAGTCAGCCACCCCTTCATCATCTTCCTCACCATCATCATCAGGTCGATAGAACGCGTCCGAATACAGCGTCTCGTTGACAACAATATGGTACTTGACGAGCGCCTTGAGATACTTGCGCCCCCATTCCGAGAACAAGAAAGCGTTCGCCCTAGGCCCAAGCATAGCCCATGCGTGGTTGGTGGGTGCAAAGAGGGTGCCCCCGACCCTGTCACTCCCGCCCTTGGAAGCCTCCAGCTCGTCCACGAGCCCCGTCCTCTCCAGCGCCAGCGCGAAAGTGCTAAAGGTCCCCGGCAGGAGGCGCACCAGGGTCGCCTGGCCGGGGGGCGGGAGGAGGAAGGCGTCGACGGCGTGGACGAGGCCGTTCTTGGCGACAAAGTCGCCCGCCAGCAGCCGCGCGTGGAAGTTGAAGGTCACCCGGTGCAGAAGCGGCGTGGCGCTCACGCGCAGCCGCTGCGGGTGCTTGTCGCTGCCGCCCAGGCCCGCGGGTTGTAGCTCCGTGGGGAGGGTCTGCGCTGACAGTATGTCGCGCCACGAGTGTAGGCCGGGGAGGAGGTGGTATTTCAGCAGGGCCAGGACGAATTCCTTGGGCGGTTTGTGGTCGTCACCATCGTCGTCGTTGTTATCGTCACCGTCATGGCCATGCTTGCCTTTGTGGTGGCGAGGGATACGGCGAAAGGCGCGGTCAGTTGGGACCAGCAAGGTATGGTTGTGCTTTGTGTCTTGCAGCAGCTGCTTGATCTCGTCGTAGTCCTCGATGAGCTTGGCAAACTTGGTGGTGTGCTTGCTTTCCTTGATTAGTTCGTAAATGGTCTTGTCCGGGTCGCCGCGGGGCGGGTGGTGTCCATGGTGAGGTGGGTGGGAGTGTTCGTCGTCGTCATCATTATCTTCTTCCCCTTCGCTGTGGTCACTGCCAAAGGGCCGGCGCAAGATGCTATCAACGCGGTGGACGCTCTCGGTTATGCGCCCTTCGACCGCCGAAAGAAGATCGCTCGCATCCGGGAGGGCATCCCACCAGGATTGGACTGCACCCTGAGCTGCACCTTTGTGAACAATTGGAACTTGTTGGCTTTCGGCCGCACGAGGGGTAACGAAGCCAGCTGCGGTAGCAGCAAACAACAGTATGGCCTGCCTCATGATGTCGTGCTCTTCTGTATAATACAGCAGTGGTTTGCACAATTTTGTTGGAGGAGCACAACGCCAACGAAGATGTCTAGTAGCGTCTGAAAAGACAGACACATATGTACGGAGAATATCAAGCTGTCATCCTACCTCATGGGGATCCGCCGGAACGCGCGGCCATGTCGTCCCGCCTTTACTTTGCAGTATAGCGTCATCTTTCTCGGAGCAGGGCGACTGATTGGTCATTGACCCCGCGATTGGACCGATATGTATCACACCTTTGGTGGCTCGATGATATGTGGCTGCATGTGTGCGGCTACTTTGTAAGCCTAGAGCCTGCGTCATGATCTCCTCATGAACGGGGTTCAAGAGCTTTGATATCTCTTATTGTCCGGGATCCACTCGGTGTCATTGAGCCTCCGATTCGCCGGGAGCCGGACCTGGCCGTGGTTCCGAGTTCCGTCCTGGCCCACAGGTACGAAGTAGACAGTATTTGGTTGCTTGGGATAGGAGGCAGGAACAGGAAGACTCGGCCCCCACGCTTGCGGCCGTCGAGGACCTCACCGCAGAGACCGGCCATGCTTTGTGAGCTACATTTGTCGGGAAATGTAGCCTAAGAGGTGGTGATGATGGTATATTGGTAGCTTTGTGAGCTGGTACGGTTGCCACCGGTTGGTTTCGGCATCAGACACGCCTTGGCTAATAAATTGGGTCGGCGCTTCGATCCAGATTCCCGGGAGACTCGGTTGAGCATGCCGTGCTGATGCGTGCGTAGGATACCGGCGGTGCAGATACATACCTCCAGCTGTTTGGATGACAGCGAAGGTAGGTAGTGTATGAACTGAAATGCATGTGCATACAGTGCATCAAGTACCATTGGTAACTGATCTCGCCGAAGCTCTTTGCCCTACCCGATGCCATATATCGAGAAGCAAGCACATATGCCGACATCAGATACTCCGTACAAGCAGCCTACAGTACCTAGATAGGTTGCCGACATACCGTATCGCCTGGGAACAAACCTGTCTAGGAATCTGCACGACGACGGCGGGGGCTGCATGCTAGAGCTGCCTCGAGGGCACCACGCTGAGGAAAGCCAAAGGCCCAAGTTAGTTAGCCAATTCGTACAAACAACGCTCTTCAAGATGCAGAGTAGCTCTGGTCAGAGCCGGAACCAACAGTCGCAAGTGCGCCTATCTGCTTGTCATTGATTGGATAGCATCCACTGGTTCGGTAGGGCCTGGTGGCGGGTGTGGCCGTTTGGGGGCCTAGAGGCTAGTAGTGTAGTGCGTGGCGGGCTGTGGAGGGGGAGAAGCGTTCTCGAAGACAAAATTTACACGTATTGTTCATCTCGACCATTTAGCTGATACCCCTGCAGCCAGGATGCCTGTTGCTCTCCCGAGTCACCTGCTTCTGCGGCAATCTGATGCAAAGTGCCAGGTATCGGTAGTCACTAGCTCTCGACCTTTCCATCAAGAGAATGAATCGATATCGATCGGCAGTGGTCTGAGAAGCGTGTTGTACGGAGTATGGTAGCGTTACCTCCTCCATGTTTGAACTTTGAAGATTGGATGAAGTGGGCCCTAAAGTTCATGGCGGGGTTCGGGACAAGATGACATTACATTAGCGGTGGGGTTGGCAAGCGAAGGTGGGCCTGGCCGGGGGAGGTAGCCGATTCTGCCCAGTGACAATCGTTGTCTCCTGCCACAACCCTTCAGTTGCTCGATCTCGCCCGTCCTTCACCACCTCGACCACCTACCTACCTCCACACACCAGTGACACCACAAGCACACCGCACCGAGTTAAGGCTCTTCTCGCTCGCTAATGTTACTGTACACACGTTGAATAATATGCCGTGTATGCTGCCAAGTGAGGCTGAACGGTTTTCAATTCAGAGGCCCGGGCCCTCTGCATCCTTGCAGGGCGGCCAGGTTGAGCTGAGCTTCTTCGATTATTGTTAGGCTACTCTGCCCTGTTTCCTCACCTTGGGCCTCTTCCATCCCGCTTCGCTTCATCGCGACACCTCATCCATGTTACTGTTCGCCATGACTTCATCAACCACAACACTCAGAGCCGTTGCATAGCCCGGGACTCGAAGGCCTCACCACGGGCCGCTTCTCAGCTTTGCAGGGACCGGATTTCGCTCCTGGTTTTCTCGGCTCCGCCGCGGAGCGAATAACAGCAGGGCAGCAGGGTCCTGCACAGCCTCGCCCTCCACACTCACTCACACCGCACACTCCCATCGCTTTCGTGGCTGGCAGCTCCCCTGCCCGCGTCGCGAACGCCGACCACGGTTGATACGACAGCCGTTTTTCCCTACACAATCCAAATTCCTCCTTCCTCCTAATCAACTACCGCTGCTGTTGAGTTTTCGATTGATTCATGCTGCAGCAGCTGCAGCAAAGGCACTCTGCAGCCATGGCTGCGAGGCCGCTCGCCCGCTCAGTGCTCGCTGCCAGATCGACTCCTCTGTCCCCTGGCGCCATTGCTGGGGCTGTGATCGGGTCAATCGTCGGTGTCGTGATCATTGCGATCTGTCTCTTCCCTTTCATTGTCCGCGCCAGACGCCGATGGCTTTCCCGTTATGACGAGCCCACCCTGGCCGAGATGGGGCAGAGCCCCGGAGGCCCCATTTTCCCTGCTCAAGACCTGGACGACAAGTCCTCCAAGAGATGCTCAGGGTCCGGCCTTGAAAATGGTATTGCCCTCGACCATCCTCAACCGGCCTCACCTGACCACCAACCTCAACCCGCAACCGTCCCGCAAGGCGTCGCTCCTCAGCAGGGTCTTCCCTCGCCAACCTCGTCCCTCTCGCCGGTTTCTAGGGCTAACTCGTCACTCGGCTTAGCCCACGTCGACAGCCAGGCAGCTTCCCCTGTGGCGGCGTCTGCTCCGGCGCAATTACCCACCGAGGCCTCCTTTAAATCGCATCGCGGGTCCAGGGGGACTGTAGGCCGCGAAAGCCCCCGAGAATTGAGCTTTACCGAGTCCTATGGGCCGCCTAGCCGTGAGCTCACCCACATAACCTCAGTCGGCATTACAGAGGAGCCCGAGTCCTTTGAGCCCACTCCGCATCGTCAACATTCCAAAGTCACAGACTCCATCCGGAGTCTCATCCACCGCCGACATTCATCACAGCAGCGCCGCGACAGCAAGCGCTCTACCTCCGACGCTACTGACAGAGCGCGTTCGCCCTCCATCGTAACCAACGAGCTACTCGCCCAGACCGAGCTTACTCCGTCCGGCCTCGAGATCGATCCCAACACTGTTGGCTTGGCCTGGGATTACTATAACGACCCGACTCTGGGGACTGACGCTTCTCAGCGACTTGCGACAGTCCCAACGTCTTTCAATACTCTTCCACCAACACATGCCACAGCTTCGGTGCCAATCAGCCCCGTCTCTCCCATTGACCAAAGTGCACCCTTTATGACAGCAGGACCGGTTACAGGGGACGCTATTTCGCAGGACAGTGACAAAACCATCACAGCCAAGGCGCCCACGAGGTCATTTAGCAGACAAAGCACATTCGCACTCGGCCAGAAACCGCTTGGCCCGCTGCAGCGTACCGACAGCCTCCCCCCTCCAACTATTGTTAACGATATCCCTAGTCCTCCTCTGCAATACACCATTGGCCCAAGCGGTAATCCCATGGAGATGATGAAGCCAACCAACCCTGCCGAAAGCGCGTGGATGCTGGAACACGAAATGCGTATGATCCAAAATCCTCCGCCGCAACCTCCCGCCGAACCTGACCTGCCTGTCCCGGTGCCGATGCCTGTGCCTGTGAATGAACCCTCCTACGTTATCCCCAGCCAGGATCTGGAGCCGAACTATCAAGCTCAATATCAATCGCCTTATCAATCACCATACCAGCCAGCCTTGGACTTTGAAGCACAGCTCCATGTCGAGCCGGCTGAGTACTACAACCCCACCATATTGACGACGACTGGACAATATGCGACACCACCGCCTTCAACTGGCCCCTCGGCGCAGAGCACACCTGACACGAGGCTGACATCTTACACCGCGTCTCCCTCCCCACCCACCGATCTTGATGCAGTATACCATAGCCAACTGGCACCGTCGCCAGGGCTATCGCCAGGTCAATGGTCAGGACCGTCGAGGGGGCCGTCGCCTGGACTATCACCGGGTATATCGTCGGGACCCTCGCGGGGACCCTCGCCAACACCTTCGCCATTACCGGGGCAGTCCCCAGGCAGGACGTTCGCTTGTGATCAATGCCATCGTGTGTTTGACCAGATACATAAGTTGAAGTATGTGGACTCTTTCTGGTACCTGCTCGGTATACGGCTAACGGATAGTTGTAGTCACCACAGGCGCTACCACGAGCGGCGCCATGAGTGCCCTCAGCCGGGCTGCACGATGCGTTTCGGTACCAAGACACACCTGGATCGCCACATCAATGACAAGCACAACAAGACACGCAAGTTCTATTGTACCGAGCGGGGCTGCCCGTACTCAAGACAGGGCGGGAAATCCTTCCCCCGCAAGGACAATTTGCGGCGGCACATGCAGAATAAGCACCAATTATCTCCCGACTTGGGGGCTGCTACAGATTACATTGACGAGGCCATGGGCGGGACATGACAGTCGCTATCTCCGGCAGGCCGGTTAGTATCATGTTTCATTCGAATTGAGCTAGCAATTGCGGCTCAGACCAACCCCAAAGGATACGCATTTCAGCCTTGACGCATCTGGTGCGGTTGAGAACCGGGCTTCGAATTAGAGGAAGCTACGGATTAGCTATCCTTCCACGGAAAGGTGATCCTCTGGCCTCGGACCCAGAGATTCATTCGTTCATGCGGCCAATGCTGCAATGAGCCGACCCAAGGCGGCAAGCCGTGCCCACGCGATAAGCATCGCTTTACAGGTGCCGCCCCGGCGTTGGGAATACCCCGAGCAGTAGGGGAGATCCACACTTTATGGAAGGACGATTGATTATTCCGGAGTTTGGCCACGTCCGCGGAAAACGGAGAGCTGGGTTAAGGCATTTCTGCAGCGTTGAGCATGCCTGCTTGTATGCGTGTACATAGATTCTTGTGACCGGAGCTTCGGAAGCTCTCGATTGCTGCGGTACGGGCTCCAAGGGGCCGGAATGGGCGGTCTCGAATGCAAGGGTATCCTGCAAACTCTGGCCGCGCCTCTACTGTTGTGGTATATCGCTGATCCTCGGCGAATCGAGATGAGAGTGACGGAACAGCACAGCCCGCTATGACTGCCCAGAGTAACGGCGGCGTGTCGGCTTAGTGTATGTATGACACCTCGTCTTGGCCGTCACATCGTGTCTCGCTTTCCCAGCGCATCGATGCTTCTTTCTTTCGTTCACTCTCATATCACCTCATCTCCCTAATTAATCTCTTCACCAACCGCCTCTGCTCCTCAATCCCCAGCCCGCCCCGGTCCGTCTCTTGCAGCGCCCTGCCCACAATAATAACCGTCTTGACGCTCTCGCTGCCCACCCACACCTTGCCGTTGCGCCCGACAGCCGTCTCAAACGCCAGCCCGCCCCCTTCCTCCCCGCCGAGCATCTCGAGCACAGCCACGCGGCCCTCCTCGCGACTCCGCGCCATCAGAAGCCGCCGCGCAAACCCGAGCGACACGTCAAACACGGTTCCCGTACCTGTACCTGCCGTTGCCGTCAAAGGGCCGAGCCCGTCGCTTTTGCCTGTCGCGCTGCTGACGCATTCCAATTCGGGGTCCATGTGCTTGTTGGCGAGCGACACGCGCGCGTATACGAGGGATCCTGGGGAGAGCATGGGGCGGGTCTTTTTGGTGGCGCCTTCAAATGAGAGCTGCGGGAGCGTAGCGGATGCTGTGTAGGGCGATAGTGAGGCTAGGTAGGCGTCCTGCGTGGAGCGGACGATTTGTGCGATTACCAGGTCGCCTGGTTGTGGGATGTACTGTTGTCGTGGGACATTGTGTTAGTGAGAGTGGGTGCGGTAATCCGGGCACAACAGAGCAAACATGACTAGGGATGAAAAGGGGTTTCCTTGAGAGAAGAGCTTACCCGCTGGGAATTGTATTCGACCCATATGGAGTTTTTGACCGGGTTTGTCACCAGCTGCCCGGCTACGGTAGGGATGATGTCGCTTGGCGGGATGTGTCGCAAGCCGGGCCCAAGTCGGAGAGGGTGTTTCTTGTGCGTCGGAACGAGGGACGGGTCGACGGTTTCGCCTGGCAGGACGAAGGGGCGGCCGGTTGTTGTCGTCATGATGGTGATGGTGAACTTTTGGGTAGGGCTTGTGGTGGTGATGGTTGTGGTTGTAGTTTCAGCCTTGTTTGCGGCTGCTCAAGGAGAAACGTCAGCGGGGCTCGCTTGGCGGTCTGCAGGTGTGCTAGGTGTATTACAGTAAGTACCGTAAAGGATACTGTTATACTATTGAGGTAGGTACTTTACAGTACATGTATACGTGTCTGAGGAATTGTCAATGCTTACAAGAACATGTCCGCAATGAGTTGTAGCTTTTTATGTCTTAGTCTAAGTCCAGAATCCCGATGCATTTGAGCTTGATTGTGGGTAGGTTACCTAGATTTGGGGAGCTGGTCTGAGACTCTGGATGAGGCAGCTTAGAAGCAGGTATGTACTTGTACGAAGTATGTACATACATACTACAACATAGTTCGATACCCTTAACGTTCGTATGTAGTACGGTAAATTACCAGAGGTACATCCTCAAGTAAGGCTGGCGGGGCAGCAACGAGCAGGGATGCAAAGGCCCAAATTTTTTCGACTGGGAAATTTTGGGTCCCCCACCACCGCCGAGTTTTGGACTTTGAGCCACCCATTTATACCTTCGGTCACACTCGAGAGCAAGTCCAGCACTCTACATACCACAGCAGTCCTTTAAGATGAGCGACAACGGGGCCTCCAAACCTGGCCCTACGCCGGGCGACCGAACCGTGATTGGCATCACTTTCGGCAACTCCAACAGCTCCATCGCTTACACGGTCGACGACAAGGCTGAGGTCATCGCGAACGAGGATGGAGGTGAGAACGAGTGCGGTCCGCTCGCCTGCTGCACCTTTTGCTAACAAACCTTCCAGACCGTCAGATTCCCACTATTCTGTCATACGTCGATGGCGACGAGTACTACGGCCAGCAGGCCAAGAACTTCCTCGTCAGGAATCCCAAGAACACAGTCGCCTATTTCCGTGACTTTCTGGGGAAAGAGTGAGACTTGATGCCGTCGTCTACTCCGATCGATGCGCTGACGGCGTCTAGATTCAAGTTGATAGATCCTACCCACAACCATGCCTCTGCCCATCCCCAAGAAACCGACGACACCGTCTCATTCACCATCAAGGACAAGGAGGGCGAGGAAGCCGAGACGTCAACATTAACCGTCTCCGAAGTTGCCACCCGTTACTTGCGCCGCCTCGTGGGTGCCGCCTCCGAGTATCTAGGGAAGAAAGTCACGTCGGCCGTTATCACCATTCCCACCAACTTCAACGACAAGCAAAAAGCTGCCCTGATCGCAGCAGCGGCGGCAGCGGACCTTGAGGTCATGCAGCTCATCAGTGAGCCTGTTGCTGCGGTGCTCGCTTATGACGCGCGCCCCGAGGCTCAGATCGAGGACAAGATTGTTGTAGTTGCAGACCTAGGCGGCACAAGATCCGACGTTGCCGTTGTCGCCAGCCGTGGCGGCATGTACACCATCCTCGCAACAGTCCACGACTACGAGTTCGCCGGCTTTGCCCTTGACAAGGTACTCATAGACCATTTTGCCAAGGAGTTCATCAAGAAGCACCCAGGAGCCGGGGATCCGCGCGAGAACCCCAGGAGCTTGGCCAAGTTGCGGCTCGAAGCCGAGTCGACCAAGAAGGCGCTGAGCTTGGGCAGCAACGCGAGCTTTAGCGTCGAGAGCTTGATCAATGGGCTCGATTTTGCCAGCACTATCAACCGCCTGCGGTACGAAACCATTGCGAGAACCGTCTTTGAAGGGTTCAACCGACTGGTCGAGTCGGCCATCAAGAAGGCCGGCTTGGACGTGCTCGACGTGGACGAGGTGATCCTGTCAGGGGGCACCGCGCACACCCCTCGTATCGCTGGAAACTTCCGCTACATATTCCCCCAAAGCACGAGGATATTGGCGCCCTCGACCGAGCCGACGGCCATTAACCCGTCTGAGCTCCAGGCCCGTGGCGCCGCGCTCCAGGCCAGTTTGATCCAGGAGTACGAGGCCGAGGACATCGAGCAGTCCACGCACGCGGCCGTCACAACGGTACCGCACATCACCAATGCGATCGGCGTCATCTCGCTGTCGGAGTCCGGTGAGGAGGTTTTCGTCCCCATCGTACCGCCCGAGACGGCCGTCCCCGCGCGCAGGACAGTCCACGTGGCCGCGCCCAAGGATGGCGGCGACGTCCTCGTCAAGGTTGTCGAGGGCAACACGCACATCAAGGTGACCAAGCCCGAGCCCAAGGTCAAGGAGAACGGGGACTCCAAGGCGGCCAAGGTGGAGGATGCCGACGAGGATGAGGCCGACGGTGACGCCAGCGATTTTTCGGACGACGAGGACGAAGAGGAGGAGGAGAAACGGGAAAAGGTCTGGAAGATTGGGTCCACCCTTGCCGAGGCCGCCATCCGCGGAGTCAAGAAGGGCGGCAAGGTCGAGGTTACCATCAATGTCAATGCAGACCTCTCCGTCATTGTGACAACAAGAGAGGTTGGTGGAAAGGGCGGCGTTCGTGGGACGTTGAGTGCTTGAGGGGGAGGGATTGGGATGAAGCCTTAATTCTTAGACATGGGCGGCATGTAGGTATAGAATGCGAGTGATCTGCGGCCTGGGTAGAGAGGATTTGGGCGGCATCTAAAAAGGGCTGGGTAGATACTGCAGGCATTTATGTATGTCCATGAAACGGTAGCCTCGTTGTTGTCGTTGATCCTCTCTGGTCTATGCTGTACCTACTTCGTGTACATCTCGGAGCGAATCCTACCGGCTTTCGTTGATTTGACGGGGAAGAGCAGCAGAACGAGTCAATCCTCGCGAAGGGAAGACGACAGCACAGGGAAGACGACAGCACAGGGAATTTTCCACCTTAGGAGTGGCTCTGGCACTACTGAAGAATGCCAGGACAAAGGAATTCCGGTTGCGTCTGGTTGAAAAAGGGTATTTCCCCAGACTGTTGCCGGAGCCAACCCCTTTTATTACAGATCCAAGGCTCCACTCCGTGATCAACTACCATTCTTCCCCCTCTATATCTTTCCCTCTCTTTTAATTTCCACTCCGGCACTTCACAAATGCATAACAGACATACACCGGCTTGAGATTCGTCTTTCCCTCTCCTAGATCAGGACCATGTCATGTGCATATCCATCTGTGTATGAGCTAAACACAATACGCCTGGACTAACCCTCAACCTGTCGAATAGCAAAATATATAAGCTAACCTCCCAGAACATTGAAATCTATGAGCCCGCCCAGCCCCTTCTATGCACCACAAACTCCTCGTTGAAACACAAAAATAAAATGGGAAATTATAACTGAGCACCAGGAATACTCCACGCGACCAAGTCCTCCCGCACTTCGAACTCATCCACCTCCCTCGCCCGCTTGAAACCGCTGTCTCTACCCCGGTTGTCCCGCTCGCTCCCGACCGTGGTAGCGAGGCTGGCCAGACTGTCACTCCGGCTCCGCAGCCCGCCTTCACCCCCAACGGCCGTAGCCCTGCTCTCCTCCCGCCTGTGACTGTGAGGGTGGGCGTGGTGGAGCGCCTGCAGCAGGTCGCGATGTGACGCACTGGGAAAGAGGCCGATGCTGCGGCTCGACTCGCGGTCCAGATCCCGATCCCGATCCCGGTACGGATCCCAATCCCGATCTACAACCACGGTCCGATCGCTCGCAACGCTGTGCTCGCGGAAGTGGTGATGGTGGTGGAGGCGCCGGGATAGGCGGGCCACGTCGCGCGGCCGGATGGTGCCCATGACGTCGCCGCTTTCTTCTTCTTCGTCGTCTGAAACGGAGCCACTGTTGTCGTCCCCTCGAGGGTCGTGTCTGACATCGAGAGGAGAACTTCTCCCAATGTTAGCCGCGCCGGGCCTGTCGTGTCCTGCAAATCCGGCGTGGTGGTGGTGCTGTCGGGACTGTCCGCGTACGTGGTGGGAGGTTGTGGGCGATGCGAAGCCTTCGCCCCCCGCGAAGATGTCCTCGATACACTGGTCAGCGGGTAGCTCGCCTGGTTGGCTTGCCCAGCTAGCGGCGAGAGCACGGCGGTACATGTCTTGAAGCTCGAAGACGTCCCGGGATTTGCCGGTGAGGGAAGATGGGACATGGCCTGGCGTCTTGGGCCCGGTATCGACAGGCTCAAACACGTCGCTTGCTACGAATCCGGCGATGCTGCCAAACACGGCGGCAGTCTTGGGAGCCGGGGCGACGTAGTTGCGCTCGCCGTCGACCTGGACCATTAGGATGCTGATCCTCAGCGTGGAGTTGATCTTACTGTCCTGCATGAGATATCGTCGCACCACGCCGTCCTGGACCTCTGCTATCCGGGTTTCCTCTTCGGCTTCGGAGGCGTGCGATCCTGGGCTTGTGTCCTGTGCTTCGGCTGTGGTGTTGATGCTCTGGGGAGTGTGTTTGCGCCGGTGGCCCGAAGGAATAGAAGCTTCCTTGATGGCCGTTGCGACGCCACCATCGCGTAATATCCCCTCGCTCTCTTCCACATACTCGCTGAGGTTGAGACGAACAGTGCCGAGCGTGATCTTCTCGTCTCGGCTGCTTGAGTTGCCGTTCCCGCTACTGAATTCCTGTAGCACCTCAAACTCGATAGGACACTCGGAGAGGTTGCCGTTGCGGTCGATGGCAATCCGCACGGAGATGATCTTGGAGTAGTGGTACTCAACCCGGTGGTTTAATATGGGGCATTTCTGGGTCCGTCCCCGGTGTTCTCCGTGTATACTGTGGGGGAGATGCCACTTGACGAAGGACCCTCCTGAAACGAGGGGCACATTGTTCAGATCCGAGATCTGACGTGGGGTTAGTCTTGGAAGTCAAGAATGGTCCGTTTGCAATGCTTTCCTTGATATGGACATCGAACTTGGGCTATATCTCGTGTATTAGCTAGCGAGTTCAAGTTTCAGCAGTAGCATGTGTGGCTTATGGTGGGCAAACCTTCCGAGCCTTGTGCACTAGGGGTAAGAATTGCATTATTAGTACGGGATGGTACCTGCGAACCGCGAGTAACGTGAAGTTGAAGCGGTTGGGAGGTGAAGTTCACGCAAGCCAAAAAGAGAGCTGGGTTCCATCGTGGTAAGACTCATGTCAAGCCGCTGAGAATAAAAGAGCCGAAGCACCCGGAGGAACAAGGACATGGTAAAGCGAAACCTGGCTCGACCGGGTAGGCAGCTGCTGACGGAACCGGGAGATGTAATCATGTAACCCATCAATGGTAACAAAGAATGAGGTGTCATAAACTCTTCAACTCCTAAATCAATGAGGCTCACACTTACTGAGGGATGCCATGGCTTGTCGCTAACACCAGCACATGGAGCCGTCTATTGGAGCAGATTCATTCCACAATTCCAAGGGCCGAACGGCCAAAGCCGGATTTGGACGGCCGGTCCGCGAGCTTCTCGTCGAACCCGGGGAGGCTGACGTCGAACGTGCCAAGCGCGATTGGCGAATGCCAGATGCGACCAAATGAATTCCCAGAGACTACCTACCGTATGTCCGTATCTCGGTCGGGACACGCGACAGGGCAGGAAGCGCTCGTTTGTGACAGCTGCACAGCAGCTTATCATGCCCGGGTATTGGCGTGATAGTGTACTGCAGGTAGCAGCAGTAAGGACAGGGGGATTAGACGAAGCAACTGGTGAGTCTGCAGGAGCGAATAATATGGAACGGTTGAATTCATCGAATGATCGGGGATGCGGGGTCTTGATCCATGAGAATACTGTACCAGGAATGACCGTTACCCAGGCACACCGACTGACTGAGTTCACTGCCTGTTTTATCGATTTCGCAGCCTTTCTGTTCCTGGAACTCTGCTGTGGTGAAGGGTTTCGGTTGGTGCTTTGCCTCCATCATGCAGTTGGAGTCTTGTGGCCCTGGAACTTTGTCCAGAACTCCAGGGGTTTGTCGACCGATGACCCGAATTCATGGACTGCTGTTGAGCTGCCTGGGCAGGCGGCAGGCGGCAGGCAAGTGGCCTGCCCTCGCCTGCACTCGAGATAGTTACCTCGTACCTGAGTTTGGCGGGGCTAATGCTAAATAGTCCGATAAGATAAGAGCTCCAAAATTAAGTTCGTCTCTAATTATAGCGGCGCAACAACGGAGCCTATTCTAACCTGACCCTCTACGCCGGGCCAGATGGACGGCAAAGCATCTTTCCCTCCTGGAAAGGGGCCGCAAGCCAGGAAGCGCAAGGATCCCCCAAACACTACAAAGGATAACAATTCCAAGGCAAAAGATGATGCGCGGACGACGACTACGACGCGGTCAGCCAAACGCGTCAAGTTCCAGGATGCACGCAACATTCGTTCCCAGCCGTCGGACGCCGCCTTAGAGGACGGCAAGCTCGACTTGCAAAAATTCCTCAATGCCCGCGAATTCGAGATCAAGGCGCTTGAGAGTAGCATGCGCAAATGCAAGGCTGCCAATGCAACTCGAGTGTTCCAACAGGTGCCCCGCGCTATGCGGCGGAGGACCGCAAGCCACAATGTCAAGAGGGTACCGAAGAGATTGCGCGAGCGGGCAAGGAGGGAGATGATCGAGGACAATACCCCCACCGTCGAGGCACGAAAACGACGACCTCGAACCACCCGCGCACGGATCCGAGCGGAAACCGCAAGGAGGCTGGGCATACTCGCCGCTAGAAAGAGGAAAAGGCAGCTTGAGAAGCTTACTGCCGACATTGCCTCAACAGCCGACGCCGCTGCGAAGCCGACCGTGCACACGAGGGCGCCGAGACCCAAGATCCGACGTAACGTCTTGAATGACCCGCCCAAGGCACAATCCAAGTTCAGAAAAAGACAAGTCAATAAAACATGGCTACCTACACACCTATGGCATGCGAAACGGGCGAAGATGACGGAGCCAAGCAAGCCACTGTGGAGGTTCGCCATCCCGCTGACGCCTACAGAGAAATGCTACAGACCGACCCATCGAGCCTCCAGTCAAAAGGGGCTTGTGGTATGGGACACTAGCTACATGAGCACCATAGGGCTGTACGGGACGGCTGAAGGCGTTGAGCGGGTTTTGAGGGCCCTAGGTTTGACGCAAGACGGCCTTTGGGGGGCGCGAGGTGTGAAGTGGAGGGCTGGCGTGCGGAAATGGACCGGCTTCCTCAGCAAGCAGATGAAGGATTCTAGGCGTGATATCGGACCAGCTACCATCGTTTGGAATCCCCAGGCACCTGTTCAGAATGCAGAGTCGGCCACCTCGAACCAGCCGAAAAAGATCACGAGGCAACTGCTTATTCGAACGCATCCGTCCTGTTTTCTCGAGTTATTCCAGGAGCTCGTCAAGTTGTGCAAGATGCAAACCCCCAAGCTGCATGTGGAGGACTTGCGTTTTGAGATCGGTAGCATCGAGCTAACAGGGCCTGGCTCTACCGAAGCCTTGCTGGGCATTTTGCAACCCTACTACACCAAGCCCGAGACGCAGGAACGCCACGGCCAGGTCTTCACGTCTCTTGTTGGCGTCTCTAACCCAGCATCTCTTCACAAGGATGCTCTCTTAGCCTTTTCGGTAAAGGATCCTCGGCTTGCTTATCCTCCTAAGACGGTCAAGATTCCAAACGGCAGTGCGAACAAATCTCTGATTGAAACGCTCACTGACTGGCCGGTTGAGGAAGGATTGAAACCATTCAATATCTTTTGCCGTGACAGTCGATATGTAGCCTCCATGCTACCCTCTCAGAAGGCTATAAATCGACGGAAAGGTTCTAGTACTCCCGGAGAACCGCTCCAGGTTACTAGGGCCGACCCGCCAATTCCGGTCATGCTTTTCGCCTCCCGACCTGCGACAGATGGGCAGACGCAAGGGACATGGACGCTACTGGCACCATGGAAGTGCGTTCTGCCCATATGGTATTCACTCATGCACTACCCCCTCTCCACCGGAGGTAACCCGCGACTTGGGGGCCTGGACGAGCAAAGGCAGATCGCGTTTGAGCAGGGAGCCCCTTGGTTCCCTGGGGACTTCCCGGCTACTGACGCAGGGCTTAGTTGGGAGATGGAGCAACGGGCCAAGAGGAAGCAGGATTGGGATCGCCGCCCGAAGGGCAAGAGGATCGAGTGGACATCGCTCGACCTAGGTGCCGGTCGGAAGGGCGAGATCGGAGACGGTCTTGCGTGCGATTTTGAGCATCTTTTCGGGCTCCACCAAGCACCTATCTTGCCATCCTCAGCCGACGCGATGGACCTCGACCCTCCCGAACAGTCGGAACCTTTAGGGGGCGAAGACGTCCCTCGACACAGCTCTCACGCTCTTGCAGTTATTAGACGGCTGACAAAGGCGTCCTTCAGCTCGTTGCTCGGAACGCAAAATCCGGACAAACCACTAACACAGTGTATCATCACGGTTAATCTTAGCTTCGTTACACGAGGCGTGGCCAATACTTGTGCGCGTATCTACCGGCTCCCAAGCCCAAAGCCCAACGCCGCGGGGCCCTGTCCAGAGGCTGAAGTGCCGGCTTCCGTCCCTTGCTCAAGCCACCCAGGATCCCTGCCGTTTGATCTGAGGGATCAGTGGCTTCGGCGACTCCCTTCGAAATCGACAGGGGTCGGCAAGGGCAGGTCCCGATCAGGCCCTCGAAAGATGCCGCAGGGAGTCGATATGGAGACGCGCAAAAGGCTCCTCGCCCAGTCGCTCGTCGCGACGGAGCTGCCGTATCCCAGGCCGGCGGCCAATCAGGTAGATATCGGCGGGCACCCGCTGTGTCCGGACGAGGACGACCTGATTGGCTTCGTCACTACGGGGGCATTCAGTCTGAGTGAGGGCAAAGGCACGGCAGTGGGTTCCATCTCTGCGGCAAAGGCGCTCGAGGCTCTGCAAGAATCGGGGCCCCGGAAAGGGAAACTCTGCATAGTGAGAAATGCAGGAGAGAGTGTGGGATGGTTAGCCCGCTGGGAGCTTGTGTGATGGGCCTTGCTTGGCGGGGTGGTATTACACTAGTCGAAGCCTTTTCCGATCGGGTTTGCATCTGCAAGCCACCGGAAACCAAGCAAACAGCGTGGGAGAAGAAGCGGATTACCGGATTTGAATGTTCGATCTCAAATGCCGATAACCACTGTTTGAGTGGATGCCTCTCGTAACATAGGGAGATGTATAAGGCGGTTTGTAGGTGCTTTCTCAGGAAGTGAGGGCCTATCATTGTAGGGTTAACGTGATGGGATGCAAGGGCCCAGGTGAGATTTGCCCTTCACACAACTAGCATTTCCAGACAGCTTCAGCTGATGGACGTATGAGTGTATATACATACTTCGTACATACGTCGATAACTTAGCAGACACACTGTGCTCTAAGCACTCTGCCCTCGTCTAGGCTAAGAGATGGCAATCCCAGCTTATCCCACTTGGGCAGTTTTTGGCGTGGAGGGACCCAGTGATGCTTGGCTCTCGCAACACACGATCATGATTGGGTTTGAGTACGGCCAGCACAACTTCTTAGCCCCCAGTACCCGTAGTATCCCTCTGTGGTCAACATGAGGCTCTAAAGCGAGCTCCAGCTCCCTAGATGCCATTCGCGGTTGGGCGTCTGGAATTTAAAGGGCGCGCAAAGCTAGGTAATTGTAGATCACTAAGTACCGATCAGGCCGGTTTAGTACAGCATGACTCGAGGTTAACTTATGCTCTACAGCGTGCTCCTTTTTTACACACTGCTCAAATCCGATTCTCATGAAGGGCTTGAGCTCTCTGACTCCGGATCAGGCTCGTAATAATGAAATCACCCGAGACCTCATACGATCGACAAAGAAACAGAGCTTGCTTCGTCCAGTGGGTACCTACAGTATGTATTGTACCGTACAGTGAAATGTATTTACATACCTAAGTACAAACGACGTGACGTATCCTGGCCGGGCTCCTGCCTGCCGGCTCAGGGCTGATCATATCACTGCATATCCCATCACCCACCCACGTCTTTCATCCCACCTGTTGTGCGCCGTCTAAAGTTTCACGTACAAATGCTGTAGCTGTCACCCGCCCTTGCTGGCCTATTTCTTCCCCTTACCACATTGTGTTCAGTATCGGGGGTCCTCATCATTGCAACTTCTCCCTGGTCACCTTCTTGGGCAGCATCGGGCAAGCCAGGGACCCCGCCGGCCGCCTAGGCGATGACCTCTACGCATTAGGACACCAACCTATGTGTTGGCCTTGATTCCATGTCATGTCTTCTTTGTGTGCATTTCATGCCCACCCAAACGGCTTGGACCTCTCCATACTATCTCCCGGCCCAGACCAATAAATCGTCCTACGCTCGTCGCTGGGAGCACCATGACTCTCCAGCTGGCCCAGCCAGCCGTCCTGGCCGACGGCCTTCTCAGACTTCCCGAACTCGGAGACGCCGACTATCTCCGCCATGTCCTGGGCCAGGACCACCAGACCGCCGAGGCAGACTTGGAGCAAGAACTGATGGCGAAAGCTTCCGCTCTGGGGATCGAGCTGCCGATATCAAGATGGTGCGACAGTCGAGATCCCATCACCCCCGCCGACGAGTCGGTCGATCCCCTTGGCGTGCATGACCACAGTGTATCTTCAGAACCAAACGAAACCCCAATCCCGCCGTTAATATCGCATGCTTCGACCCACTCGACCACAATGCCCGCCATCTTGACCGATGTTTCATCAAAGAGGAGATCCAGGAGCCTCCTGACTTTCAACCACTACGAGAAATATCTCAGCCACGTGCACCCCGCGCTCGATCAACCCCAGTTCCTTTGGCCGAACCACGACAAGACAAAGTGGTCCGAAGGCATGGTGATTAAGCTGGTCGCACGGAACAGCTTCAAAGGTCTCACGCGGAGCCTCACCAGCAGGCTGAGGAGGAGGAGGCGGCTTACTCAAGCCTCCCTGTCACCCATGTAAGTGACCGCGAGCCAAACAAAGCTCACATGCGTGAGATCAAGCAAGCACAGACCTGATATGTGCCATCCATGTACCAGGCCCTGCATATGTTGTCGTGAAGACTTCACGGGCGGAAGCAACAACTTGCACACACTGCCGTGCGGCCACATGTATTGCCGGACCTGCCTCGGCGTAATGATTGCCCAGTCCATAACCGACGAATCCAAGATGCCGCCGCGGTGCTGCACGCAGCCAATCCCCGGTTCAACCATCAAGACGGTGCTTCCCCGAGACCAGCAGCAGCTGTTCCTAAAAGCCGTGGTCCAGTACAGCACCCCGTGGGAAGCTCGCATCTTTTGCCCGAACCTCTCCTGCGGCGAGTTCATCCCGCCGTCGGGCAAGGTCGACCCAAAGCACCCTTTTGAAGCGCTCTGCAAGAGTTGCAAGACTCGCGTCTGCGTCATGTGCAAACGCGCCGCGCACCAGCTGGGTCACGACTGCCCCGAAGACGGGGAGCTCGACGCGGTCCTCAAGATGGGCGAGAATTCGGGGTGGCGGCGCTGCTACAAGTGCCGCGCCCTAGTCGAGCTTACCCAGGGCTGCACCCACATTACGTGCCGGTGCAAAGCCCAATTCTGCTACATCTGCGGCGCCGTCTGGGACCCCGCCGTCGGCTGCCCCAATTTTTGCAACGGTGAGGAAGAGCTCGAGCGGAGGAGAGCCGAAGAGGAAGCTCGTCTTGCCGAGCTAGAAGCGGAGAAACTGGCTCGGGAGAAGGCAGCCGAACTTGAGGCCGCCGAGAGGCGGGAGGCAGAGAAGAGAACCAGAGAGAGCGGGGAATTCAGGGCGCTGCGTGAGGCACAGGAGAAGGAGCTAACGAAATTTGCCGACTTTGAGCACAGGGCGAGAGAAGCCATGCGCGTCCGGCACTCGGACAAGAAAGTCGCTCTTGACGAGCGCTTTTCAGATTTAATGGAGAAGATGCGGGACCGGCACGCCAAGACGGAGCAGCACCTCGAAGACAGGCAGGTGCTGGCCGAAATTGAGCTGCAGGCGGGTCAGGAGGAAAAGGAGAAGAAGGTACGGCTCAAGCTGAAGTACATGGAAGACTACTGCCGCGGTGCGATGGAGGGTAAGGATCCTCCTCATCCCAAGAATCATAACAACAGCAGCAACAAACCCAAGATCAATGCCTCCCAAAATCATGACAGGGAAATGCCCCGGCGTCGAGTCACACAAAAGGATCTTGAACAGCTCCGTCAGCAGTATTGCGTGAGGGACTTCATGGAAAGGAGGCACCAGTCGCAAATCAACGGGTTGCGCGAGAAGCAAGCCAAGAGCATGGAGGAGCTGGTGGAGCGGCATCAGAGGGAGGTGCAGACGCTTATGGACAGGCGCCGGGAGGAGGTCGAGGAACTTGCCGTCGAGTTCGCTAACGAAGAGGAGGCGCTGCTGCACGTGTTTGCCGAGCGGAGAGCGAGACTGGAGACGAGGTGGGCGCTGGCGATTGAGATCCTGAGGGTCGAGATGGAGAACAAGTCGGGCTTGAAATATGCCGGCATGCCGCTGCCCCGGTGGCCTCGCGATCGCGGCACTGATGACACGAATATGAGCGGTATGGACGTGAAGGCGGATATGGATCTGGATATGGAAATGGCCGAGGCGGTGTTGGCGGTCATGGAAGGCATACCCTGACGCTGAGGATCATATATGGTGCTCCAAGTCTTCCTTGGCGCCGACACCACCTGCTCAGGCGCCTTGATCTTTCCTCGTTGGTTGCTTCAATGCTTTCTTGGGCACTGCTATTTTGGCGTTTTCTTCGATCTTGGAGGACATTCATCGCATAGATGCAGCAGGTTGGTTGGTCTCTTGTTTGACGGGGATAAGCGGTCCTTTCTCGTCATCATACTAGGAATCACTGGCGGGCTACCAAGGCGGTGCAATAAAGGTTTGGACAGTAGACTTACAGTTTCAGCAACCCCGGACCGGACGGAATCTTTTCTGCCTTTTAGCTCTGCGGGTTTGGGTTGTCTCTTTCCTGCCCTGCTACCTAGCTCAACTACACTGGATATCACACTTCCCTACACAGTGGCAGCAGCATGCCGGTACAGCGAGGATGTGGGCGGCCAAGAGGGCAAGTTTGTGAGGCGGACTCAGCATTTTGGGTAAATGGGTTAGTGATTTGCATACCTACCTTTGCTAAGTAGCTAGCACAACACAAACCATAGCGTTGCTCTACTGGAGATCTGGCAGAACTGCGTTCCTGGAACGCCGTAGTTCCTCTGTCTGGGTCCAGTGGCTTACAACGACGGTCGGAGAAATCAAGAAGTGAGAATATCAAGTGCATAGAACTAAGGAACACCCGTCTACCAACCGTCATAGGAAAGGAACATTTGTACCCACGGCCCATTACCATGTACACGCCTGCATGAAGAAAGAACTGGCTTCTGAATCATCCAAAGCGGCAGAGCCGAAAACAACCACATGAAGCCCAATCATCCAATGTCTCTCGACTCAATCCCAGCCCAACCATCTGGCCAGCCATAGTAGACAAACGGAAACGCCACCTCTTTGCCCGTCATACAACCCAACCTGATACAACCCTGACCCCTTTTAGAAGATAGAATTGACCACCTTACTCCCAAGCGTAGCGCCCGCGCCAAAAATAGCCGCATTCCCGAGCTTCTTACCAAACTTCTTGCCGTGCTCACCAACTTTACTACCACTACCCCCATCATCTTGCTGGTGATGGTTGTAGGGCACGACGGGCTGTCCCGGCGGCGGAGCAGGCGGGTACTGCTGCTGCTGCTGCACCACCGGCACCACCGGCACCATCGGCTGCTGCTTCTTCTCCTCGTCGGCGGCCGGATCAACCGTCACGACGTAGCTCCGCGGGAAAATACCCTCCTGCCCCGTGCGCAGGTTCCGCCCCATCCACCAGTCGGCGTTCATGTACTCGTACACGGCGACGCGGTCGTCGCGCTCCAGCGAGCAGTCGCGCGCGTCGCCCGCCGCGTAGCGGTACAGCGCGCGGGCGTAGGCCAGCACGGGCTTTTCCGGGGCGGCGGGCGTAGGCGGCTGGTTGCGAATGGGCAGGGGTGGGGGCGCGGCCGTGGACTGTGCGTAGGACGGTGGTGGGACGGCGGCAGCAGCAGCAGCGGTTGGTGCTGGGGCTGCTGGTTGGGGAGTAGGTGGTGTTGAGCGGGCGGGTGTGGGCGGGAGTTGTTGTTGTTGGGCGACAGTCCGCGCTGCCGGGTTGGCGGACAGGCTTGACTCGGCTGGGAGCAGCGTGGTGATGGTGTCAAAGGCGTCGTCGGTGATTACGCCCTTTTCAAGAAGCGATTCGAGTTCCTGCTTTGAGGGTTAGCATTGTGTTGTGAGCTCCCAGCAGAAGTAAGGGATGGATGGACTTGCGTTCTTGATCAAGCGCAGGGAGCGGTTGGTCTCGATGACCCGCTGGCGGTCCTCGGACACCATGGCTGCTGTTTAATGTTGATACGATGCTATTGATGCTTAGGGGATGGATGACTGGGCTTCGTCGATATTGGCAGGCTGGTAGAAGAGTAAGCAAATTGACAGCGAAGATTCTTAGTTACGGAGTTGGAGATAGGTACGGGTGGAGAGGAAGGCAACAGGACAGGGGTGAAGGAGGCGCAGACATCTGATGGATCCTGCCCCGCTAGGCTGCCAAGCCCCGACGATCGATGGGTCACCCGAAGCGCCGTTGCACGACCTAACCCTGAGAGGTTACCTAGTTATCCCACTAGGTACATCACCGGCGGTACCGTACATGTATCGTACCGACGTGTACAGTACAGTAAGGTACAATCACAGTATGAATCGCCCGAAATCAACCCCCTCCCGATCACCTGCCTAACGATGCTACCACCTTGCAACAGTGAGCATGAACCTAGACACAGAGCCTGTAGTATACTGGTCAATATACTGTGTAATCGATCGTCTACTTACACACAAGAACCCTCCCAACACCCAACAACGACTACTAGTATGATTTACACAAACATCGCGCGGATTGATCAAGTCCCCCTCCATCCCTCATCCCCTCCTCCGCCCTTTCCTTTCTCCTGCTTAGGCGCCTTAGGTTACAGGTGACAGAGGTCTTGGTCCAAGGGGAATATTCCTTTCGATATATCGGTCTCACATTGCCAGACCATCGTCCCCCACCTCACCATTAACCACCCCCTCGTATCACTTCCACTTGGTAGAATAGGTGGCAAGTGATAGCATTACCCCCGTGACACACGCTGGCCGGATCCAAGTCCCGGTCAATCCACAACGACATCCACACGGCCCACAAGCAAAAAAGCCCAGCAAGTCAGCCCCTTTCCCCCTTATTTGTACATGCCACTTCACTTGCTCCTGCTCTTGCCGGCGCCAATCTTTCACGCACGAGACAAACTCGATCGATACTCGATATATATCATGCCATTGTCGAGTAGGCCAAGGCCATCAGACCATGGGACCGTGGCTGGATAACATAGACAGATAAACAAATACCCCTCGAGATGACGCGAGAGAGGAAAAAAGAAGAAAAGTGATATTATTTAATGCCTATTTCCCCCCGCTGGACATAGATAACCGGGGACAACAACAGATAGAAACGGGGGTGTTTGAAACACGGGAAATCGACACAAGAGCCAAAAGAGAAAAGGACTCAACCTCATTTCCATCCTCAAGATCCTCCGCATTATCATCCAAGCCAGCTCATATCCGCCCGGCGCTATTTGATGGCAACGCCAGCTGCTGCTGTTGCTGTTGTTGTTGTTGCTGCGGGGGGTACAGCTCCGACTTTCTCTGGCTCTTCCAAAAGTCAATGGCCTCGATAACATCCTCGCCTCGCTCGTCTTCATACGCAAAAAGGATCTAGAAAAGAAACGTAAGTCATCAATCACACCACACCCAAGGAGCCAGAGCCCTGGATAGATAAAAAGAAGTGCGGGGAAACCAACCTCGTGCGTACTACTATGCAACATGCGAATGTTTTTATGGGGCACAATGTGCACCGCCAGCGTCTCAATGTTCCTGAGCTCGATAAAGTTGGGCTCAAAGGCCAGGATCCAGGGGTAGCTGAGCGCAAAGGCCTGCGGGGTGCCCTCCCAGTCAAGGCGCCACTCGGGCCTGGCGCGCCAGCCGTTGCGGTTGACAAAGAAGGAGAACTCGGAGTAATTGAGCAGGAACTCGCCGTTGAGCCGCTCAATGTGGATCGGCTTGACCCCTTCCTTGCGCGCGACAAAGTCGAGCGACGTGTCGGCCTGGTCAAGCAGCGACTGCGTCTCGAGCGTCTCGAGGCTGACCACCTCGAAGCCCCGGGCGCAAGCCACGCAAAGCTTGGACTTGAGGAAGTGCACCGAGCTCGACTCGGTGGGAATGTAAAACTCCTTGAACGGCTTGAGCTCGTCCTGACTGGCGTTGAACATCTTGCTGAGGCCCTTCTGCTTCTTGGTGCGCGACATGGCATCGTTTGGCTCGTACACCTTGATTGTGGTCGACAGCGCCGAGCTCTTGACGCAGCACACGAGGTGGCGGCCCATGCAGATGCCCGTCTTGAAGAAGTTGCAGTGGTTCTGGATCTTCTTCGCCCGCTTCGACGAGATGGGCTCGTTGGGATCGAGCGCGCTGAGCTGGTACGAGAGGAGCGATCGGTTCGAGAGCACAAGCAGCAGCTGGTACTCCTCGAGTACGTCGACCTGCGTCACGCTCGGCACGTCAATCACCCGCTTGGGCACCGCATCCTTGTCCTTTGCCCGACGGTCTGACATGTAAATGCCGTTGTCGGTTCCATATATGAGCTTGCGCCCGCCGTCTATGGAGGGGTTAGCCTCGTTCAAGAATCGCAAAGCACTTCTCTGCCAAACTCACCAAACGGCGTCACGCAGTTGACCTTGTTCTGACCAGAAAAGAAGCTGCACGAGATGACAGTCATGTTCAGGAAATCAGCCCGAGCCCTGAGCCGCTGCTGAGCAGCGTCAATGAGCTCCAGCCACTTCTGGCGCCCGGACTGGTTGGCACCATAAAGTAATAATTCGTATCCGTTCTTGCCAAGGTGTCGGAACGTGATAGGCCAGCCTTCGCCCTTCTTGGTGTCGGTATTAGAAGTCCGCAGCGCGGGCAGTATGCTCGATGAGGTCCGCTTCACGGCGCCCGACTGCGGTATCACTTCGTCCATCTCCTTGATAGAGAGCAGCTCCAAGGGAATGGGTCTGCGGTAGGCCTTGATCTCTTCCGTCTTGCCCACTTGCTTGACGCGCACGAAGAGGACAGCGTGGTCGAATAAATAGCCTGTGATGTCAGCTTGCTCGGTTGGGCCCTTTTTCAGCTGGCTCTTGTAGACGAGCTCTCGGCCGTCCTCCAAAAGTTTCAAGTCTACCCTCTCGTTGGGCCGGAACTTAAGCTGCTCGTGCAGTCGTCGCAGGTTGAAGCGATTCTCTGCCTTGCCGCTTTCAGCATTGACACGGCTCAAGAGGTCCCTGATCATGGTCAGGACCTTGGGAATGTCCTCCTTATCCGGGTTATCGGGCTCTGTGTATTTCAGCACCTGCTCCAGAAGCAACGGATACCGTGCCAATCTCGTCGTCGGTTTTGTCAGATAGCCGTTGAGCTCCAACTTCCTCGACTCTCTCCGTCGCTCCACCTCATCCACAAACCTCGCAAAATCCTTGTTGATGGACCGCTCCTGCTCAAACTCAAACTTGCCTTCGAGCTGCTTCGATCCGTACAAGATGAAGGGTTCAAACTGTGGCACAAACTCCAGAAACACGTCGCCAATATTTCTTACGACGGGCGCTTTCTGCTGCCGGTCCGTCAACGCGCGAGCAAACCTGGAGCTGACACCGTGGATGCTCGGAGGGTCGATGATATTGGTAAAAATGTTCCGGACGACCTTTTCTCTTCTCTGTATCGGAATGGGCGACATGCCGTTGATCCTGCCACGAAGCGGGTATATCCAGAAATCCCTGAGATACTCGAGGTCCTTGACGAAATCTCGTTCCGTGTAGCAGATCTCCGAAATGACCTCTTGGCGCTTCTTCTCGCGGTCACCTATGCTATCTGCCACCTCCTTGGGCACGCTGTTGATCCACAGCTTCT
Organism: Canariomyces notabilis; assembly: GCF_033297395.1. Taxonomy (NCBI): domain Eukaryota; kingdom Fungi; phylum Ascomycota; class Sordariomycetes; order Sordariales; family Chaetomiaceae; genus Canariomyces; species Canariomyces notabilis. The sequence goes on from NW_027041823.1 coordinate 142,992, forward strand.
GCTCATCCGTCTGGTCCGCGTCGTCGTCGTTCACAGCATTTTCTCCCTCCCTCTTGAGACCAGGACCCATCTTTAGGTTCAGCCTCGATACCTGTTCCAGCCGCCGTGGGCATGCAATAGAGTAGCAGAGCTGATCCCTCGTGCATGTTGGGGAATAGCACTCGGAGAGCAACACAAACACGCCATTGACGGTCGGCTTCTCCTCGACGTTATCCGATATGGTTTCCCTAAACTGATATATTTCATATGTCGAATCCCGTAGTCGATGCTCATATGTAACATCGTGGAAGAACTTTTGGTAATCGAGCGCGCGACCCAAGAGCAATGCCAGCTGCCTGTCTGTAGTCCGAATAATGTACGAAAGCACGTCAACAGCTTCAGCTCCGCTGAAAGCGTTCTTGTACGTAAGTTCGTTCTTTGTCCGGTCGCCCGTGACAATCTTTTGGCGGAAGCACTCGGCAACGCGCGAGAGCAGGGCGGGATACACGATTGGGGGTCGAATCTTGGCGGTCGGCGGCCGTTCGTGTATCGAATTGCCCCTCGAAGACCGTTGCACAATGGCCTGGCTGTCCACCTTATCGCTCGGGGCTATTGAAGACGGAACTATCGTCGAAGCCATCGACATGGTCCTCCCACCGTCGGCAACGGTCGAAGACGCCATGCTCGTGGTCCTTGTCTGCGACCCAGGCGCGGCGTAACCGGCTGCGTATCCGAGTTTCGGCGATGGGCCTTCTACGTAGTCGGCCGGAGGAGGAGGAACCCCGGCCGGCCTCCTGTTGGGGATCACGCGGCCGCTCATTGTCTGGTGCGCGTCTCGGTCATGGGAAGGATAGCCGGTCATGGTCATGGAGCGGTCCTCCATGTGCCTCTCGGGAACAATCCGTCCTTGGGCCGTCGTACGTGCCGAGTGTTGTTGATTGTACTGGGCATTCCGGAAGGCGTTCGCCGGTGCCTGTTGCTGCTGGTATGGTTGTTGTGGCGGGGATGGATACATTTGGGGTCGCGGATAGCTAGCCAAGGATTGCGATCGATACGGGTCTGCGTTCATGGCGGGCGCAGGACCGCCACCCTGATAGAAGCGCTGCGCAGGTGTCCGCTGCTGGTTGTAGTAGCCCTGTGGTGGTGGCGGTCCTCGCGGGGGATCGAGCCGCGGGGGGGGCGGTTGCTGGGAGGGGGGACTGCCGGGATACGGGCGCCGTGCCTGTTGCTGCTGCTGCTGCAGATATTGGGGGGACGGAACTTGCGGTCCGCTCGACACTGAGCGCGGCTGCTGCTGCTGGCCCTGGTAGTATCCGTACCCTTGGCCACCATCGACGGGGCGTTGCCGAGGAGGATGCATTGGATCACCATAACCACCTCCTCCCGGCGGCGCTCGCTGGGGCGGCGGTCTTTGCATCTCCGACATGGCCGACGTGGTTGATGACATTGTATGCGTGCGTCCATCTTGTTGTTGCATAAACTGGGGCGGAGGGACAGACGAGGTCATGGTCTGCGAACGGCCCGGAGGGGGAGCAGCCCCAAAGATATTCGAGAAAGCAGCATCCCGCTGGTAGTTGTTGGCTTGCCCATATTGATTCGGCTGCCGCGGCGGCGGCACTCGATCGCGCGGGTAGTCGGCCATGGCGTTCTTGTAGGACAAAGTTGGAGAATTAGTAGACAAGCTCGCTTTGCCCCACGTTCCGTCTCGTGTCCCGTTTCAAGCAGGACAAAAGGTCGGGCGAGTCTTCAAGGTGTAACTAATGGAATCAAAGAGTGGGCGAGGGATGAACACACTGCTATCTCGATGTGATCGACGGCTCGCCGACCACGGTTGGCCTGAGCAGAATGCTGTTTGATTGTACCCTTACTAGAGGACCAATCAAGCTAGGGAAAGGGTGCCGCGTCGGATGGCCGCGACGGGCGGGAGTTGACGGTTTATCGTCTCTCGCCTCTCGTTGTTCAAGATGTTGGGGTGGCTCGAGGGTGGGAAAGGGGACGTTGTTTCCCAGAATGTTTCCGCTTTGTGATACGCCCGGCGGGTGACGTTATTGGGTGATTGGTGATTGGGTTTGCTGGCCCCTAAAGTTACTGTAACGACAATTTTCGGCTCCTGAGGTGGCACACTCCAGGTCCGGCCTGGCCGCTGGGATCGGTGGGATCGGTGGAACAAGCCGACAGGCCTACCGCTTCCAGCTGTTCACAACTTCACCGCACAGTCTGGCTGTGGGAAATCGCAAGCGATGGCATCCGACGTTCCGAAAGCAAAGGCTCCATCTACGAGCAGAAGGTTGAAATATTTACAATACAGACGAAGAATCAATGTTAAGTATTTTCAAGGTTTTCTCGCGCCTCGGGCTGCCACGCGGCGTCGCAGCTTGCAAGACCCGACATGCGTTTCGCGATCCACTAAGTTAGAGGCAGCCCGTCACTGGCTGATGGGGTGTGGCGCAGATCAGCTTTCAGATTCCCCTGTATCTTTGGATCTCCGGGTCATTGGAGACCTCAGAAGCACTCAACTGGGGGTAAGAGAAACGCCGTCAGGGGAAAATTAGCCCTTCAGAATTATCTAGATGGGATTGCTCTGTCAAGGATCTCCAAGAGTTCAACTGGTCATCCGGGTACTCCAGGGCAGTATCGGTATAATAACCATGGAGATCTGTATGTACTGTATTGTACATTGCAAGTGAAGTTGCCAGCCACGTATCAACTGCCGGGATCGTTTTCTAACGTTAGGGGCTTTTTATAAGAGAGGTTTCTAAACCGTAGAAACGGAGACCTAGGTTCGATAATCTCGTTATGCAATACATCATTCAGTACTCCGTACATACCTCCGTACGTGAACCGAGTATGAAACAATCCGACTCGACTCGATGATACAGGAGGTCCAGGAACCCAACGTGAAGATCCGTTGAAGACTTGACATTCTTTGCCTTGCTGGCGCTGGCTGCAATTTCCGTTTCGGTGACTGAGCAGGAATTGGAACGTGCATGTGCTTCATCACGTGACTTCTCTTGGCATAACCGTTGGACCTCCAAGTTGGAAGCCTCCTAGGCGAGACGTGCGGCGCGCATCTCGAGAACCCAGACATCGAGCTTGAGCTTCTGCGAGCGCCTGGCCCATTTATCTGCGTGTCCGCGCTACAGGGCCACTATCTACACCGATTCTATTTCGTTGCTATTTCAGGCTCCCCTTGCACCATGGCCGAATCGGAGTTGAGTCCCAAGTTTGCACCCTTCATTGGGATGGTAGGTGCGACGGCTTGTCATCAGCTGCATATTCTCATTATTCAACACTACCAACAGCTTTACTGACTCGGACATTCACGACAGGGCGGCATTGCGGCGGCCATGATCTTTGGCAGTACGGGCGACCCGGTTTCCTTTCCCTCGTTGAAACCAATCTGTCATGAGGAACATCGCCGTGTCTCTGCTCCCACTCTACGGATAGAGCGCTGATAGCATACCGCGTCTCGCAGGCATAGGGGCAGCGTACGGTACGGCAAAGTCCGGCATCGGCATCGCGGGTGTGGCCCAGTTCCGGCCAGACCTGATCATGAAGGTGAGGAGGAGCTGCAGTTTCTTCGTGTTTCACCGGAATATTTGTTGGGCTGACTGGGTGTATCTCGGCGAAGTGCCTCATCCCCGTCGTCATGTCCGGTATCATCGCCGTCTACTCGCTCGTCATATCCGTCCTGATCGCCCAGGACCTGCAACCACCGACGACCGGGTCAAACTATAGCTTGTTCAAGTGCGCCCGTTCCCTGCCGACCTTTTATCACGGATTATGACGGGAATGCTAACATCAGCGCAGCGGTTTTATGCATTTGGCTTGCGGGTTGGCTGTGGGACTTACGGGTCTCGCAGCTGGTTATGCCATCGGTATAGTCGGCGATAAGGGCGTCAGAGCGTACATGCTGCAGTCCAGGATTTTTGTCGGCATGGTGTTGATTCTGATTTTTGGCGAGGTGTTGGGGCTCTACGGGTAAGTATCCGATATATCTTGTTGTTCAAGCTGATGCTAAGGGGAACCACAGGTTGATTGTTGCTCTGATCCTCAACACCAAGAGCAAGGGCTGAATAGGTATCATGCCGGTGTTTTAAAACAAAACAGGCAGAGTGTACGAATTACATACAAGAAGAGAAACCCTTACTTGGCTGAAAGGGGTGTTGAGGTAGCATTGGCCTGGCGTTGACGGATATTCGATTCATAGATGGATCACGGATTGAGGACAGGCACGTCAGAACTTGAATTGTCATCATTTGAATTGCAGTTGGCCGCTCATGGCAGCGCATGCTCCATGAGAGGTCTCTTTTCATGGGCAGAACCCACCGAACGACAACTGCAGTTGTACTCTCCTCTGGATATAGGAGAGGGTACATTGACATCGTCTCTGGTCCAGTTCTCACCCGACCACTTGTTGAACTATCGGCATAACGTTTGGTGTCAGCCCCCCTGTTGTGGCTTGATGGTTCCAGAACACAATAACTGACCGTAATGTGGTCATACTAATATCTGTCAACCTCCTCACATGCGATCATTCATGCAACCCAAGTCCGACTTTGGATATGATGCGCCGGAGTATGCGAGAGGCGTAAAAAACCCAACTGCGATAACAAGAGGACAACCGCCCAATGCAATGATAAACCCCGAAAACCAAAGAATTTCTTGAAGGAGTGAAACGAAGATGGAAAACGAAAGAAGGGAACGCAGCAGGCGGTGCTCAGTAGCGCATCCAAGATACACGCCGGGCGCTTTGCGTCTAGAAGCGTGCCCCGATGAGAAAACCGAGCCGGCCGTTATACGACCGTTTCTCGACATCACGACGGAACTTCTTCCAGCTCCGCTCGCGCTGCTCACGATCCTTCATCTGGGCTGTAATAGAGGCGGAGGAGCGGAAGATGTTAGCCATTGCCACCTGTCAATTGCTTAGATGCTTCATGATGCCTCATTAAGGGGCTCGTTTGAAGATACACCAAAGCAAGAATAGGAAAGCTTACCAAGAAACCAATCCCACCGCCGATCCTCGCGAATCAGTATGTCGTCGCCGGACTCCCTTGCGAGCCTTTCACGCCGCGCCCGGGCAGCAGCTTCTTCGCCGACCAGATAGGGGTCCTCGAGCGGACGGAACCGGTTGCGCTCCTCCTCCTCGATGCGCTCCAGCATGGCCCTCCTCAGCGCGCCTTCCAGGCTTGCCGTGCTGTTCGCGGCACTTGCACGCCGGAGGGCTACGTTGTGGTACTGGCGCGCCGTCGGGTTGCTGCTGACGCTCGACCACGACGGAATGCGGAACTGGTTAAGTGACGGCGCGACGCTGTGCCTCGGCGGTCCCGTAGGAACGGGAGGCAGACCCTGCCGCCTTGGCGAAGAGGAGCCATCGCTACTTTGGGGCGCGGGGCCGAGGAGGGACGAGACCCCGGCTGATGATGGAGGTGACTGGGCCGGAGCTGTGGAGCGGGCCGGTGGCGAATATGGCGGAACTGGCTCCGGGTTGGGCACTGTAGAGTGGTACGATGGAGCTTCGGATGCTGCAGGTGGTGAATCAGCAAGGGGCGATCACCTGGGTAGTGTATGTATTGTACATAGGGACACAGGGCAGTTGTTCTGCGCGGCCATGAAATCCGGCCTGGATTGGCGGGTCATAGTCACATGCACTCACTATATGAGGGAGCAGCTGAGCGGATCGAGGCTGTCTCAAAGTCCTCTGCACTCAGGGAATCAATTGCCGCACGGGTGTTAGCCGTGGCACGCTCAGGAGTCGCTGTAGCCATCACGATGTCTCGGATACTATTCTGAAGTATTGGTGAACTCGCCTAGTTGGACGTCGATGAGTGTCAGGACGATAGTGAGCGAAGGAGTGGCAATAAGTCAGGACAATGGCCGAGCGGGACGGGAGGCATCTAACCGCGCAATGACGCCGTGGGGAATTGGCGGACGGCAGCAACAAGTGAGGTCAGATGAAGCCGCTAGTAGCCACTCGGGAAAACCTAAAGCTTTGACAAGCGGGATACACGTCCTGTCAAACCACTTGAAAGAGTGACAGGCCCTGTCAACGACAAGCTATGTATATATGGGCTGCGTAGCGTCAGATGCCATAGAAAGAGGGACACGTGAGAACAACAGACTAGTGCAGAAGTTCGGGCTTTGGGGAAGGGTGGGATACTAGAGCCCTGAAGGATCGTCTGCGGCAAGCACGAAGGGACAGGTTCAGGTCCCAGACGCGGCTTGAGCTGCAGGAGGTCCGCCGAGATAAACCTCGGTGACTGGTTGCCCATCGAAGCTTCGTGTACCCATCAGTGCTCCTCCTCGCACGCGGAAAACCAGTTTGGAGGTACCCATGTGGTGGAGGGGCGGAGGGGAAACGCGGGGTTAATGGGCAATGGAGCCGGCGCCCGCTCCCATGCTCCCACGTCAACCGGCGGGCCGATAAACATGGGTTTCTTATCTGGGCTAGGAAGGTGATCGCGAGCTCGCGTAACTATGGTACTATACATACAAATACAAGTACTGTACTGTACAATACATACTGGAACATTATCAACGTTACTCGAGGGACTAGGTAAAAGAATGACTTGCTGTGATGTCTGGAAAGCTGTGTAAAGTACCTCTTTAAACTCTTAAGTCTCATGGCCCTGTGCAAATCTAACTTGATGTCTTGCCGGGAGATACTGTGTTGGTGAGGTTGGTCGTGGATAATGGATAATGGAGAATGTTGTTGTCCCGTTGTGGTAATATACCGGGTCCCGGGCCAAGCTTGGCGGAAGCTCCACAGCTCCCGGGAGCCTCCGGACGAGGGTGGCTGAGCCTGCATACCTATTCGAACATGGAGATAACACGTTGAGGCCGCATAGGTACTTCAATACACAGTTAGCTGGGTTCAACACAAGCCGTATTTCTGAAGTGAAATTGGCACCTCGAACGGTTCTGGAAAGGGGTTGGCTCACAATCAGGACATGCTCGCTTTGGGTTCCTGAGCGATTTCTACCGGGACGGAAACCTCTCCCGTTGCTTCCGTTCCCAGCTTGCCGGCACGAAGCATGGCCGACGGGAACTGAATCGGTAACCCCACCTTTGGCCCACTGCGAGTGCGCAATGACGACAGCCACGACCTGTGTTCGACGTTCTTCGAACGGAGCTTGAAAGGAGCAACCGTGAAGATAGTGATACCTTAATCCACAAAACTTATTGAGGTCCATCTGAGGCCAGCTAGCCTTTAGATTCGGTCTAGATATTCATGCGGAATGCTTTGCAACAAGTTGTTTCGTTGAAGAGGCAGCTTTGCTTACCTACGTGTAGTGTAGGCACGTATGTAGCAGAGTGCCGAGCCCGAACCGCTGGGTACCCCTGCTGAAGCCCGGCCACGCTGAAGTGGGATCATGGAACCTTGACGACCATCAATACCCCCGGCAACGGAGGAGGTTTTTGACTCGACAGCAACCTGGAACCCTTTTTGTTGAAGCTACATAAGGATTTTGTGAAATTGGGGTTCGACGACCTTTCGCCGACGATATGGGCTTGAAAGTCACTGGCGGCGCTATAGCTGCGGCCACGCTTCATGTTCTCAGGCTAGCGGCCGCAGCGCAGCCGGGCGCCGTCCAACCGGTCCCTGGGCCCATGCGAGACCTGGTCTGGGGCAAACTCAATTTTCTGCACACTACCGACACGCATGGCTGGCATGCTGGCCATCTGCAGGAATCGCAGTACTCGGCAGACTGGGGCGACTATGTCTCGTTTGCCGAACACATGCGCAAAAGGGCCGACGACAACGGCGTCGACCTCCTGCTCGTTGACACAGGTGACCGCGTCGAGGGCAACGGATTGTACGACGCTTCGAGTCCCAAAGGCAAATACTACTATGATATCTTCCGCCAACAGCACATCGACATAATATGCACTGGCAACCATGAGCTCTACCAGGCCGCGACCGCTGATGGCGAGCACTTGCGCACCGTGCCAAACTTCAAAGACAACTACATCGCATCCAATCTCGACTACATAGATCCCAGGACCGGTGAGAGAATGCCAATGGCCCAAAGGTATCGCAAGTTTCAGACCAAGCATCAGAAACTTGACATTGTAGCCTTTGGTTTCCTTTTCGACTTCACTGGCAACGCAAACAATACTGTCGTGCAACCCGTTAGGCAGACTATCAAGGAGACATGGTTTCAGCACGCCATCAGAGAGAAGACGGACCTGTTTGTCGTGATTGGCCATGTGGGCGTGCGGATGCAAGAATTCCAGGATATCTTCAGGGCGATCCGGGACCAGAATCCCGCCACCCCGATCCTTTTCTTTGGAGGCCATGTCCACATCCGAGACGCGACTGCATACGACTCGCGGTCGTTTGCGCTTGCTAGTGGGAGATACCTCGAGACTATCGGCTGGATGTCGGTTGATGGCGACCTCAAGAGCACCGAGGCGCCCCAAGCGAAGACTGCGCTGCGTTTCAACCGTAGATATATCGACAACAATCTCCTGGGGATGTACCATCATACGGGTCTCGACAGCAAGACGTTTCCAACCGAGCATGGGCGCAATGTGTCGGCCATGATTGCCAAGGCACGCGACGCGCTGGATCTCGATTACGCCTTTGGCTGCTCTCCCAAGACTTACTGGATGACTCGAACCCCTTACCCAGGAGAGGACAGCATCTACAGCTGGCTAGAGGAGGAGGTGCTCCCTGACATAGCGGTCAACGAATCGCGGAAAGATAAACCACGCCTGGTGATAGCCAACACGGGTGCCATTCGCTTCGACATCTTCAAGGGCGCTTTCACCCGGGACACAACGTACATCGTCTCGCCTTTCCTCAGCGTGCTTGCCTACATACCTGATGTTCCTTATGCCATGGCCAAGAAGGTTATCAGGTTATTGAACGGCGCTGGCCAGATCATGGGGCCAGAGTTGATGGACAACCGGTTCATGGCGATACCGGAGCAGCTGGCCATTCATGAGTCTATAATTCATCATCAAGTGCCCGAGTCTGGCGCCCACTCAGACGCGCAACAAAAGCCACTTGCAGATGGCCAGGATAGGATACCCTTGACGGAAGGGTACACCACCAGGGACGACATTGGTAGTGACGGCGACGATACCATTCATGCGGGCATCAACTTCTATATGGTGCCAAACTGTATCCAGGCCGAGGTGGCATTCCCATCCAGTGGCGATCCCCCCGAAACCGTGGACCTCGTCTTCTTGGATTTCATCACGCCCTGGGTGCTGATGGCACTGAGGCTCAACGGAGGCGATTACCACAGGGACGACGTGCAGCTCTATGTGGAAGGGACTTTTACCGAATTGATGGCCGGCTGGATAGAAAAGAACTGGCCGCGGCGTTGTTAGGTTTACATTACTTCTTGTCCTTGATTAGAAATACCTTGAATGCATCCGGGTTTGGTATACAAGGTCAATATTGGCGTTATTTCCACGTGTGCACACTTATCTGCCTACTGTTGTGGCTGGCGGCTCAGTATCATCCGGTGCGATATAGTAACTCTAAGTTCACCATACAGTCACCCATGTCTTTGCATTCATCCATCATCCAATCCTCATGCCTCTCAAGCTGGGGTGAGTAATCTAGACCAAAACCTTGCTCCCAAGCATTTGCCACGATACCAGCGGGAGCCCACAAAACGAACGAAGGTGCGGACGATGATATATATGGGAACTTCTTATTTTATGCCTCCTTCCGTACCTGCCCATAATGCCAGCGAAATACATCAATCCCCGTACCCGTCCAACTTGGAAGCAAGACGTATCCAGCCGTTACTCCTCGCGCCTTTGAACGCCGCCAAGTCGATGCATATACTTGCTACAGAACGAAAATTTCCTTCATCCCGTCCCCATGCTTGCAGTCCCTCTTGGCGATGCTATGTTAGCACCTTCCTCCCCATCATAATTGGTCAAGGAGCCTCTGCCTCCTCCTATCAATCAATTCCTGCTGGACCTCGTCTAAAGTAGGGAGTTCCCAAACCCTCCCGTCCCCAACGTCGCCAGGCAACGGCTCCCACCCAGGCGGCGCGGCATCCGGCCCGACCTTGACAAGCGCCTCAAAAGCCATCTTCTCCCTCTGCCTCTCGTACTCCAACAACGCCTCATCCTCCTCCCCGGGCGCGTATCCGTAGTAAGCCGCATTAACCGCCTTGCGCAGGTCGGCCCTCTCCTCAAGGGGCTTCTCGTCTGCCTCGTGTCTAGCTTTAGCGGCGGCCTCAAAAAGCTCCTTGACTCCTGGGAGCTCGCGGGCGCGACCAAAGTATCGGTACCCTTTCCCGCCGCCTTGAATCTCGCGGCCGGCCTCGTCGTAGACTTTTGCGCCGGCGCGCATGTAGTTGGGCCCCCCCAAGTTGCGGATCTGCACCTCCCACATGTGCTTCTCGCGCATCAGCTTGTTGATCTCGTCGTTGAGGTCGCGGATCTGGTAGTCGGAGAGCGCCGGGTCCTGGATTCGCGACACTTTGCGCGAGATCTCCTTAAGCACCTGGCCCCTCCACTTCTCGCACGCCGGGATCGAGTCTTGCTCCGTAATAGCCCGCGGCCGTCGGCTCCGCCCCGCGTCAATGATGCCCAAGTCCGCGGCCTGCGCTTCGCGGAAGCGGAAGAGCATCGACTGCGCTTTCTCTGAGTTGCGCGCCTGGGGATCATGGTTAGTACGTATTTACAAGCCGCGTTTTGCTTGGCTGATAATTTTGGATTTTGACTAACCATGCTGTCTGACTGCCGGGCTTAGATATGTACTGAAATGTATTGCTATGGGCCAAGGCCTAGAGGAGGCGCGAGGAGGTTGGAGGTTAAGTTGGGCTGTGGGGAGTCGCATATCCAATTCACAAGGCTGCCTGATGAGGAAATTCCATCGCAGCCTTGTGCTGGTCGTGGGGTAGCACCTGCTGTGGCGCTGTGGCACGAGCTTCAATGGCACTTTCCAGGCAGCGCGCACTGGGCAAGCCACGCAAAACAGCTCACTTGCAGTGGCCTATTTAACTCGACGCGCTTCCTCGCGTCTCTTCTTTCACCCACCCATCACCGATCAACTTTGCACCTCAGTATTCTTCCAACAAACTTGGTGTTTGCCATCGACGGGAGTTTCGTGGCAAGCCAGCTACTTGCAGAAATGGGCTTTCTTTGGAATCGTCGATCGTCACAGGGTCAGGCTCATCGAGTACCAACTTGGCTCCTGTTGGCCTGGTTGTCCCTGCTCACAGCAGATGCTCACAAAGTCTGGTATTCTTCAGCTACTCAATTCTCAGTACTATAGTTGCAGTAGCTCGGTTCTTCGATGCGGCCCTAACTCTTTCAGGAACTTGATTCACTTTCCGCAATATCAGACAGCAAGCTGATTTCCGGGAAACTGACCATCCAGCAATATCATCCCGCAATGCATTCAGGCCAACGATCAATCTCCATACATCGAGGACGCAGTTTTCGCATGAAGCATTAGCGAGCTGCAAACACTCTGGAATGCCTTTGGCATCTGTGCCTAATCAGACGACAGACAATTCCAGGCTCCAGCACCGCCCTCTTTGAACAGCAATTACCTATCTACATCCTCCAGTCCTACCGGAACTTGGTTGCGACCTTGACAAGCATCAAGCGATGCCAGGGCGGCCAGCTTACCCAAGCCACCCGCATGCTCATCAACCCTGCAATGACGAAGAAACCAAGGGTCTAGAGCTACACCCAAACTTGACTCATCCCGTTCCCTGGGGCATATCGTCTTATTGCGTTATGCGTTCAGACACCGGATCGCGGGCGAGGTTGAGAGGTATACAAGAATGGATATCTGAGCAGGTTTCATACCACTTTACCCCATCGATTTTTATCCCTGACCCTATTGTCACAGCGTCCTTTCCTCCCATGTCTGTCTATCATGGCGTAGGCTAAGGTACAGCTTGATACCCCATGCAGGTCACGCCAAGCGGCGTTCCTGGCCTGCTCTGTCCCCTCGCTGCAATGACGACACTCGCAACCACCAGAGGTGCGCCGGCGTCAACGCCGTCACTCTGTATCCCCTCCTAACCCTTCTCAAAGCTGCTCGGGAGGCTTGCAGATTTTCGGCGTGGCGTGTCTGCGCAGCACCGATGACGGGACAACTTAGTAGTTTTCAATCGGAGCAGCGAGCGATGGAGCGAAGGTTCCATGCTTGAGCGACTTGGTGGGGATGTCAAGCCCGGAAGAGAGAGATAGACACCTTGGGGCTAGCCGGCCGGCCCGCTTGAGGCGTAGACTGGCTTGGCTGAGCTGCCAATCCGCCTCAGGCATTGAGTGGCATGCTAAGAAGCTCCCCATCCGCCCCTGGCGTCGATGGCATGGCTAAGAAGCTCCCCACCCGCCCCAGGCGTCGAGCGGCATGCTGAGAAGCTGCCAACGGCATTGCTGAGAACCTGCCAATCCGCCTCAGGCGTGCACTGGCTTGGCGGGTACCTTTTAGGTGTCTTTCTTGTTCTTTCCTATCGCAGGGGTTGGGAATACACAACAAGCAAAGCAAACAGAGCCCGGTGATGACGGAAGGTCCAAAAAGCCAAATTTGCAGGCAGCAGACGCGGCACGACTGGCTCACCATTCGTGGTAGCCGGCTGCTTAGGTCGAGTTGTCAGTGGGAACATAAGAGAGCTAATCTGAGGGCCTCGTTTGCTTTGTTTTGGCATTCTCCTGAGCTTCCCTTGGGAACCTTGACTGTTTCTTCACCCATCGGTAGATGTAAGTCATAATCCAAATCGCAAGCACTCCACACTGAGTGTGTCTAGTGATCAATGGCAAGATACTCATAGCCCTTCCGTGTATTCCTCTAGTTTATGTTTAGTTGAAGATGGGACGTGACCTTGCTGCCATCCAGTACGATACATCTCTGTAGACCATCCGCACATAGACGGTACAAGAACCAAATATACTACTGAAACCCACAACCAACTCCTCCCAGCGAGCAAGCATACACGTACATTTTCATTCGCCCGTCACTTTTCAAACTCAGGCTTTTACTGCGTCTTCTTTGTCTCCCCCTTATCCGTAAGCGGCGGCGCGCTGTACATCCACACAGCGCAGAAGGCGAGCCAGCCGGCAACAGTGACACCGATGCCAGCGATCCACGGCCAGGCACCGCTGATGGCGAAACTGCGCGGCCACTCGTCGTGGGCCATGTGCCGCACCGACACCGTGTTCTTCTCCTCGACGTTGGACAGGAAGGGCCGCTTGTAGTTGACCTTGAAGTTGAATATGCCGTGCTGGTCGGGGAGGCGGAAGTGGACCGTGTAGGCGGTCGACTCGGGCGTGGACCGCGCCGTCTCCGGGGTGAGCTCCAGCCGGTGGAAGGGCGAGAGCATTGAGAACTCGAGCTGCAGCGCGTCGTCGTCCGAGGGGAGCGTGAAGGGCTCCCAGTTGGTCCAGGCGTATTCTGAGAGGGAGATTGTATATTTCTGTTGATTTTACACGCGGTTAGCAACCTGGTAAAGAGTGTGTGGATGGTTGATTAAAGGGCAGGATTTGGTGCGGGGAGGGGACGACATACCACGTTGTTCTTGATGCGGTAGATTTTGGGGTTGGTCTCGTTGGACGCGGAATTACCGGGCTCGTCGAGCCGATGCTCGATCCAATTGACGCGCAGCACGCCGATCTCATTGAACGTCCACCCGCTCACGCGCTTAGCGAACTCGCGGTTGAAGGTCTTCGCCTTTCGTCCGCCCGTGGCCGATGGCTTTGTCACTTCAGCGTCGAACCATGTGTCTTGCAGCATCTCGGCCGAGCCGAGCAGCGTCAAGCGCGCCGAGTTGCGCGCCTGGAAGGCTGTTACCAGCGCCAGCTGCTCGCCCGCCGCGAACAGGTCGTCCACCACCTCGGCTTGCTCCTTGGGGTTGTAGCTGTAAGCGGTGCGCGGGGCGCGGAGGATCGGGGTGAGCAGCTCGCCTGTGCCCAGGACAGCGCCCACGCCCCGCGAGAAGGCGAGAACTTCGTTGCTGCCGGCGCCTGCGCCGAAGAAGTCCTTGATGTCTGGGCGGAGGCGGCCCGGAGGCGGGAGCAGCAACACGTCGTGCTTCTCGGGTGCGCTGGAGGCATCGTAGTTGAAGTGGTCTACCACTAACCCGGTGCGGTCGGCAGGGAGCTGGATGTCGAGCTCGGCAAGGAGGGAGACAAGCGAGTTGGGGGTTGCGATGCCGGAGCTGATGGCCAGGAGGATGTTGCCCTTGGCATTGAGGAAGTCGACAAGTATGTTTGGTGTCAGGTTGGGGCCGAGGCCTGCCGTCACCAGTTAGCTACTACATGAAAAACGAATGATCTGATGGACTATTGTTACCCTTTGTCTTAATTGGGAAGAAGATGACATGATCGTATGTCCGCTCCCCAAGGTGGAACAGGGTGAGCGACTCGCTTTTAGGCGTCTCAAAGGAGAGCTGGAATCCTCTGCCTGTGGCCAATTGGTCAGCCCAGAAACGGTCTCCAACCCGCAAGCATATATCACAAACCCTCCAGGTCAGCTAGAAACTTGGAATAGTTCGCCTTGTCTGCGACATCGTCTAGAATCACCAGCAGCCTGTTGCCAGAGGTGCTAACGGCCGAGACCACGGCAGCAAGCAAAAAGAGGCATAATGAAAAGAGCGACCGCATGTTGGGCGGAATATCAATCCGCTCCTATAGAGTGAAAGGAGTAGAAAGCGGCGTGGTAGAAACTCGTGTCGTCGAGTTCATGCCACGGAAGTCGCCTTGCTTGCCTCGCTCATCAACTGCAACGGCCGCACTTTCACAATCACAGCTGCTGCAGTGGTTGATGAATCGGCATACGTAGCCTTGCCAAGACCTGACAGGGCCTAGGCTTGGTTCTCCACTTGCTGGGGCTGACCTCTGCCGACAGCAGCACACGGGCCACAGCAGCAGTGCGGTGTCTTGTAACCGCAGTTTCGCCGCAATCTGGGAATTGGGGAACGAACCTCGAAGCTCAATTGAGCTCGGAGCTCTCACAGCAATCGACGACGACAACAACGAGAACAGCTTCAGCTGGTAACTACGGGCCCACTTGGCGTGATTAGGCAACCGGTCAGCAAGCCAATTGACATTGCATTCAGCCCAGCCAGGTACTTGCGCCTCATTTTCCTCCATGATCTCAAACCATCTCTCCCCTCTCACCCTTGAGTCTTGACCAGTCACTAACATGGACTAATATCACCTTCCTCCTACACACACAGACAGGAAGAGGAAGAAAACCACAAGACAATGTCAACATCCCCCCGCTTCTGGGCAACGCCCATCCGGTACCTGCGCTGGGCCTCGCGCGAGCGGCCCGCCTACTTCTGGTCCGTGGCCATCGGCGCGTGCGGGCCCCTGACACTGGCCATCGTGCCACCGGTACGGCGGTGGCTGGGCGACGAAGACGCGCCGCCCATTCCGCTGACATATCCGGGTATGTCTTGTTCTTTATTGTTTTACTCTTCATATGATGCCCCCGGCAAGAAGCTGTTGTGGCTTACCAGGGGGGGCATACAGTTCCCACCGGACCGAGAAAGAAACTTACGGGGTACGGCGATGAGACGGAACCATAAGACTGAATGAAGCTCAGGGTGAGGGTCGGCCTGTTGGAGGATGAAAGCGGAATGTGGATTCAAAGGGAGGCGGTTGGATGGAGTGGAATGCCGATGGCAGCCCATCCATTCCCGGAGAAGGGCACTGCTGTGGAGACGTGGCGAGCAGGATGGTGTACAAAACCTGTACAAACGGCGTTGAGGGCGGGTAGCGGATGGGAGGTAAATCTATACCTAAGGAAAGAGATGGCCTCGCGTTTGCGGATAGCAGCAGCAGCACAGCAGACCGCCCAAGATGGCACGGTGGTGCGCCGGGGAAACTGAAGGTGAAAATGCAGACGCATTCAATTCTAAGGCGGCATGCATAAAACTCGTCTAAGCACGGCTCATCATCGGCCAGCAAGCCAGGGCCAGCCCAAACTCCAATACAGTCATCACAGAACAGCCACCGGGCTGCTTTCTCAACCCTCCAGACATCCGCCGCGTCCATTTCCGCTGCTCTATATTCAACCCATCTCTTTTCTTTCCTTTCATTTCTCCCCCTCTTTTCCGTTCCCTTTTTATCCGCCCGTTTCCCAATGCTCTCCCCCTTTTTCACTTCTCACCTCTCGCGCTGGACCAGATTCCACTCATACTATTACAAAACAGACGTTAGCTTCACCCGAACCACGCAACAGAATAATAGGACAGGTTGAGTTTGAAAAACCAAGCAGGGTAAACTCACCACCCTCCCATCATCGTCCCCGGTATAGACCAGCGTTGCCATCGGCGCAATGCACGTGATAGCCGCTTCGACGTTCGCCCCCGTTTCACTCTTGGAGTTGACATGATCGAGCCGCCTCAAAAACTCGAGCACCCATTTCCCCGTCCCTCGGTCGACCGTCTTGCGCCACACGTTCACCACTCCTCTCTTGTGGCCCGTAAAAACGAGCTGGTTCTCCAGCCACTCGTTGCCCGCGCCACCCGCCGAGCCCTCGTAGAAGGCGCACGAGTGCACAAAGTCATCTCGGGCATGGTGATGAGTCTGTGTCTGAGACTCCTGAGGCTGAGCGGCCTCGGGGTTGCAGACGTTCTGGTCCAAAATGAGCTCGCCGTTGAGGGTGTACAGCAGGACATGTTGGCCGCTACAGAGCATCACGTCACCCGTCACGTCATTGATCTGCGCGCATTCCACTCCGGGCCGCGCGACGGGCAGTTTGCGGATGAACTCGAGACGGTTCAAATCCCAGAGGAAGGCAACGCCGTCCTGCGAGACGGTGAGAATCGTGCTGAAGGCCTTGGAGACGGCAATGTTTGTCACGGGCGTCTTGTGCCCGAAGAGGGATGACCGCGGGTGCAGCTCGACGGACTTTCCGGGGGCCGAATGCACCATGTACACCGACACCACGCAGTCCTCGCCTGCCGTGATGAGTGTCTTGGAGTCGGCAAAAGTGAGCGTCGAGATTTGGCCGATGTGCAGGTTCTCGAACAACCCGGCCGGCTGGAGCGGTCAGCTAGCTGATCTATTCTGATCTACTCGTTACAGTGCGGGTGTCTCACCTTTCTGTTGTCGCTGAAGTAGAACCGCACGCTGTTGTCCGCATAGCCCCATTCCAAGAATTTGTCGTAGTGCGGCGAGAGATTGAGACGGAATGGAGATGAGCAAAGAAGACGGTCGAGCTTAGGCACATAGATGAGCGAAGCTACGCGTTCTCGACTTTCTAAAAATTCCTGTCAGCCATACCAGTATACCGTCATTCTACACAATCATGAACATACCTAGAAGCGGGTACGGCAGCTTGGCCAAAGCTTGAACAGAAGTGTCCAGCCGTTTGATGGGGCATCGCTCGTGTTCCCTTGCCGGATGAGGCTTCGTAAAAATCTGATGCGGTGTCTGGCCAAAGTTGTGGATGATGCCCGTTGTTATCAGCCGCTCTTGGGGGTCAGTGATGTTATCCAAGTCTCTAGCGCCCTTGTATGATAGGGGATGGAACACGTTGAGGTTCTCCACAGCCACATCCCCCCGTTGCTTGTAGCCGAAGACGAGATCGATCCACTGATGCAGCCTCTGGCTGACATATGGACACTCCAAGGCCTCGCGGTGCTTGGCGATAAAAATCTTTGGATCTCCCTTCGCCCACGGCGGCAGTACAACGTTGTCAACCCTGCCCCCACCTCCCTGACGGACTCCAAAGTTATAACCGTTGATGTTGGTCAGGAAGTCCGGTAGGTAAAAGAACTCTGGTATCAGCTCACGGACATCCGACCCATTATCTCGTGATGCGGAAGTCCAGGCTCCTTCAATCGAGAAGAATAGCCGGTCTGGATGATCGAAGGTTCCTCCCTGGAGCAGGATAAAGGATTGGACGAACGGGGGAAGTCGGATCAAGTAGGATGAGACAATCATGGCAGACGAATAGTGAGTCCCGTAGTGAAAGGGCGTCTCACCGATCTCCGCCAAGCTCTTGTAGCGCAAAGCAAAGTCGGCCGCACGAGATGGAGACTGCGCGCCCATTGGCTTCGACAAGTCTCTGAATGTAGCAGGGTTGTTGAGGTCAAGCTCCTCGCTAGTGTAGTCCGCCAACACCCACGGGAAAACAGGGTACTGAGTGAGATCATTGAACGTCCTGCCCGCCATCGTGTTGACAAGCATCAGGTAGTGGAAATTGGAAATCTCCCCCCTTTGCCATCGTCTCATCATGGGGTTCCAACCCGCCGAGTTGAAGATGCTACCAAACTTAGCCCCGAGTGTCTGTGGCGTGTCTTCGCCAAACCTGAGACTTTCAAGCCGCCATGCATCTTCCGGGTTTGGCAGAAGGCTCACATTGTTGGTGTGCGGAGTCTTGGCCGTGAGCCTTGAGAAAATCTCATCTCTCATGGCAGGGTTGATAGCGGTAAGCAGGTAGCTGCGGCCGTCGGTAAAGAATATCTCAATGGCAACGTCGCGAAACAGAAAGCGTCTCTTGGATATACTGAGAACATCCTGCCATCTCCAGCTCCGTGATTCTTGGTCCCGGCTCTGGTTCTGACGTCTCTCGCTGGGCTTGTCTCCTGTGATGATTATTGAAAATGGATCGCGCTCTTCCGGTGGTGCCTGCCAGACATTGACAATCTCACCATCGGCACTTTGGAAGAGACTGTCCATGATGTACAGGGCCTCCTTGCCAATGATTAAGATGCCTTCCGAGGCATCGAGGCCGACGATCCTAGAGATATTGAAGACGTTCTGTACCGCGTCACCATGCCGCAATCTCCTCATCACTTTTCGGTTCTTGTCTTCAAAGGTGTCGTCTCCTTCTGGCTCGTTCGGATCCTCTACCAGCTCGAAATCTTCCTCTGCCGCGACGCTCTCTTGGTCCGCACCTCCGTTCTCCGGCTCTGCAGAGATATCGGGATCTCCCATGGTTCCCTGGTTTGTAGCCTCCACAGCAGTCGTTGACGCCGACTGTGCGGCCCCGCTCACCTGTGTCAGCGGCATGCTGCCCACGGAGGGGACAGGCTTTGAGATGGTAGTTTGAGCGCTGTTCCGCTTCGGCTGAAATTCCTGCTGCTGCTGTCTAGGATATTCCGGAAGAAGGCGAAGACGCATGCGGTTCCGACCTTCTGTACGGTCCAGCTTCCATTTGATGGCTTGGGACTCGCTGAACACGGCGCCTGGGCGGTGCAAATTTCGCTCCATCTTTGCAAACGTGGAAGCCATGAAAGCGTTGTCATCTTGCTGGTCTTGCAAGAGCCTCTGATGCTTGAAATGCTCTGTGAAGTAGATGCTCTTCATCCACGCACTGTTTGCCATATCATGGCGCAAGAGGACATTGTCTCGCTCAAGCGATTCGGTGTGCCACTGTCTTAACTTATCCTTTCGGCTCTTGAGCCTTAACTTAGCAGTGTCAGCGGTGCGCTGATTCTCAGAGGCAACAAATTCCTCCCAAGCTTTCGACATGCCGCCGCTAAATAACATGTCGAGCGATGGCCGGTGTTGGTTAACCCAGTCGAGAAAGGACAAATCATCAAGCTCAGTTAGCTTCTGAAAGCCCCTAGCCAGAGACTGTTGGTCCGGTGCTATTGAGTGCCGGAACATTGTCGAGGACTCTTCGGGCTTCTGGACAAGCATTATCCTCCAGAGCGTTGCGGCGACGAGACAAATGTGGTGACGTTTGTCGACCAGCTTGTTATAAAGTTGGTACCACAGCAGTTTCATGTAGTCGTCCTCCACCGACAGGCAGCCTAGCAACACGGTTTGCCAGTAAAGCAATTGCTCCATAGTAGACAGAGCCTCAGAGTCCTTAGTTTCAGCGTCGTCCATATCCGAGAGCCTGAGCAGGGTGAATTTCAAAAAAGAAGCGCGAATGGTCGCAACCGCAGAGCTACAAAGGCGGACGCTTTTCAACGACGATACCTCGGGTCGCTGCAGATATTCCAGCACGGTTCCTGTGAACGCAATCATCGTCTCAGCTCCGTTCATGAACCATCCTTCGAATACTGCTTCCACCATGTGGAGGTTGAGGCGTGCCAAGTTCTGTAGGACCTTCGGCTCAGAAAGGACTTTGTAATCTAGCTGAATGGTATTCTTCAAGTGCGTGACGACATTCCGCAGTATATAGGTTTCAAAGTATGCCCGGTGTTCTTGGAATCCCGGAGGAACCTTCAAGAACAACCCGAAACCGGGAAATTCTTTTCTGACAAGAATCTGATCGGTGAACACGCCGATGACGAGTTCGAGAATCCCTTCTAGTACAGCATGACTGATATTCCTCGCGGTGACCTTCTTCTTGGGCGACATGACATGGTTCAACCGTGCGGGTGTCGGAGACAGGCGTGGTTGTTGTGCCGTGACCAAGATGAAAGATGACGGCCGCCGAAGAGGAGTGCCCCGTCCCGGGCTTGATGAGGGTAGAGCGGAATCTGCTGGAGCTGCAGTTGCCGTCCTGACTATCGGGATCGCCGTGGACGAGGAGCCGGGAACTGGCCGGATGATGACGTCGTTCCCCTCAAAAGTGAGGTCTTTTGAGTTGAGTTCTGTCTCTGGAGTCACAGGATCGGCACTGACAATGATTGGGTACAAGGCCGAGAAGAGGTGGCGGACATAGTCAGAGGTTAAAGAGAAGTCCCTGAAATTGATCGATCGGCCGTGCATGTCTGCTAAGAAACGGATAACCGTTTGAAGAACGGCAGCGTTGGCCGCTACGCGCTCTCTGTCAGGCAGCTGGGATTCTAGGATCAAGGGTTAGCAAACGATAGGCGCATAGAAGGCTGGATCCTACTTCTTGGTTCAAGCGCCTGGCCCAGCTCCATAGACCGGGCACGAGGTCTTGTCTGGGCAACGCCGAGGCCCTCCACGGAGCTCTTCGTTGTAGCTGGATCGCCAGCTGGTGAGTCTGGATCATCCTGATACTTGAGAATGTCCCGAAGACCGTGCTGGATCATCGAGGTTATGACGGATAGCACGTCGGGGAATACAATCCGGCTGGTTCCAAAAAGCTCCAAAAGACTGAAGAAATCAAACGACTTGTCAAAGTCAATGTTGGCAACGTCGTAGCCAAAGAGGATGCTGAATAATATCGGCCAGAGTGTTGAAATGTCCCACCACTGTTTTAGGCGATATGCCATGATCCAAAATCCGCCGGTCTTAGTCGCAAACTTGGCGGCGTAACTCGGCGGCTGCGTGACTAAGAGGCGAGCGAGGATCTTGCAACCATAGACGACGATTTCCGGGTCATTCTCTGCAAGGAGGTAGAGTAGCCACTGGCCCGTCGTCAGCACGTACTCCTTTTGCTTCTTCTTTGGGCCATCTGCGTATATCACCTTGTTAGTCACCGTCTTGGCGAATTTGCGGATATCGGTCAGGTTTGTCTTGTCGCAGAGAAGCCGTGTATACATCTCCAGGATCCTGACGCCCAGCTGCTTCTTCGAGAGCATTTTTGAGGCTGGAGCTGCGGACGACGAGCTCATATCGACCGTAGGTCGGCGGAGGACCCCAAGGCCAGGGGTCCCTGACCGACTGCCTGCGGACGCAGGCTTGGGGGTTCGCGATACAGGACCAGGAGGTGTATGGAAAGCGTAAGTTATGAAGAGGGCAATGGAGCGGTGCACTTCGGCATTGTAGTTACACTTGACGAGACTTTCAAAGGAAGCCATGAAGTGAGGCATAATATCCTCGGAGATGGTCTCCGCTTTCAAGGCGTCCAACAGCCTCTTGATGATACCTGCAAGACTCAGTAGTGAGCCAATTGCAAATGTAGACCACCTGACGAGCGACAACTTACGCATTCGAAGTAAACGGCGGCCGTTGAATTGATGATGTTTGCTCTTCACGGCGAATGTTACAAACTGCTTGTAATAGAGCTCCTGAGCCAGGGGCGACGACCTTCGCCAAGTGTCGGCATCAATCAGGAGGATGCGATAGGCGAGGGGATTGACAATAAAGGATTCAATCGGGTCTGCATGGTTGTACCCGACGAAATGCAACACCAGACTGAGCAGCTGGAAGCTGAGCCGGTCTCTTGCATCGTTCGTCAGCGCGAGACGCCATGACTGTGACTGGCTGTCAGGGCCCGACGAGCCATATCCGAGTTTGGCCCGAAGCAACATGCACAAGATGGCATAGCCGTTGTCTCGCTCCATCGCCTCGCTGTTTCTCCAGCTGTTGCTGATGCAATGGAACATGAGTTCTACAGACCGTAGCAGCTCTTCAGAGGTGGACGACCTCTCGACGAGCTTGAGGCCGACTGGGGTAAAACCCCCGAGGCGCCATAGATTATCGTCAAAATGGTAAGGGGTGATGACGACAGGATCACCCGTGAGGATTGAGACGCCATTCGACCTGATGAGAGCATCATTAATGCAAGGCACAGCGCCGTTGATAGAAACGGCGGTCCCAGTCTTGGTTGTCGCAAGGAACAAGCTGCTAGCCGAATCCTTCGACAGCGATCGGAAGAGAAGTGAATCCATGAACTTGCCATCAGCGGAGAACACAGCTCGCGAGAAAGCGCTCAGCAAGACCTTGTGCTCGGGCAGAATGGTACTCGCCTTATCCCTGATGGCCTTCAGGATGTCGGAGTTTTCATCCTTGCCCGGATGGAAGACTTCGTTCCGAAGCCCAAGGGCAGCAGAGGCCTCATAAGTCTGGAAGCCGCCAAGGCAATCCTGGAAGTTTCCCTGATAGCGAGGGCCAAGGCGGTAATATACTGCTAGGAGATCATCACTCAGGACGTCCTCGAACAAGTGCGCCGAGGCCAACGACCACTTGGACTGCACCAAGCCTGGCCCGAGTTGTGCTGCGAGGCCGCGGGGCGTGCCCAAGAATGCCTGGACCGGGTTTGTCCTACCGCTGCTCGACGCGAATGACACGAAGCTTTCCGTGCCCGCGCCGGAGACGGGCGGCGGACTTGGGTAAGCTGCGCGTATCTGCTCAGCAAACTCGCCGTTGACGTAGAGGCTTGCCTTACTAGCCACCATGGTTTTGGGTCTGCGGTGAACGAGCGCTATGTGGTACCATTGGTCTTCTCTAAACGCCACTGACTTGAACCTAACACTCGGGCGCGGAGACGTGATGGATGTCTGAAGGATGAAGTTCCTCGTGTCCTTTTCGAGGTATGCCAGAAGGAAACAAGTCTGGGTAGAGTCAAAGACGCCGAAAAGCGTTGTGTGTGCCTGGGGGTCGAATCGATCGATGCGGATCCAGGCGGTAAATGTGTATCCAGGAGCTGCTTGAGGAGGGAATGATCTCCCAAGATTTGGCAACTCGAGGGATGCGTGGCCATGAAGGGAGAGATCGAACTGGATAAATGGAGGGCCAGTGTATTTTTCTGTCATTTCCAGACAGAACTCGGAGGTGGCAGCATCCTGGCGACGCAGCAAGAACTGGGCATCTGCTAAGTGGTCTAAGCCAAGGTACATCAGGGACTTGCATAGTGTGAGAGCCTTTTCCCTCTCAAACTTAGTGAGGACGCTGTCCTCGGCGAAGAGCAAGCGCAGCAGCCTGGACAACATGCCAGTCCCATGCAAAGCACTGAGGTTGAACAAGGAAGCAGATGCAACAGACGACAGTGTCGTCAATACTATCACCGACGCAAGGCTTGTCTGATCACTCTGATTCCTTGAGATGGATTCCCAAAAGGCGACAACAGCGCGAACGATTTCAGCGTTCTGGATAACCGTCGTCGGCCCAATGATCTCTTCCAGCCTCGCCTCGACGGGGTCCACGCTGTAAGCGGCACTCCCTTCGTCATTGTGCGAAGCATCCGGCTCCTGTAACTCCCCGGCCCGCGTTGTCGAAGTGCTTGGCGTTGCGCACGGGGCCACCGAGCGGCAGAGCTCATCCAGACGCTGGTCGTCCAGGGCAAAGGAAAGCAGTTTCCCAAACAGCTGACACTCGGTCCACAGGTCCGAGTCGCCTCCTCCCACGCCAATGCTGGCGATGATCTGCTCTAGAGCATCCCAGCCCCCGCCCTCGACTATGTCCTGAAAGTATCGCCTGTTTCCGGGATGGCCACGGAAAGCTGCCGAGAGAGTTGCCAGCACCATGTGTACTAAGTCAAAAATGCTCTCTTTTTCGGCGCCGCTGCGCTTACGCAGGCTGTAGAAGCCAGAGAACGATCTAAGAACGTTCAGGAGGGTCTGAAAGCCGTGAAGATGGCGGAAGTCGTCTTGTGATTGGGACGGAGGTGGCAACGCGTCGACATGCTGGTGGATCTGTCGAAGCTGGTCGAGGAGATGGTCGATTTGCGGGTATGCACCAGCAGGGCACGAGGCCGCCGCCTGCGCTAGGGTCCCGAGAAGGCCACGGAGCACGTCGGCGGCTTTGGAAGTCTGGAGATTCGACGCCGATGTCGAGGACCGGTAGCGGCGGACTCGCATGGGGAGCATTTTGGGTAATTTTGGGGCGCTCCTCTTATTAAACGGCTATCGGAAAGAGAAGGTGAGGGATCCCTAGCACCCATCGAGGGTCCAGGTGCGGGCTCTTCAGGACCGTCATGGAAAGTGAAGGGCGACCCAATATTTTGTCTTGAGGAAGGGCTTACGCCAGCCCCTCTGGCCGCCGCAGCACCTCGTTCACTCGAAAAGGAATCGCCAGTCGAAGTTCAAAAAAATGTAGACGATCTAGACGATACAGACGACGATTCGAGTAAGGCCGGCGTGGGTGAATTTACACGCAAGATAGCGGACAAGACACGACGTGTCTCTGCCTGGTCTTGCCGCGCAAGCTGGCGCAAGCTGGTTGTTGTGTCAAGTCACAAGCATAAGGGTAAAGAGAGAGCTTAGCTGGTCTCTCAGCCTCAACAGTGGTGCTGTACGAAGTAGTTTCCCAGAGCTAAGGTAGCTGTTGCCTTGCAGGGACCGCCTTCCATTTACAGCACTGGAGCCGGGTTGAAGTGGCCGTGTTGGAGGGGTCAATGTGGCGGTGTCAGCCTGAGACACGCCTAAGTTACGGTACGAGGGGTACGTTAGGTGGGACTCACAGCAGGTCAGCCACAGCGAGCTAGTGTAGGTACGTAGTGTAAGATACGAAACGTTAGTGCTGATAAGGCGGGGAGGATCGATACTTCGGTATCCGCACTTCGTAGTTCGTAGCTCTGAGTGTTTCTGGCCTGAATCTCACAGGAGTAAATAAAGTAATAAACTCTCTGGCTCACGAAATTACCTCTCCCTGATCGATTCATCTGTTTATTTGAGGTGTATATCCTCTACCGTCTGTTTAGTCTCCATTCGAGCTACTACCCCCTGGTATCCGTAGCCTCCCGGATCAATTCCTTTGAGGACCCCAGGCAACAATCTCTAAACGAGAACCAGACGCCGTAGACCCACAGCAAGTTGTAGCATCTTTGGATAGTCTCATCGTGTTTCTGACGACATAATATCCGAGTTCAATGGCATAAGGCTCTTGCGTGTAGTTGTTGACTGAGAGAAACCCGTAATGTTAGTGAAGCCAGTTTCAATTCGTCTGTGAGACCTAAAGGGAATACACTTCGTTACAGTTTGGACGCCATTAGCCCAATGGAGAAGGCCAAATCGCCCCTCTCTTGAGTCTCATCAATGACCACAATCAATAAGATCTGGAGATATTCTCAATATTCAGCACTTCCATCAGTCGTTACTCCGTACCTATGTACGAAGTACATACTTTCCAGGTTACAATAGTGAGCGACCGACACAGCAGTCATGCCGACCCACTTGTCTATCAAGGGCTGTGACGCTGCCTCCGCCAGCCAGCCTTGACGTTATCATTTGTCGCAACGTGTGCCCAGAGTAAGCAAAACAGAAGGGGCTTGGTCACTTTGTGTACTATAGTGTGAAACGTCCCATATTTGCCATACTATCATATAGGCATCAAGCTGAATTGTTCCTGGTTTACATGCACAAAGCGTAACGGGAGCAGTCCGATGATAGCTATGATGTAATCCCGCCCTGATGTGACAGAACTGGGGTCAAGCCCCAACCGCCCCGACATCGGGCTGAAGCTCCAGAGAGCTCTTTGCCGACCAGATATGGAGAATTCGATATGCCCGCCATTTCAAGTGACCATCTTTTGGAACGCGGTTCCAATAGAGACATACCCCAAATTATGCAAGGCACACGAAGACCTTAGTGTAGATCTGTCGAGTCAGACAATCCAGGCGATGCGGCAAGCTGGCACGTGTGGCCTGCTTGTGACACTCATTGTGGGGATTTCCTGACTTGGCACGATACATTGGGACCCTGCCCGTGACTTGCCTGACAGGGACTTTGGCAAGGCGGGCAAGAGCAGCGTGTCAGAACAGGGCGAGATTGTGACTCGACTGAGAATCGTCGGCGGAAAACCAGGCACAATACTTGACTGGATCCCGTCGTCCCGTGGTCGCTCCAGCAATGTTCGGATGGTGCAAGATGATGCGCGAGACACGAACACCCTCCATCTCAGGATAGGACATGCCTCTGCGTTCTCAGATTGGCATTTCTACCTACATGGGAATGCAGCATTCCTGTGCCTATCCGAATAACTTTAACTCGCATCGAGTAGCCTTGAGGTCCTAGGTACTGTACTCTGCAAAAAGGGCGCGGATGCTGCAGTCTTTCCACCCATCTGTATCCGGCTGCCTAACAATAATTACCTTGTATCCGTAGCCAGAGCAGGCTCGCAGTCGTGCAGTCGGGTGTACCGGTACTAGTATGCAAAGTGGTGTACGTTATACACACAGTATTGTGAGATCCCCGAGTCCCATGGAACAATTCTCAGCTGTCCTAAACGTTATGTCGTATCAGGACAATCCGGAGGTAGGTATACTGGACATCCCACATCATATGTATTGTTGTCCAGATAGCCGCTTAATGCACCATCATACTGCCTACCTCCCGTCGCTGCAACCGCCCGGCCATCAATGTCCCCAATGGATCAAGGCACCTCGGGTCAAGTGAGCTGATTGCGTTGTTGCTCTTATCGTGCGTCTCGCCCCAGTGGATTCCGCCTGGCGGTCACGCCATTGGCCACTCCGCCTTTCGCCTAACCAAGTTAGGCTAGAAGCGGGTCTCCAGCCCCCGGGTTGGGGATCTGGGCTGCCCGGCTCCGCCTGTCTGCTGGCGAACCAGGGTAGCTCCCTGAGGCAACCACACCCAGACTTGTCTTACGCATTCGCCCGCCTCTTTATCAGCACAGCGCTCCCCATCATTGCCGAGTTCGCTCTTCTTTCCTCTCACCTCTCCCCCTCTCCGCATCCATCTCTCCATCCAACATTTCCATCACAGCGTATCGAGCCATCGAGGAAGGCATCGTAGCAGGCTTGGTGGCTTCGGATTTGTCATTGCCCATTCCGTCTTTATTTCTTTCCCTTATCTCATCGGCTGAAGTCGCGGGTCAATCGACTTCGCCCTGTCCTTCTGATTCACAATGAGAGGCATCTTTGCTCTCTCGCTCGCAGCTTGCGCTGCAGCGGCCCCAAGGGTCTCGTTTGAGACCATCCATGGCGATGCCGCGCCCATTCTCTCTTCCTCGAACGCCGAGCACATCCCCAACTCGTACATCGTTAAGTTCAAGAAGCATGTGTCGGATGACTCAGCTTCGGCACACCACAGCTGGATCCAGGAGATTCACACATCACGCGAGTCAGAACGTGCCGATCTCAAGAAGCGGGGACAGATCCCGCTTGTGGATGATGTGTTCCGTGGTCTGAAGCACACATACAAGATTGGCCAGGAGTTCATGGGCTACTCGGGCCATTTCGACGACGAGGTCATCGAGCAGGTTCGGAGGCATCCCGATGTGAGTCAACTTGCTCCCCGTTCTCAGACTCCGTTCCCAATGCAGCTTTCAGATGCTGATACCCTGAAATACAGGTCGAGTACATTGAGCGCGATAGCATCGTCCACACGATGCGTGTTACGGAGGTGGAGGAGAGCAAGTGTGACAGCGAGCTCGAGAAGGCCGCGCCGTGGGGGTTGGCCCGTATCTCCCACCGTGACACATTGAGCTTCTCTACTTTCAACAAGTACCTCTTCGCTGCCGAGGGCGGTGAGGGCGTTGATGCCTACGTCATCGACACCGGCACGAACATTGAACACGTCGACTTTGAGGGTCGTGCCAAGTGGGGCAAGACGATTCCCTCTGGGGATGCTGACATTGACGGCAACGGCCATGGCACCCACTGCTCCGGCACCATTGCGGGCAAGAAGTATGGCGTTGCGAAGAAGGCCAATGTCTATGCTGTTAAGGTGCTCCGGTCGAACGGCTCGGGCACCATGGCCGATGTCGTCGCTGGTGTGGAGTGGGCGGCCAAGTCGCATATTGAGCAAGTCAAGGCTGCCAAGGCAGGCAAGCGCAAGGGCTTCAAGGGTTCTGTCGCCAACATGTCTCTTGGCGGTGGCAAGACCAAGGCCCTCGACGACACCGTGAATGCTGCCGTCTCCGTGGGCATTCACTTCGCCGTTGCTGCCGGCAATGACAATGCTGATGCCTGCAACTATTCGCCCGCTGCCGCCGCCAAGGCCGTCACGGTCGGCGCTTCAGCCATTGATGACAGCCGTGCCTACTTCTCCAACTACGGCAAGTGCACTGACATCTTCGCCCCGGGCTTGAGCATCCTCTCGACCTGGATCGGCAGCAAGTACGCCACCAACACCATTTCGGGCACCTCGATGGCGTCGCCCCATATCTGCGGTCTTTTGGCCTACTACTTGTCTCTCCAGCCTGCCAGCGACTCTGAGTACTCGGTTGCGCCCATCACTCCTGAGAAGATGAAGTCCAACCTCATCAAGATTGCCACCGAGGGCGCGCTCACCGACATGCCCAAGGACACCCCTAACCTCCTCGCCTGGAACGGCGGCGGCTGCAACAACTACACTGCCATCGTCGAGGCTGGCGGCTACAAGGTTGAGCGCAAGAACAAGGCTAACAAGGTTGCCATTGATACCTCGGTGTCGGAGCTCGAGAAGCTCATTGAGCACGATTTTGAAGTCGTTTCGGGCAAGGTTGTCAAGGGTGCGGCGTCGTTTGCCGACAAGATCGAGGAGTTCTCTAAGAAGATTCACGATCTGGTTGACGAGGAACTCAAGGAGTTCTTGGATGAGATCGCTGCCTAAATCATTAGCGTGATTGGCTGACTCGAAGGCGTTGGCGCTGTTAGCGGCCAGCCTGGAACGGAGACAGGGCGGCATGGGCAGTTTACACTTTCCTATGGTTTTTGGTTTAGGTAATGGGCAAGCATTATGCGGCCTACGGAGTTTCCTTGTACTGTACACGCAACATGGGCCGCACATCTGAGAGTTTGGGATGGTCTGCATTTTGGGTTACCAGTCACGTTCACTGTCACTCTTATGAATTCGAGGTTACTTTGCCAACCATACAGACTTGCTCGTTCTTCAAGCGCATATTATCTTCCTAGGTACCTTACCGGCGATGCTGTCAATGTAGGTGTTCCAAGCAAGGCGTTACACGTTCGCTCTTGCCCGTTTTGCCTTAGTTGCCAGTATGGCGGGTGCGTTGGGACTGAAGGTTCCTTCCTCAATATGTATTGCAGGATCTGGACTGTCACGGCGGTAGTGGTGACTCTGGCTAGCTGTTCCGCTTGTTTTCCACTCTCCTGTTTGCTCGCTCCATTGCTCGATTATAGGTCCGGCTTACATAGGAACGTTTAAATATCGAACTGTGACTGCATCACGATATCTCCCTCACATAGGACTAGCACACGCAGCTTTACACTCAATTAGACCGTCCCTGAATCTGCCTCAACTGCCCTGGCTTGCACCTCCATTGCCTCTCGAGCTACTTACGAGATCCTCAGCCACCCCAATGTTGCGGCAGCGCAGCCTTAAGTCCAAGCTGGATGTCAAGCATCGCAAATCCACTTCTTCAGAGCATGCTGTACACCTCGAACACCTCGACCCGACAATAGCGCAACGAGATGCCAATATCGCCGCCTGCAAGGCATATAAACAGGCTGAAAGTCGGGCGAGGGAAGACATACCGTTGTTTCCTTTGACCCCCGAGTCATCCCCCCGACGCCACCCAACGGAGCGCAGCGGCCAGGGCCAAGATGATATCAACGCCCCCTTTTCTGTACATGGCAATGGCCGAGGTGTCTGCCGACAGCAGAGCGTTCGCTTTATGGGACCGTGTTCTGTGCAGCCGAGAGAACGCAAATGTCAACGACAATACGCCAGTCGCAACTCGACTGATGGAGGTCCAGACAAAGTTACAAATGAGCTTAAGAACAGCGATATGAATAGCTCACAAAACCAGGTTCTAGGATTGCTAAAGACAGATGATAGCGATCAATTACCCTCACCTCCTCAGAGACCGCCACCCCCAGTGCCGTTGCCCGAGTACGCCGCCAGCTATCTCGATGGACTGGCCGCAGAAGAGTATTACACTCCCGAGGACGATGTTGCCTCCGCTCCGTCCTCGTACCGCCGCCTCCCAAAACCCAAGCCAACATCCACAGCCGATCCGCGCAGCACCAGAAGAAGCTTGCAAACTCAGACGTTCCTGGCCGAAACATCTCCAGGCATCAGGTCGACAATGGCGTCAAGTGCACGAAGGCTGTCCCGCTCAGATCCCAGTAGCAGCAATGTGCCACACGCTGTTCCACCACTAAGGACACCAAAGTCGATGAGTTTCTTGGGCAGCCGTAGCTTCCATGCCAGATTCAGTACAAACCAGGATAGCAATGCAAACGGTCAGAATCTGTCAGATTCACGCGAGGAGGTGCCAACTCCAGAGGGCCATCCCACATCACAGCAGAAGCCCAAGGGGCCAGACTTGCTTCAGTCGCTCAGTCGCCGGACAGAGCAGCGGATGCGAAAGTCTCTTCGCGGCAGCGGTTCAACTGAAGAGGTGTTGGCATCCAGTCCCAATCACAAGACGCTACTCTTGGGGTCAAGGGGCTTCAAATCAAAAGCCAGGAACATGTCAAAATCCTTCAAAACTAAGCTAAAGACTTTTTTTTCCACTGTAGGGCCGGGAGGAGAGACGCCTTCGATTCCTTGCCAGCATATTGACGCGCAAAGGACCCATGTCAACGAAGCATTCGGTACTTCTCGAGCCGCTGATACCGAATGTGAAGGCTCGGCCATTCAAGCTGGAGAGACCATTCACACTGTTCCTGCAAGAATGCCGTCTCTTCACGAATCACCGCAGGGGCTGGTTCATTCACGCAAAGCCAGTCTGGAGAGCCTGAAAACTGAGCGAGAGCGCCAAGCGTCGGATGACAAGTCGTTGACGAGCTGGGCACACTCAGGGCCTAGCACACTGACAAGCCAGCAGCAGGAGGAATGGAGGGAATGGGAAGGGCAGCGTCTTTCCGTCATCAATGAGAATGGTCCACAGGCTGCATCACCTTCAACCCGAAGGCCAGGTCTCCACGAGCAACTATTTCACCGTCCAGAGAATAACACCGGGAAGCCGCACGGTCCCGGCAAGATAGTTGACAGTCAGCGTGTCTATTCTGCACTGATGAAGCGGATGCGGGATATTCACAAACAGGCTGCAAGTATCGCGGAACAGAGGTCTCGATCCTCTGACACTGAGAAGCCAGCAGTGTCGGAGGAGCCGGGCGGCCGTTCTCCAAGTCAGACACCGGACACGGTCAGACATGCCATTTCCAGGATGGATCATCTGAGCGTTGATAATCAAGTGACACCCACCCGCCGTTCGAAAAAGACTAATTGTAGCCGAGCAGAAACGGTCGAAACAGGTGCGAGGTTAGCATCTGGTTCAACCGCCGCAAATCCATGCAGAAGCGTTCTGGGGCCGCCGACTGGGGACAGCGCTGGAACACTCACTCCGCCGCGTCGGATGGCTTCTGAGTTGGAGCGTGGCCCCTCAGAGATGGGCTCGAGATTCACCGACAGTCCCGCCTCGTACCTTTTCCGGACAGCAAGCCCTTACCGTCGCGCTCTTAGCAGGTCAATGCACGAAGAGCAAGACGCTTGGGCGCGGCAGAGCTCCGTTTCTGAATCCCAGGGCTCGGACACGGGCACACAAGTCCATCACACCTCAGGCTGGCAAGAGCTGCTGTCAGATGGCAACTCTAACTTTGAAAGAGATGTGGCATACTCGGAGAGCGTCTATTCGGCAGATGAAGGCCCTGGGGCGGAGATGGAGGCGGGATACACCATGCCGACCATGCCCAGAAACTTCAGCAATGACCTGACACCCTCAAGGGTCCGCCCGCTCCGGGGCCACGTCCGCGAACCGGCGCAGATTCATGGATACCCCACAACCCACGGCCATTTCGAGTTTGACTTCAACGAGGATCCGTTTGAGCCCTCTACAGAGAAACCAACCCTCCCGACCACCAACAAATTTGTGCTGCCGTTGGCGCAAGTGCAGAATAATGTGGTCAGGCAGACGACCTCTCCGTTGAAGAAGCCGTATTGTGAGGGTGGATTGGGCGATATCGGCGGTGGTAGCGTGCTGGTGGAAAACCAGAACCCGCCGCCAGTGCCGGATAAGAGTGTGCTGAGGCCTTCCTCTTATACAGGACTTGGTGGGGGTGGGTATGGAGGCGAATGTATTGCTGGAAATAGAGGCAAGCAGGCGTCGAGATGCTCTTCGCCGTCGGGTGCTTCTTCTGCCAAGACGGCTAGCCCTGGGCTGACGGCTGCGCTGCGGAGACAGTTTGGATCCGGCCCTGGGTCTTCTTGGAGGTGGCGAAGAAGAATGAGAGTGAAGAGCAATGCGGATAAGGACGGGAATGTGACGGCTGGTTGGGGTGAAGGGGAGGTGGTACTCGAGGAAGAGGAGGATAAGAATAATTACTGCCGGGTCATTCAAGTCAAGGCGTGGGGTGATGACGAGAGCGCGAGGGCGTTTGTTTAATGACGGGAACGGGAGGTGTTGGTGCCAGGGGGGGCGACTCTTTTTGCCTTTATATTTGGCATCATCTGTTTTCGGGAGTAGAGGTAGGTAAGTTGTTGTTTTGAGCATGGGTAAGGAATTGGGCGCACTGGGGCCCGATGGTGGTTTACTTTGGCCCAATTGAGGCAGTAGCATAAGCTTTATGCATGTGTAAGGCTGAGGTAGATGGTAGGGTATTAACCAGACGGACGTTAGACGGGATTACTGTAGATGATATGAGCAAAGTGAGGGTGTTATTATACATAGATGGTTAAGGACAACGTCGAGTCTCTTTTCGCGCTCAGTTCTGTGCTGAGAGTGGTAGTGATGTGCTGTACTTGTACTGTACAATCAGTTGTACAGTACTGCCCAGATCAGTACAGTACAGTTCGAAAGACAGTCTATCATTCAAGATACTACCTCAGGTACCTAGGTACGGTACCTGACAAGCAAGAAGAGTAAGTAGGTACAGTAAATTGGTAATCTATGTAGCATCGTATTGGTCACTGTAAGAGATCCTTTGATCGCAAACCCATGGCATCTGCTTAGCGGGTGATCTATTTGACGCGGCACAGGCGATCCCCGACTTGCTCCCAACGCTCACTGCCTACGCAGGGAGTGCACCAGAGGACGTCGTTTGGGTCGACAGTGCGCTTGATGCGCAGGCTGTGTTTGACGGTGTTAGTTTGGAGGTGAGGGATAATATTGTGCAAAGGTTTGATAGGAATGGGGTGGGTTTGTTCGTTTGGTTGAAGAAAAGGGGCGGGCGATCTGATGTGGTGTGATGTGATTTACTTACAGTCGGTCGTAGTTGTCCCCCCAGAATGCGCGCTGCCAGTCGTCTAGGAATGGGCTGGCCTGAGGTAGAACAAGGTGTGTTAGTCTACTGATATCCCGAGCTGGACGAACGGGCCCGCGGCTGGGGGAAGGATAAGGTTGCTGGCTTACCTCGTTCATGTATGCCCCTGAATCCGGGTCCAGCTGTCTGAGTGCCTCGGTGCGCGCTGCAAGCTCCCTGCGGGCCTCCGCTGCGGAGGTCGCGTTGAACGGGATAGTTCTAACGCCGCCGGCTAGTTTAGGTTAGGACAGATCCTTCTTAGATGGTCATGATGGCGAACCACGTACTCGCATGGATGTAGGCCTTGCGCCAGGCAGGCAGCACCGCGTTACCGCCGCCTCTGGGCTGGGCGTTGTGCACGCCTTTGCCGGAGACCAGGAAGGCCGTGCCGAGGTCGCCGCCGGCGAAGCGCTCAAACGCCTGCGAGTTCTTGTTCAGGTCGCGCGTCAGGCTCTCGGCGTCGAGCAACCACGACACGGCATAGCCGTCCTGCCCGGCCGGCGTCGTGTCGTAGTGCTCCTGGAACCAGGCGTAGAAGGACGGGTAGGACTTGGTCTCGAGTATTGGGACGAATTGGTTGGGCCAAGTCGCGTTGACGTGGGCCAGCACGGGCGCCCAGATGCGACGCATGTCGCCGGCGGTGGCATTCATCAGGGCTGCGCTCATGAAGAAGCCTCCCACTTCCGCGGCTGGGTCGTCGGGGGTGACCCCTGGCAGCGGGAATAAGGAAAGGATGCCCTTTAGCAGCGGGAAAAAGAAGGAGTAGCCCGAGAGTCCCTGGTCGCCGAGGGAGGGGAGCTGGCTGACCACATAGGCAACCATGTCGAAGATGGTGCGCGTCGCGGTGTTGTTGCCGGATGCAAGGAGGGCAAAGTCCACGTGCATCATTTGGGGGGCAGGGAAGGTTTTCATGGTGACCGAGGTCATGACGCCGAAAGTTGAGCCACCGCCCTGGATAAGGGGTTAGAGGGGGGTTGGCGTGAGCGTAATACACGTTGGGGAGGGCAAAAGGGAGCGCAAGGGGCAGACTTACACCGCGCATGGCCCAGAACAGGTCGGCGTTTTGGCACTCGTTGGCGGTCACGATGTCGCCCTTGGGGGTCACAATTTCCATTTCGAGGACCTGGTCGGCAGCAAGCCCATAGTGGGGGGCCAACATACCATGACCGGCACCAGTAACGTAGCCGCCCACGGAAACGGACCTTCCACCGCCTCCCACGATGGTCTGGTTGATGGCATCCAGTTTCCCGTATAGGTCGTTCATCTGCATGCCCGCACCTACCGTAACGGCCGTGCTATCGATGGTGACACTGCATCGCTTCGGCTTGAACGAGGCATGAGTCTCAAACCCCTTGATATTGTGAGTCCAGATGGAGAGGGAGTTGGGGGCGTTTGAGCGGCCAACGTAGTCATGGCCAGTGCTTTTGATGACCAGCCTGACATTGTGCTTCCTTGCTGAAGAAGATGGTTAGGATCTGTCAATAAGCCAGGAGAAGACTGCTGCTGCTGGCAACTCACCAAAATCTACCCCTTTCTTCACATGGTCAACCGTCGTTGCGTTTATGACGAAGACAGGATATCCTTGACTGCTGCATGGATTACCATCCCAAGGAAGACAGGTGTGATTGTTCCACTGGTTCCAGACGGTTGAGATGGGGTGGTCTGTGTGGAATTCGTAGCTTGTCCAGGCGGTTCGGACGGCGGCGCATGCAGCCTCGTTGTAGGTTGGCTGTCCGGCATGGCAGACAGCTCCTGGAGGAGGCGGTTGTAGCAGTCTTCCGGACACTGACTCATTGAGACGTGCCCAGGTTTGAGGAGAAGGCCAGCCCGGCGTTCCAGGGACGGCCTTGCAGCGGTCGGGTTGCGGCTTGCATTGAGAGTCGGACAGGACTGACGGGACTAGCGGAAGCAAACATAGGAGGACATTGCGCAGGAGCGGCATGGCGAAAAAAGGGGTGGGTGGGAAAAAAAGGGAAAAGAGAATATGATAGTGAGGGAGTGAGAGAGAGAGAGCGGCCGTGAAGGGTTGAAGGAGACCGCGGAAAAGGGGGAGAGGAAACAAGGAGAGATATATATACAATATATATATATCCGTACACAAGACGAGACAGGGAGGCCGAGAGACGAGTAAGAGCCCCATAAATTTGTACACCATCCCTAGCCTTTTCGTCATGGCCATTGCCCCAGTGCTTACGGATAGTTGCTGTACGAACCGCCTAGACCAACGGTCCATGGTGTAAACAATAGTCCGCGGCTTCCCGTTTGAGCTCTGACCTGACACAGTGCAGACTGGATAGACCGGGCCCCACGCGGCAGAGTCAACTGTTTGAAGTTTTGAACCGGCCGAGGCCATTCTTTGACTTTGGACGCGAGATGCTAGATGCTACGTTCAGTGAGCCCTGTTTACCCGTGCATGAGGGATATGTCTTGATTTGGCGGATTTTGGATCCTTGCCATTCTCCATTCTCACTCGCAAGGCGTAAAGTGACGTTGACTAGGTATATTCGGGGAAAGGCGTCGTAACCGGGTAGTGGCCGTGTAGGAGCTACCTGAAGAAGTGCGTCTTTAACTGCGTGCGCAAGCGCGTATGAGTCGTATATGCATCCAATTATTAGAACCCCCGGCTGCGGGGCCGCAGGGCGGAACCGAATGGCCGGGAATTCCACCCCAGGAAAGGTGGCGGGCATTGTCAGACGGCGGGATTCTCACCGATTAAGGCTGAAGATCAATATGTCAATAAGTGTACCAGCGACTAGCAACATCTGTCAGTGTCCTTAGAAAGCGTATGCCGTGTATGTACATATGTGCTGGCAAGAACTCGAGACGCGAGTCTGCAAATCCGAATTACGGTGTTCGGTGTTCACGCCGTCCGAGGAATACCTAGCGTCCATGATGAGATGGCTTCGAGGGTCCGTTGCAACAAGTTGAAGCGAGCTGCACAGCCTTGCCGTTGACGTGACGTAGAGCCAATCTTGATCTTGATCCGACGAGTCCGAAAGAGGGCGCGCCCCTGCCACTCTTGCAATGAGATCCTGACGCCGTCAAATCAACCTTGAGCCAGAATAGTACGTATAGTGAGGGAGTGGCAGCTACCATGTTTTGACCCAAAAGCTTGGCAGCTAAATATACCATTTGAGGAAAGTGAGGGCCACGAGGCGACTCGGAGTATTTTACATCGTGCGCATAAGCGTGGTGATCACTGCAATGCTGCTCTGTAAGATTGTCGACGCGTCACAGCTGTCCTCAATCGGTATATCTATGTGCCAAGATTGGAGGTCGAACGCGTAAAAGGAGGCTCAGGAGGTCACACTCGCACCGGCCGAGGATAACGATCCGACAGCGAAGCGCAACTTCAAAAGACCACGGCGGAGGCCCGTCAGGCTATGGGGCATTCAGAACCGTGGGATTTTGTCAAAGAATCGGGGCCGCCGCGGCAGAAAATAAAATACAGGCGATCGAGGCGCACATAATGGCATCACGCAGTGCCAAAACCAACAAGCCGGCCCATCAGACTTGGGGTATAACTAACTTGGAGGCGTGATATCCGTAGTTGGTGGTGTTGTCCACCTCCATGTCGACAAACCTGGAGAATTGGAGATGCAGAAACATCAAACATGCCCCAGTGAGGCCCGAGCTTCCTCTTCACCAGCCACCCAGCCACCCACTGCCTGCTGTGGCACTACCTTATCTACGCCCAAATATTTAGCTCCACCGTGTTGAACGGGCAAAGAGTCACTCGACACTGACGCCAATTCCAGCACCCCGGATTCTGGACCCAGCGCTGCATCTTGTCCACCGGACAAATGTGCTCTGCGCCTTTGCTGAACAACATCAAGACAGAAAGAGCTGGAGTGATGCCGCATGCGGATACGGACAGCTTCCTGAACTTGCACCCCGCCGCAACCGGTTGGTAGCAGAATTGCAAATGCAATGCACATATGATGATGGCTGTGTCGCTCTGATAGCGTTTTGGCCCTTGTGCTACGCCGGTTCAAAAGTCGAGGTCGTTACAACCAGCTTCCCAAAGCGGACACATCATCATCAATCTACCCTACTGGTACGGAGTATGTACCACGGTAATGAAAGCCATCATCACCTGATAGGACGCTTCCGCAGAACCCTTCCCTACGCAAGACAAGCCGGAGCAAGTTGGGAGACCTCGAGATTCGAAGGCCAACAGGACATTGTATACCTTAATCTCTAGTTGCGCGTGCCAGGCTGTCGGAACGGGGTGAGCAGCCTGGTAACCTCACGATATTGTAACTTTCGGTAGTGGGTACTTGTCGACCTTTCCGAGTACATGGGATACCTGATTACGCACTCCAATCCCCCCCCTTGTCAGCCCCCGAACGCCAACTGCCTAGATCTTCCCAGTGCAATTTCGCCCGTGATATTTTTTTCCGTTGGCGCCAGACACATTTCTCGCAAAAGGATTGCCGACGACCTGCTTTGTCTGTCGGAGCGATAGCCCTGGCGACACCGGGCAATTGGGACTTGTCTTTCTCTGCGCGGTGCTCGTAGCCGTCGAATCCGCCCAAACCCGACGACACACTGCGCCAAGGTGGTTCTTACAGTAATTAGGCTGCCAGTCGCCGACCGACTCGTTGTCGCCGTCGTTGACGACACACCATCGTTCGACGTCCCATCGCCCGCCATGAACGCCCTTCAGCAGAAATGCCGGCCGAAGCACCAGGTTCTGGTCCTCAAATGCTACCCGCGCACCACCAAGGGCGCCGTCGATGTCAAGCCAAATTCCAGCGAGCTCAGCTACCTACTCTTCTACGCCCAGTCACGCCGCTCCAAGATTCAGAAGGTTGGCAGCTTCCTCGAGAAGAAGACAGCTAGTGACGTCTACCGCCAGCGGATAGGGTGAGCTCTCTCGCTGCCTCTCCAGATGAGCAGGATAGACGAGACTAACCCGCTCGTCCTTATAACAACAGAAACGTCCAGGTCACGCTGCAGATCCTCACGGCTCTGATTGAGAAAACGCCAAAGGAACTACCCCTCTTTGCAACATGCGTCCTCCATATCCTCGACCAGATCCTCAAGTCCAACGACATCACCATGGTGGAATCCTCCATCCCGACCTTTGAGGCCTTTTGCATACACCACGACCCAACCTCGCTCCTGGCCGACCAGGCATATCTGCGCCAGTATCTCTCCATCGTCCAACAGTATGCTTCCCTAGCCTCGACCCGCGCCTTCCCGGAGAAGCTCGAGCCGAGCAAGCCGCTGGCACTGCGATGGAGGAACGCGGGCTTGAAGGCCATCAAGAGCATTGCTTCATCCGAGGCGTTATCATCCGCCACAACCGGGCAGTATGATGTGGCCGTCCCCATGATATTGGAAAACCTGTGGACCGACAACGAGGATTTCTTGGATGTTCTGCACCAACGAGCCGAGGTGGAGGAAAAGCTCGGCGGCGCGCTGCTGAGGAGACGCACAAGCGTTGCGACAGTGCAGACGGCCGACACCGAGTCCAACATGAACCCCATCGCCTTGGCAGAC
Organism: Canariomyces notabilis; assembly: GCF_033297395.1. NCBI lineage: Eukaryota > Fungi > Ascomycota > Sordariomycetes > Sordariales > Chaetomiaceae > Canariomyces > Canariomyces notabilis. Next base: position 182,101 of record NW_027041823.1, read on the forward strand.
ACGGCGGTAGACATGGACAAGCTGGCTGAGGAGGACACTGGTGTGTTGGCCATGGAGTGTCTAAGACAGATCTTTATTGCCCCGAACAGGTCCCAAGCACATGCTGCTACAGTTGCTTTGCTCGCTTTCATCCAGGAGCGCGTAAGCCAGCAGGAGGAGGTGGTCAGGACCGACTTCAACGGAAGGGATAGCGGTTGGGCCATCAAGATGTTCCTGCTAGTGGCCCGATGGGCCCCGGTCGCAGACCGCTTCACCATTCTCACCACGGCCATGGACACATTGACCCAACATCCCCTGACTGACGACACCCTGCGCCAACACATTGTTCTCGCCGCCATGGTTGGCGCGCTGCTGCGGTCTGATATCAATCTTATAGGGCTCAGCGTCATGGACGTCCTGCTTCAGTTCATCGCCCACATTCGCAGGCTCGTTCAGATGCCCGGTGATCCAAACAGCATGCGGAGCGAGGCGCCTCTCCCCGGCCAGCCCGATCCCCGCTCTCCCACTACGATACAGTTGGCCGAGAAGGCCGACCGAGCCGCTTCCGAGCGTAAAGATTTGCTGATCCGTCTCCAGGAATGCATTGGAGATCTGGCCACGCACGTCTACTACGCCGATCAAATTTCCGACATGATTTCTACGATACTAGTCAAGCTGAAGCCGTCCCGGTCTAGCAGCATCTCCCAATCGCCGCATGGGGAGAAAGCAGACGGGACGCCCAAGTCATCGACTCAGGCGCTCGCCGATGACCATCACGTGGATTCGCTGTTCGCGCTTACCGTGGCCAAAATCGCCGCACTGAGGGCAATCAAGTCCGTCCTTCTTGTGGCGAATCCGCGGACAAAGATGAGTGGGAACCTTAGCCTGTCCAGGAGCCGTGTACCAATCCAGGTCTGGGAGGGCACCCAGTGGCTGCTGTCGGATCCCGACGGCCTGGTGCGAAAAGCATATGCGGATGCCGTGGTGACATGGCTGGACCGCGAGACGACCAAGGCAGACCGGAAAGCGAGAGATGAGACGTCCAGGCCCATTCTCAAGAACCGGGAACTCCCCGCCGCGACACTCGCGAGGAGGGTCGTATCAAGTGCGTCTACCCGTGAAAAGCCCGTCAAGGTTCCCCCGTCGCACTTTTTGCAGCTCCTTCATCTCGCCATCTACGACAACGCCATCCAGTATATCGATTACGAGACCGACATCGTGCTTCTACACGTCCTGCTAGCAAAGCTGGTGAACAAGCTGGGCGTGAATGCTGTGCGATATGGTCTACCCATGGTGTTCAGGCTCCAGGAGGACATCCAAGACGCCGAGACGCCTATCCAGAAAGTACGCCTCGGCAGTCTGGTGCACGGCTACTTTTGGGTTCTGACCGAGGAATTTGACTTTGAGGGCTCATTCGTGGGCAGGGCGGTGCATAGCGAAATCATCCGGCGCCGCAGCAAGCACTTTTGGGTCGAGGGCATAAGCGTCCCGGCCCCTCGCGTAGAATTGGTGGGTACGCCGGGCATCGTCCGGCCGCAACCGAGGCTGCCGCTCAAGGAGATAGAGTCGGAAGCGCTGCTGCCCTTTGACGAGCGTCTCGCGCTGGTCGAGTGCATCTGCGAAGGGTACCAGCTGCAGTCGATGGCGCCGTCGACGAGCCCGGCTGCTAGTCCCGGCCGCAGCTTCACGTCGCCGATGCTTGGTTCCACGATGAGCACAATCCCCACCATCGAGACGGAGCAGGAGATACCGCTCGCCTTCCGCGAGCAAATGCTTACCGAATGGTGCCGCGAAGCCGCCCTTGCGGCGGTGCAGACCAGCAGCAAATCCGCATCCTTGAACGGCTCTCGGTCAACCAACCGCCTCCACGCAAACGGAAACGGCCATCACCTCAAACCAGACAGGTCATCCCCCACCGGCAGCAGAACCAACCTCCGCCCACACTCGGCAGGCGCCGACGGCGCCGCTCTGCAGACTAGCAAACACCGCAAGACGAGTCTCCGCAGCGAACACTCCCCCGCATCACAGCCACCACACGCATATAATGCCGATACCAGCATCACCAGGGAGCAGGTCACCTCAGTGGAACAACTCAAGCTTGTTCTATCGGGCCAACTGCAGCCGCCGCCGACGATGCACGGCCCTGGGGGGCACCAGCATTCCCGCTCGGGATTCCAGCTCGACGATTCCAGCAGCGACAGCGTCGCCAGTTACGACATGACGCCGAGCGAGCTGTCCTTCAACCCGGCCATGGTGGACTCGGTATCTACCACCGCTGACGGCGGAGCAGCAGCAACAACAACAAGAATAGCAGGCAGGCGATCTGTCTCCCGCGAACGGGGGGAGCGCAAATCCTCGCTCCCCGGCGGGCCCCTCAGCTCACACCCGCCGTCGGCATCTTCACCCGAGGCGTTAGCCAACAGCGGCAGTATTGGGGAGAGAGATGGTATCCAAAACGAAGATGAAGACGACGACGAAGCGGTGCCGCCCGTCCCCCCAATCCCCTCCAGCCTGGTGGCGGGCATCGTAAGCGGAGGGAAAACGGTGACGCAGGACTTTGCCCCTATTCCTAGTAGTGCTGCGCCCCGGCCGGGAACTGCGTCGAAGCGGAGCTTGAAGAGCAGGGATAGCACCAGGCTGGTAGGTAGTTCTGCCGGGGAAAGGTCGGCGTCGGCGGACGGCCGCGGTGGTGATGGACGGAATGGGACCGGACTCGGGCACGGGCACGGGCATGGGCATGGGACGACTCGGCCGGTTATGGACCTGAACGCGCTGCTGAGGGGTATTGATACCTCGCGGGATACCAAGCTTGAGGATGAAGGGGGCGTTGCTAGGCCGCCTTATTGAGAGGTTACTGTTTCCTCCCTTTTGTTGAGGCGGGATGGATTCGGCATTTGGCTTTGTGAGAAGCATCTTATTCCCTGGTGTATATTAACAGAGGGGATTCATGGTATTGGGCTCCGCGAGAGGCTGGGATTATTTGTTTAGATGTTTGCGGTCACGGCTGTGCAGTTAAGGGACTGGTATGTACTTGTACAGCGCCTATCTGCCGAGAAGAGGGCAGGCTGGCAGTAGATGGGTCGTTTTATCTGTTGGTGTCGTATCTATCCTCCTACTTACTTGTGTACTTTACTCTCTAGCGTTATACGTACAGGCTACTTTGTCTGGCCGTATGGGATTTGACTTCTTATCCATTGGCAAATGCAAGGAGAGGAGTGAAGGGGTGGGATTCGAGTACGTATCAAAGCTCTTACTGTAGAGGAGGTAGCACAGTGGAAGGTTGTAGGGAAGTAGTCCCTAAGAAGGTTGTTTTTGGAACTTTTGGCGGTGTAAAGACTGGCCAGACCATCCCTGCAAACTCGACGGCGAGTGCCGCCTCTTCGTGTCAGTGGAGATGCGCAGGCACCCAGCCGTTCGTTACCGTGGGCCCGGGCCGGTGGCTTGGGTCCGGCCTTGGCAGAAAAGCTTGGCAAAAGTCCGTAAAAAAAAGAGGCGTACGAAAGCTCATCCATCCTGTGAATCGTACATAGCTCTGCAGCCTTGACATCAAACCGGCGGGAACGCCAAAACAAAGTGATCCGAACACTGCATATGTACCCAATCCCGCAGCACGCCTACTGCATAACGGATTGACAGTCAATCTCATCCGGATCTCTTTCCTTGGCCAACATGGCGCCCGCAGCAAGGGTATGCCTCCACCCGCTGCGCACAGCAGCAACCTCATCTCGCGCGGCCGTGGCGGCACGCGGTAGACGGGCGACAGGATTTCGCACAATACGCATCAACCCCGCACAGCCCGCCAAGGTGGTGCCCGTGTACGGCACCGGTCCACCCCCCGAGCCGCCACAGCCGACCGCCGAGTATGCCCCCGACGCCGAGAGGATAGCGCGGCGGAAGCGGCAGGCCGAGATGTTGCGGCTCGCAGGCGATTTTCGGGCCGGGAGTACTAAAGGGGGGAAGACCTCTGGCCTGAAGAAGCGATTTTGGAAGGATGTAAACGTGCGAGAAGTCAACGGTACACAAACCCCTCCTAACCCCCCAACTTTACTGCCCACCTTTGCTCACATAGCTGTAAAGGCGCCCTAGAAATCCACCTCGACACCCGTCCCCTCCGGCACCCAACCACCAAAGCCATCATGCGGCTCCCGATCTCCAAACCTCTCCTCGCGCACGCGCTCGCTGTAGAATGGGACCAGCTGGTCTCCGCGGCACAGGCAACGAAGCAGCACCTGATCCCACTGACCTCGCTGGTCTGCCGGGCGCTGGACATCTCCTCTGAGGAGGGGGTCACCCCCTCTTCCCCATCCACCACCACCACCACCACCCCCGCGTCCTCCACCATCCGCAACTCGATAATCTCCACCCTCCTCCGCTTCCTCGACACAGACTCCCTCCTCTGCTGGAACCCCCCTCCCTCAAACCCCGACCCCTCAACCCACAACGACGAAACCTCCCTTCGCACCCTACAAGAAACCACCGCGGCGCGCATCACCTCCTACCTGACCACCCACGTATGGCCAGGCGTGACGTTTCACCCGGCGCTCGACGATCAGAACTCCATCCTGCCCCGGCCTCAAACCCCCGACACGCACCGCGTGATACAGGGCTGGATGCTCTCGCTGACGCCCTTTGAGCTGGCGGGGCTCGAGCGGGCCACACTGGCGGGGAAATCGCTCCTCGCCGCCGCCAGGCTGGTCGCGGAATGGAGCGAGGACCACCGGCGGCTGCCGCTTCCCACCGTTGAACAACAACAGCAGCAGCAGCAGCAGCAGCAGCAGCAACAACAAACAGAAAAGTTTGGAGTTGAGGAGGCGGCCCGCGCCGTATCGCTCGAGGTGGACTGGCAGACGGGGCGGTGGGGCGAGGTGGAGGACACGCACGACGTGGAAAAAGAGGATCTGAGGCGCCAGCTGGGGAGCGCCGTGCTGTTGGTGTGCGGGACTGGCAGGTGAAGTTCACCAGTGAAGGGGAAAGTGGCACGGAGGGGAGCCGAGACCGGACGGAGGGAGATTGAGCATGGGACATGTAGGATACAGCTGTTATATATATTCAAATGTGGAAAGTGGATTGTATCATGGCATGATCGGCGAACGCAGTGAGTTGCTTCTTCGAGCAGCTACAACATTCAATGAAGAGTGTACATATACCGAGAATTGTACAATACCTCTCACAATGTAAAATGCATAGAATAGCCTTCAATAATGCGAGGCTGACTTGCCCCCTATCTTCGCCATAACTGTATGCTATATACGGCTGTTGTACATAATGCTCATTTTACCCCTTTCTGGGTTTCCTTGCCGGTTGTGCGCGTCAAAAGGCAGACAATTGAGAGACAGCGTTGTACATCATCACTCGACGCCATTACTTTACCACAACGAGCCCTTGGGCCGCCTGTCCACAGCATCGTCACAGGCGGCAACACTCAGGGGAAATCACCTGCATCATGGTTCACCGCGGCGCAGATTTATGTATTGCTGCTGCTATCGTGTATTTGCTGTCCCTGAGATCTCTGCTAATCAAGCTATAGCTCCTGAAAGGCAAGAGAAACTTTCAATATGGTGCATCTGTCAATTTAGGCACATCCTGTGAGTCGCCTCGCAATGATGTAGTGGCTCACCAGAGTCTTAGGCCGTATCAACTCTGCAGCCCCCTCGCATGAGGCCAGTGGTCAGGCAGTGAGGGCTCCTTTCTTGGTGCCCACTCATAACGATGGTGGTGGCTCGAAAGTATCGAGCCTCCCTGTATGAGATGATGTATACCATTCCTTTCCGGAAATTCCACCCAAAGCAACTTTCCTATGAGTTGTTGAGTCCGATGCAGGCTTTGCAGCTCGAGCGCCGTTCCGCAGTTTGCCTGATGCGCCATCTCCCGAGCACATCCCACATCGAAAGTTGTATAGCAAGGCACTCCAGATGCCTGTCCAGCCATTCAAGCGCCCAAGTGTAGCCATATAAGAAACAGAAACGAAGATCCGAAAGAGAGAGTGCAGCAGGCACCCCAAATCCCTGCCCTCCAGCAATTTATCCGCTCAAAGTGAGCCATATGAAAGATAGAAACGAATATCGTGAAAGAGAGAGCGCAGTATCCTTCAAGAGATAAGGCCTTTGTGCAAATGTCAGGCATTGTTGCCAAATGACGTCTGATAAGAGTTGCGTGTATCCCGCATGCTTCGAGGGCTTGGATGAGCTCAGATGGATCATGGTGATGGTTGAGACTTCGTATCAGTATCCGTCGTACGTAAAAGCCTTGGCGTGCTCCGGGATTGCACCCTTGATGGCAGCATCGTCCCTGTCTGCTTGGACTAGCATCTTCAACGGGTCGATGTACCGAGCAGTAAGTGAAAAGCGCCGCTTCCCGTAAGGGTCCACGGTGTGCTGCTCTTGTTAGACGCAATCCCAACCGTTCGGTGCCCGGAACCATAACTCACCTCGTAGACTCTCTGAATATCGGGTCCAATCATGACCATCATATCGCCGTGCTTCATGGTCACTTCGAGAACCTCCTTGTAGCAACATTTGCCGTGCTCCATGTGCGTGGGCAGGAAGAACTGCGTTCTTCGCTTAGGTCGGAATCTCATCGTGGACGGGGAACCCAGCGCAAGCGCAGCAACGACTGGCCCAAGCTCGCTCTCACCGTCATCGTGGTACTGAGACTGTTAGTTTGAACTAGTAACAAAAGGTGCCAGGACATGACGAACATTTATTTTATCATCCTCCATGTAGCCAAGAGCTAGGAGCTCATTGAAGTCGTTGCTCTCCTCTACAAGGGAGGATGAGCCAACAAGCCTCTTGGGCAGAGTTTGGATCAGGCCGTTGGACGCGGGGACGGCAACCTTCTTTGCCCAGATCAGGCGGTGGAGAGCGCGGAGAACCACGTCAGGCGCTTCATCAAAGCCCTTTGACTGAACCGATACACCGAACTTGTATCTCGCACCCTGGAATGTATTAGCCAAGAACTTGGTCCATTCCACTTCAACTTACAAAGTTCTGCTGGAAGTGTCGGGTATAGCCCTCAAGTTTGTCTATACTTCACATTAGCGACTACTTCACGATGGACGTTGAAAACACTTACGCCCAACAACAGCAGCAGGGTTTCGGCGCAAACCAATGTCAGTGACTTCCAAGGTTGTGAAAAGTTCGTCCGCACCGCCGGGTTTGGCGTTGATCTCGGGGCTGGACGAAAAGATACTAAAAGAACCCAGAATGCGCCCCTGAGAATCAGGGAGGAAGTACTGGCGGACTTGGTAGCCGCCAAGAGTCAGGGTTTGTGAGTGTCGAAGATATCCTCTCTGGAAGATTGTGGCGACTGGGTCGTAAAGAAAGGGGTGCTCGTTCAGAGCGTTCTCGTTAACGCCATTGGTCTTTCTCCTCTTGTCCATGGCAGCGTCAAACTTTGTGTTCTCATCGTCGAGGATCTCCTTGGGATAGGGCATCATCTGTGCCGGCCGTGTATACTGGCACTGCTTATTCTCGCACACCCAGCGGTTCCAGTAGACTCGACGATTGCAGCAGCCGCAATCGGGACAAACGAAACCACGGCGAAGAGCAAGCTCCGTGCCGTGAAGGCCCTCTTCGTCGGGCACTGCGGGCTTGATGGAAGGTATATCGCCTGTGAAAGGAGTACGCTCACCAATGAACGCCTCAGTGTAGGTCAGACCTCTCGGGTCCACAGCTACACCGCTAGGGAGTGTGTAGTACTGCTCGCAGAGGTGATTGAGGCAAAACCAACCAGCCGTGAAGATTTCCTTGCTCTTGACACCACATTTATCGCATCCAAACATTGGCGCCACAATGGTGCCAATGTGGGTGGTGGTTGGCTGGGGCATATCTTCGCCCTTGGGCATCCACCAGGACGGCTCAGTCAGGTCTGCCTTTTCCAAGCGTATACGCCAGACCAGTACGGCATCATTGGTGCCCTTGGAAACCTGTTTCTCTTTCCACATGTAGGTGATGTGAAAATAGCCAAGCACCGCATAGGGATGTGGGGGCTGGCAAGGATAGAGAGGATGGTTTTCTCCTGGAGGCTGTCAGCAGGCATAGTGGAAGAAGGCAGGGTGAGTATTACCAGCAATAACGGCCACAGGGCACTTGCTGTCGTATGCGTTTTTGAACGATCTAACATTGGGCGCACTGTCGGTGGCATCTTTCGCACGAACCATGTTGCCGGTCGATGGATCTTTCACGCGGCCTCCGCCACTGTGGGTAAGTCAGTAACAGAGATGTCAAAGAGTTGTGGGATCAATCAGAGATGTCATTGCACTTGCGCGAGTGGCAACCTCTACATTAGCGAGGACCATCTTTGTGAACAGACTTACACTGAGGAGATGACCACCTGCGCGCTAAACACATCTCCATGATCCACCTCCTGATCAATCAGGAATCCCTGCGCTACTACGGCTGCTGAGTGAAGACTGCCTTTGAAGGCACGGAAGTACGGCAGAGCTTCACACAGACTGCCACGACCGTTAGCCCACACCTGGGGCTCAGCGACAGATTGTGGGCGGTCCACCAGCTCCGCGGTCGGGTTCTTGAGGCGTATGGTACTTGGGCGAATGTTTCCAATGAGATCCTTTGAGTCAACGTGACCATAAGCTTCATTCTCGTCCATATCATGCTCATCTGTGCGAGAGCGTTTGATGTGAGTATCTGTCTCTTCGAGCCCAAGACCGGTGATAAATGCTCTCTTGATTGCTGTCTGGGCGCGCTGAGCAGCCAGGCGACCCGATGTCCGACCAGGAATACTAGTAGATGCCTGAGCATTCAGTAGCATCGTGTAGGTATCCGATTCTACTGCGATGTTCAAGCTGAACGATGAGACTGTCTCAGGAGTGACAGGACTCGACGAAGCGTCTTGCGATGAATCGGGAGGGCTTGTCAAGAGAGACATTGGCGACGATCCACGCGGTACCGCGAGACGATCCATCCTGGAAGCTGCTTGGATCCTGACTCGCCGGTATGTGTTATACACTAGAGATTCATTAGCGGCAACTTAGTGACCAGCTGCTAGCTAGCAGCGCCAAATGAAGAGGGGACAACTCTCAAAATCCAGCCAGGCAAAAGAACGGTGGGGAGAAGCTCAAGGGAACAGTGCGATGGGCCGGGCTAACATGCAGGGCTGCTGAGTAATTCACAGTGTCTGGGAGTATCTTCTTGGGCACAGGGACCTGTAGTAACAGCGATGGCAAGGGTCACTTACGCGTCGCTAGTGTTTCTTTGGCTCCTTCCTGCGTCGGGGGAGAGCCGTGCCTGGATAATGATGCTTTCTAAACTGAAAGTAGAATTGTTCGATGACCCTCTGGGAGCGAGAGAATCGGTCAGTATCGGTGCAGCTTTCGCGGTTGGTATGGTGCTAAAAGGAACTGGGATTGGAGATTATGCTCAGCCTTCTGAGCGCTCAACAATCTTTCGTTGTAGGACGAAGTAAGGAGAAGCTAGGAAGAAGGGAAGAAGATTGAGATAGGCGTTTGGGGAGAGGGGATACGGAAGCACAGAAGACTCACATTTCAATGAAATCGTCTGGATTCGGAGTGCGCTTCCAAAGCCTTAGAAAGAATGGAGGGGATTTGGCAGCCGATTAACCGCGCTAGAGTAGAAGCACCTTACTCCAGTCCCCAGCGACCTGCTTGAGTTACTGCTCTTAGTGTTCAAGCACAGGGAAGACGCTGAAAGGAACGTGACCGACTGGCTAGATGAAGGAAGAGAATTGCGGAGGAGGAGAGCCATTGGATCTGAGAAAGTTTTGGGACGTGTCTGTGAGAAACCTGGCTTTTGACCTTATAGCAGGGTTGAAGCAGGAGCGACCAGGTCAACTGGTTACCAAAGATCAACTCGATGGCCTAAAGGGGAAAGGCAATGGAGACACTTAGGGCAGGGAAAAGTTCCAAGTGCTCTCCTGAAAGCAAGAGCGACTGGGCTTGTCGCTTGTGCACTGGTTGAAGGCTAGAATGGGGAGGAAGGAAACTGAGCCAGAGGGAGGCTGAGAACGCACCTTGAAATGCTGTCTATGGCCTGTAATCCTGTTCACTGTGGATATTGCATAGGCCTGCAGATTGAACCCATCAGCTTGAAAGTGATGGTATACGTTTGAAGGATGGATAGATAGTCTCCTGTCAGTGTCTGAAAGATGTCTGGGGGAACTGAACTCTAGTGATGTGTTACTAAAGCGCCGCGTTGCACAGCTGCTGCTGTGGCGAGTAGAGCACACTCAGTGACCCTGAGTCCTGGGGAGCACAACCAAGATGCTCAGAGCAGCCTTGCAGTTCATGCTTGGCTCTCAATGATGAGGAAGAAACAGGAGCAACCTACCTTTCTGTGGAGGTTGAGGTCAAGCTTGCGCTGACCTAGAGCGACCACTACCAAAGACTTGGCAAGGTGCTATTGTTTGTTTGAAGATTGGGGCTCTGTTGGACTCTGGAGAAGAATATCTAGGTAACTGTTTGAGGAACGTCAGGAGGAGATGCACCCCGAGGGAAAGGAAGAGAATGCAGCATCTCCCTGGCTGGGTCAATATGTGATCACTCGTGCCTTCCCTTTCTAGATGCTCATCTGGGAAAAGGCCACCACAGCCTGCCATGTGAGTAGAGCACGGGCCAGTCTCCTCGATAGCGATAAATGCACCCAACCCAAGGATGAGAAGGAAGGAACGAAAGGAGACACTCAGGGGGCCACGTGAAAGTCACTTGCTCTCTTGGTTAGTAAGATCTCAGGCCGCTCTTGGCCCCAGTCCTGGCTTTGAATATTAGAATGGCATGGTGAGTATGGTCTGTTGACAGCTTGAAATGGGCTTTGAATTTTCATCCTAAGATTACCTGTAACCTGACGTGGCGGACTACCTGCCTAGTGGATTGGTGCGCTAACAGACTGAAAGAATTGCATACATTTGAAAGTTGTAGCAGTGTTTGATTTCTTACACTCATCGGCTGATCACTAACAGCGTTTGAGACTGGGTGTGCGGTTCGATAACTGGCAATACAGCCTGGTAATGGATTGCAGCCGGGTGTGCCAAAAGTCAAAAAAGGGGCAATCAGGGGTGACTGTGTTTGTTTAAACAAAGGGTCGATGGGTGGCAGGGCAACATGGCCATCTGAAAAATCCCAAGCCGATCTTCACTTGACAGCACAAGCCACAGTGGCCCCTGGACCCCATGTCATTGCTTTTTATGCTGGTGCAAGCCCCAATCCTCAAGCCTCGGGTTCCAAACAGCCTCAAGCTGCGAGTCACGAGCCACATCTGCAGGATCCATGCAACGCACACAATGCGCTTTCTGAACGGCTCAGGCTGGACCGAGCAGTTGACAGTTGGCCGAGGTCTCAACGGGCGCTCAATTGGCTGAGACGGATGGAGCCGACCCCATGAACCAGCTTTATGGAGACGGGCCCACTCGGGATGCTCAACGGGATTTGGGGGATTGCGGGGTTTTCTTGGCGCGACAGGGATGGCTGCAGAGAGGCCGGTACAGTATAATTGGAGCGCGGTGACATGGAGGATGCGCTGCCACTTGATCACCCCTTCATCGGACCTTTCATTAGCAGTCAGCTTTCTCTTCACATTACCTAGCGACATCGGTATCCAGATATCAATCTTGGGCACTTCAGCGCAGGGCTTGGATAGATACCTAGGTAAGGTACACAACAAAGACGGGCCCTCCCTTGTTTGGCGCTCCTTTGTTCCTCCTGGCCACTCTAGTATCTTGTAGACTCGCTGCTAGAAAGGACGACTGACCGCTTATAGAAGCTTGACTGCATACAAGCTCTGTGGATCCCTTCTTCGAGGTTGAACAACGTTTCACCGACTTCAACTCGACCAATCGGCCACAAAATGGTCTTCTATCCGCCTCCATGGGTCCCCAAGCTCCCTTTTGGTAGGTGGGAGAGTGAGGGTATCCGAGTTCTAGCTGCTAACACCGCTACAGACCCGCCCGACTCGGTCACCATTGGCGAATTTATGAGGAACGAGATCTATGGCCGCCGACCAATCGCCAAAAGCAGGAATCCTTTCACCTGCGGCCTCACGGGCAAGACGTACACTGTGACCGAGTCGCACAAGCGCTCTGACCTTGTCGCCAAAGCCTTGTCCAAGATTATGGGCTGGGAGCCCAATGTCGACTCGCCCTGGGACAAGGTTGTCGGTGTCTTCTCTTTCAACACTGTGAGTGCTTCTTTGTGCTGCATCGCACTCACTCTCACCCTGGACGCCTTGTTGATTCCGGACGATACCTAGATCGACTACCTCTCGGTTCTCAATGCCGTGCACCGCTTGTCTGGCATTGCGACACCCGCAAATGTTGCCTATTCGGCCGGTGAGCTGGAGCACCAGCTCAGGTCCTCCGGCGCCAAGGCTTTGTTCACATGCGTGCCCGTCCTGGACACGGCGCTCAAGGCCGCAAGGGCTGTGGGAATACCCGACGACAAGATCTTCATCATGGACCTGCCACACCATTCCAACAAGACGAGCTTCAAGACGGTCGATGACCTGATCCAATTGGGCCATTCAGTGCTGGATCTTGAACCTCTGAACTGGGTCAAGGGGCAAGGTGCGCGGCAGGTGGCATTCCTCTGCTACTCCAGCGGTACCTCTGGTTTACCCGTGAGTCTATTCCCCAGATACCCTGCCTAAACTTGTGGGCTCATAGTCTACTAGAAAGCCGTCATGATCTCGCATAGGAATGTCATAGCAAACGTGATGCAGTACTGCCTGTTCGAGGACGTGTCCAGGAGGAAATATGGAGTTGAGACGCAGGTTGAGCTCGGCTTGCTTCCGTTCAGCCACATTTACGGCCTGGTAGTAGTCGCCCATTCGGCAACATGGCGGGGTGACGAGGTCATAGTCCTGCCAAGGTTCGAGCTCACAGATTACCTCCGGGCTATTGAACGGTTCAAGATCAATTATCTGCCTTTGGTACGCCCATCATACGCGAGGCCCGAGTTTCGTTTGCTAACAGCCTAGGTACCTCCAATTGTTATCCGTATGCTGGGCAGCAAAGATCTGCTCAAGAAGTACGATCTGAGTAGCGTCAGGCTAGTGTTTACGGGAGCAGCACCGCTGGGGAAGGAGACGGTCGTCGAGCTCCTTCGTCTCTATCCAAATTGGCACGTGGGCCAAGGTTACGGTAATTATTTCTAGCTGTCTGACAGCATGGCAAAGTTACTGACACGGTGGTAGGAATGACTGAATCCGCAACCGTGGTTTGCTCAACAAGCGAGCACGACATCTGCCCGGGGACCTCGGGGTCGCTCGTGCCTGGCACAAGAGCCAAACTCATCGATCAGGAGGGAAGGGAGATTACCGAGTACGGCAAGCCTGGTGAGCTGCTGGTGCAGTCTCCGTCCGTGACTCTGGGCTACCTGCACAACGAGAAGGCCACGGCCGAAGCCTACATCTGGGACGAGGACGGGAGATGGCTGCGGACCGGCGACGAAGTCATGGTAACCAAGGCGCCGAGCGGATACGAACACCTCACCATTGTCGACCGCCTAAAGGAGCTGATCAAGGTCAAGGTACGGTAGTCTGTTGCTCTAGAAGCGTTAAGAGTTAGGCCAAGCTGACCTCTCGCAGGCCCACCAAGTCGCCCCAGCCGAGCTGGAGGCCCATCTCCTGACCCACCCTGCCGTCGATGACTGCGCCGTCATTGCTGTGCCGGATGAGAGGGATGGTGAGGTGCCCAAGGCCTTTGTGGTCACGCCGCAGTCCATGGCTTCCCGAAAGAACGAAGATATCGCGGCCGAAATCATCAAGCACGTTCAGGACCACAAAGCGCATTACAAATGGCTTAAAGGAGGTGTTGAGTTTATCGACGTTATCCCCAAGAGCCCCAGCGGCAAGATCCTGCGGCGACTGCTGCGGGACAAGGAGAGGGAGGGCAGGCGGGCCAAGGGGTCCAAGCTGTGATTGGATGCGGTGTGTATCAGTATTGTATACACAGGGGCCGGCGGCTCCATCACTGGCAGCAGCATGTAGCTTTGATGTTAGTTGCCGCCAAATAGCGCGCTATATCGACTTTGGACTGTCATCATCTAACTTGACTTTTTTGATCTTTGACCTTGTTTGGATGTGGCTTGAGACGAAAGGAAATATGGCCCACAATTGGCCCTTCATTGCGTGCTTTTCTGAGTTCAGACGGGTAAAGGAAAGATTTTGAACAAACAAGTTATATCCAACCTGCACACATTCCCCATCGTGAACGCACTTTCCTCTCCTCAACCGGTGAAATCAGCACACCGACCGATGTATGCCATCCTCCATCCGCTTCTTGGCCTCCTTGCCCAACCCCTTGACTTTCTCACCGACCCCGTCCGCTTTCCCCGGTCGTTGTTCCCCTTTTTCTTTCGTAGCCTCTCCACCCTTGCCCTCACCTCTACCCTTCTTCCCATCAGTAGCCACAACAGGCCCCTTGCGCTGCCGGGTCAGAATGCCCAGGTCCTGCTCCTCGTTCTCCATCAGCGTCTCGGTCACCTGCACAATGTCGGTGACGAGCCGGTCGAGCAGGTCGAAGCTCATGCTCTCGCGGACCACGACACGCAGGATCTCGGTGCTCGCCTCTCCGGGCGGCAAGGCATAGTTGGGTATAATCCACTGCCGGGCGCGCAGCAGCAGCGAGATGGTCTCCTGCTTGACGTGCGGGTACTGCGCTTGGAACTCGTCGCTCAGCCGGAAGGCGACCACGGGCAGGCCCGGCGTGTACGACGCCGAGGTTTCGGTCTCGGCTTCGTAGTCGTTGTCGTCGTCTTCGTGGGGCACGGCGGCTGATGACGATGATGGCTGGCGTGGGTTGTTGAACTTGATGTTGTTGTCGCGGGGGCGGTGGATGTCGCTGAGACACGTGTACCAGCCCGTGGCCTCGAGGGATTTGGACAGGATCCGCGCGTTGGCAAGACAGTTCTCCATGACCTCGCGGTAGCCGGCAAAGCCCAGGTGGATCAGGTTGTAGTACTGCACCACGACCTGGGCGCCGGGGCGGGAGAAGTTGAGCGTGTACGACTCCTCGGTGCCTCCCAGGTAGTGCAGTTCAAAGATCAGTTCCTTGGGCAGGTACGACTGGTCCCGCCAAATGATCCAGCCCAGACCGGGGGCTACGAGGCCGTATTTGTGCCCTGTGAAGGTGGTAAGTGGTGGTTGGTCAGGGTAACTGAATGAAAGGGGCATACCTGAGGTATTGATGGAGTGGACTCGTGGAAGTTCAAAGTTCCTGGCAAGTCATCATCAGTACCTGGCGTATAAAGCCTGAATGAATGGGACGAATTTACCACTTGGGTCCTCCAGCGCCAGCGTAGGTAAACGGCGCCACGAACCCCCCGCTCGCCGCATCCACATGAATCGGCACGCTCACCCCCGTCTCCTTTTCCACCTCGTCCAGTACTTTCGACACCTCCTCCACCGGCTCAAAGTGTCCCGTGTAGGTGCTCCCCATGATAACAAACACACCAATCGTGTTCTCATCCACGTTCTCCTTGACCAGCCGCGGATCCAGGCAGTAATTGCTCTCCTTGCTCACCGGGAGAATCCTTGCCTCAACCTCAAAGTAGCGGGCAAACTTCTCAAGGGCGACCTGGGCATTGGCGCCCATGATGATGTTAGGGCGGAGAGTGTCCTTGCCCTCTGCGCGTCTGCGGGCTTGCCAACGGCGTTTCATGGCAAGGCCGCCGAGGTGGATGGCCTCGGAGGAGCCAACGGTGGGCGATCCCACCGCCTTCTCCCCCTTCTGGACGCCCCACAGGTGGGCGAGGATGCTGACACAGCGGTTGCTCAAGGACACAAGGGCTGGGTACTCGTCATTGTCAGCAAGGTTCTTTCCCATGTTCTCGACCATGAGTTTTTGCGCATTTTCTTCGAGGTAAGTGTCTACAAAACTGAGATGAGGGAAATGTTAGTCAGATATGAGGAGCGTCAATGGAGTATGCGAGGGAGGGGAGACAGGCACGCCTAGGTACCTAGCCAAGTTGAGGTTCGGTCGGCCATCGAGGTCTAGCTCGTCCTTGAGCATCTCGTAGACGGTATCTCCAGGGGCGCCATCCTGTGGGATCCGATACTTCGGAATCTCCCGCTGGCTGGCGTATGGAGTTGAGAAAGGGGTGAGGTGAGCGCTCTGTCCGCCGCTATTGCCGCTGGACGGCTGCTTCGGAGTAATATGATGAGCCTGGAGGTGGTGGATGATATCCTCCGGGTCTACCTATGAACGAGTTAGTCATGAATAAGCTTGGGCGTATTAAGTCAGGATCTCATGTTGTTGTATGACGACTTACATGTCGGGCGAGAGACATGGCGGGCTAACTTGAGGCTTCACTGTGTAAGTGGCAGCGACTGAGACAGTTCTTCGTTGAATTCACCACTTCAATCGGCTTCAGCGCTGCGAAAAATTGAGTAGCTGGCAGGACAGATTCGAAGGAAAGTTGGCTGAAGCTTCCATCCGCCTGTGAACATTGTTTCTTTATTCTTGTCATCTGTGGCCAAATTCATGACGGTTGACTGAAGCACCGACAACGACGTCATGACTGGGGGGTTGCGAAGTAAGCTACTTCCGATTGAGTTCCATGCTTGAAGCTACTGCATGATCCGGATCGTCATGCAACTTCAAGGTTGAGTACCTGAGAATCTCAGTACGTATATGGAGGCATTCTAATCGCACTCTTAAGCTCACCACAAAGCGCACAACGTCGTCCTGCTGGTCCTCTTCCTCCTTTGTTGAACGGTGATGGATGGGAAGGCAGTCCTGGTGCATTCTTGTGCGAAGAATCTTTCTGCCAACCACAGCCTGTGATTGCCTGAATTGGAAACTTCAACGAACTCGACGCACGGACATCCCGCAGATGCGCACGGACATTTTGCAGAATGCAGACGCGCACGGGCCATGCCTCTCAGGGTATATAACAGCCTGATCCCACCCCAGACTTGCTGGTTTCCTTCTTTTCTCTCCATCCCGGTGCAGGGGTTTTACGTGTGTCAGTGAGGATTCGTCCGAGACCACGTTTTTGCTAGTTGAAAACTACAACCTGACCGCTCCTGTTGGGCTTCGGCCTGGCAGGGAATTTTTGGAACTTTCCTCTTTGCAGGAATCAATCTTTTCCTTTCATTTCCATCGGTCCATGCGAATCGAGGCGATGAAGGGTGTTTTGGCTGTGGCCATGGCAATGCACATGGTTATGGTCAAACGGCTTGCAGAATGATTGGAGCTCTCCTTAGAAGCTCTACTTGTACATACAATACGGAGAGCTATTCCTCATAGCTGTTTTTCTTTATTAACGGACTCTTCTAAGCAGTGTCCAGAACAATGACTTCTGCCTCGGCCTCCCCGACACTCTCCACCGAAAGTCTGTCTCCCGCGTTGATGCCATCCACAAATGCACCATCACCCTCGCCAAGGACTGCATCCTCCCGATTATCCAGCCTGATCTTGGCTTTGCCGCCCTTGGTCATGGGCAAATGTACATAGACTTTGCGCTTGCCCGACTCGGTCGCTTTGGCGCCCACCGCCCATTCGAACTTGCTGCCCGGTTGGATGATGCCAGCGGCCATGACAAAGTCGGCGTGGATGGCTATTGTCCCGGGGATGGTCGGCTCGGCCGCCTTCTCCTCGGCCTCGCTTGCATCGACGCCGCCTTTTAGCGGGCTCAGAAGACTGACAAAGCCCTTCCGCTTGTCCTCGTCGTTATACCGTCCCCAGTGGTAACGCGGCGTCAGGCCACGCCTCCACGGGATGGCCCATATCTGGAGGAAATGCACCGTTTCGTTGCCACGGTTGAACTCAGAGTGCGTGACTCCCCTCCCCGCCGTGGTGAATTGTATGTCTCCGCGTTGCACTGTGCACGACAGCTCCGACTGGGTGCCGCCCTCTGCTTGCTTCTTGCTCATGGTCGAATCGCTGTGCGTAAGGGCTCCCGAGAGGATGTAGCTGAAGATCTCGAAGTCCCGGTGCGGATGCATTGGGAAACCTGAGTTGGCCTTGACGCGGTCCTCATTGAGGACTCGCAAGGACCCGAAGTGGGTGAAGTTGGGATTGTACCAGTCCGCGAAGCTGAACGAATGGTACGTGTCTAGCCAACCATGGTTGCTGTGACCTCGCGCCGATGACCGGTGGGGAGTGATCTTTACGTGGTGTAGTGTCTTGGACATGGCGTTTGTTACAGTTTTGAGCATGAGCAACAAATTGGTCTCTGATGACGAGTAAGGTGAATAGGCAGGAATTGTGTCGTTGTGAGATTTTGACTTTCCTATGTTTTCTAAGGTAGCACAGGCCGGGGGGTTTCTTATAGTTGAAAGCGATCACAGCTATTGGGTCTTGAGACTGGCAACACCATGCTTGGTGAGCATTTCCAAAGCATTACTGTATCTGAGGAGATCCGTCGAAATCTTCATCTCTCATTGTTAGTGATGCGTAATGTGGAGAGTTCCTGCTGGTAGTTAGTGATGACTGAGCATTACCTCATGCTCAAGTGCCGGCGGGCAAGCCTGATGACTCAGCATTTGCGAGGCCCTAAAATGGTCCGGTTCCGCTTGCTTCATGTTCAAGACCTTTGACCCGAAACCTCATGAAGTCGGAGTATCGAATGCAGAGCCATGAGGCGGACGATACCTGGACTCAACCCACGCACACGGTACAGAGCCTTTATTGTTTGACTGCTGGACATGCCAATTCACTGTTCAACAGCCCGATCTAGTGTTCGACGCCCAATCCGCTTGCTCGTATCACGAATTGAACAATTTCATTGTCATGCGCTTTAACGAGCACCATGCCACCAAACGACGATGCCTTTGCCTCTGCACCTGTTCATCCAAATGTTTGGCCATTTAACATCTCTTTTCCCAGCAACATTTCTCCTTAGGACCCCCATCAGTCGTTCGTTTTCGCATCACTCGTTCGTTGTCACAGCTTGAGTTGCCCAGTTCCAAAAAATTCTCTTGCTTCGCCAACCCGCTCTCGCATTCGAGATGTGCTACATCAGTAGAAAAATCTACACGGTGTGCGCGCATAGCAGTCTTGGAGAACTGATCGAATGCAGGGTCCACAAAGACAAGAGGGCGAAATGGCCCATTGTATATACCGGACTCTGCGTTGCACGTGGTCTCAGCTTCTGGCGCTGCCGGTCCCGGTCTGAAGCGACCGAGATCGTGTACGGTTTCTGCCCCAACTGCCGCGACTTCTACCGGGGCTTCAACACGAGAGATGTGAGTGCCATCTTGAACTATTGGGCCTTCAAGAATAGACACGGCTACTCGACCTGTGTCCCTGCGAACATGATTTCTGCTGACGAAGTCTTTGGACAGCCACCACCTCTTGAAGAGAGCCTCAAGCAGCCTCGATGCGAATTGATTGCGCTTGGCAACCAGCTGCCACCCAATCTGAAGCTCTTGGATTCTCCCGTAGATTGGCTACGGAGACTGGAGGGAATTAGGAAATCGACTCTGGAATGGGCCGAGCAAGGTCCGCGCCGGAAAATGCCAATCTATTGGGCAGCTAACGTCAAGGTCCGTGGTGGATGCGACAGCACGCTCTGTATCCAGCCAAGGATTAACTCGCCAATGTCAGTGTACCCACATCCATCGGCTCCCAGCTCTCTGCAGTGTCATGGAGAGACATATAGAAAGCTGTGCGGAGAAGACTTCTCGCTATCCTCCACTCTGTGGATGAATGGGACGGCCGAAGGAAGCGATAATGAGCTCGTTTTTGACATGGAACTCGAAACTGATACACCCGCAACAACGCCCGAGGCATATCCTCAGGCAAATCCTGGTATAGCGGCCGAGCCAAACCTCACGAGCCGCTTCTCGCTGGATTCCGATTCCACTTCGGACTCTGATGAATCTGACCTTGACTTTCTGAAAGAACCCTGGTCTGACTCTGAAGAGTTGCCCAACACCGCCGATGACGGCTTTGCAATCCCCAGTTCTTGGACGGGCACAGGGTTTGCCTACGGATCGTCTGGCATTGTGGGCTTCTTCTCCATCGGGGATTCAGATGACGAATCCGAAGGAGACAAAGGAGATGAAGAGTACGAGCTAAGAATAGGCCACTGACAACATAGGCGCAGATAACTGCCCCTGCACAGATAGCACCGCCGCCAGCAGTACTTCCCCTATGTGCAGTAAAAAGCATTGCTCCGCTCAGCCGAGATCGATCAGTCCGAGCGACCTGTCTCACCGCTCCGATATATGTATACATATATGGTGGCTGGGCGGGTTTGAATGCATTAGATGGCAGCTGTGTAGTGTGAGGTGAGTGAAAGATATTTCAAACTGGTAAATAACGATGACAAGAGGTGGAGCCTTCTCCCTCTTCAACCGCGATATTGATAACTGCATGTTATCTTCAAAAAGTATAATCAAGTCGTTCACTATTTGAACTCAATCTTATTTAACTTGATCTGCTTACCTAGCGTAGGTTGCTTCTCAAGGTGACTTGCGATTTCAGCATGTTTACAAATGTGTCATGTCCGGGGAGAAAGTGTACTAATATCAGCTGTGTATATACACTTCACCCATCAGCACATACACAGGGGAACCGAGAAGTAATATAAAACCCGGCTTGGTCATTGGGATTTGGTCTGGCGGTGGGGGTATTAACTATTATGTACAGGACAGTCCACCAGCTGCGTATATAGACATATATGTATAGTAGGGAACACTGTACATATCGCAAACAGCTGGGGGCGTAGTGGTATGTTTTTGCGTTGCCCTTCTCTCAGGGCGCATCTCTATCCCTGCCCAACAAAGCCAAAACAAGAAAACATGGAAAACATGGGCATGAGGATATACAACCAAACCAAACCAAACCAGCCCAGCCCAGACCCAAGCCAACGCCCGGGGTTCTCAGGGATAAAACGTGTCATGATGGATGCCGCTTTGCTATGCTGCCGTAAGGATCGTAAGAATCAGATGCTGATGTTGGTTGTTGTTGTTGATGGAAAAAAGAGCCTGCCACCGGCCGATGGATATGATGGATAGTAGTACATGGAACCCCCTTTTGTCTTGTTGCTTGTGAGGGGATTATGGTAATAATACAGCTTATCAACACATGCTTTAGAGAGCAACGGCAACAGCAAGCGCAGCAATGGCAGCGAGGCCAAGGCTGGCGGCGGTGCGGCCGCTACCAGCAGTGACGGGGCCCGTCGTGGTGGGACGGATCGAGCCGGTGCCTGCGGGCGGGGTGGGCAGGCCGACGGTGGTGCCGTTGGAGGTGATGACGGGGACGCCGCCGCCGTTGCCGCCGGCCGGGCCCGTGACGATGGGCAGGGCGCTGGTGATGGGGACGACGTCGACACCGCCCGTGGTGCCCGTGGTGAAGCCAACTTGGGGCACCGTCATGCTCGTGTTGATGACGGCCGTGGTGCTGGAGCTGGGGATGGGCTGGCCAGCCTCGTCGGTGCAGGGTACGACGACGGTCGTGTCAACCACGACCGTGGTGTAGACGGGCGCGACGGTGGGCTGCGCCGTCACGGTGATGTACGAGGTGACGGTGGCGTCGGTGGCAACACCCGGGTTCTGCCCGACGTAGGGAGCGCAGATGCCCTGGAAGTAGGCGACGGCCTCGGCGATGATGGCGTCGGTCTCGCCGTGGGCGTACAGGCAGTCGTAGACGCTCTTGACGAAGGTGGCGTCAGGGCAGTAGCACGCCGTGTCGGTGTTGTCGGCGCAGCTGACCAGGAACATGAAAGTGTTCAGGCAGGACGGCACAACGTTGGGGCAGGGCAGGGTCTCAACAGGCTTGACAGAGGTGGCGATGCCGCTGGTACCCGGAACAACGACGGTGCCGGACGGGGCCTGGGTGGTGCTAGAGCCGGCGCCCAGAGTCGTGCTGGAAGCGACAGAGGTGCCGGGGACGATAGTGTTGGTCTCGATGCTGGTCAGGGTCTGGGTCACCGGGCAGATGGTGGTCGAGACAGCAATGGTGACAACCGTGGTCACAACAGACGAGTTGCCAGGGCACGAGGACACGGTGGGCGCGCACTGGGTGATGGTCGACGTGCTGGTGGTGAAGATGGTTGACGTGCTCATGGAGCTGGTGACGATGATCTTGGTGGTGGTGGCAGTGGTGGCAGGGAGCGTGTCGCTGCTGGTCGAGCTGACACCGCTGGACGGGGCCTGGCTGGTGCTGCTCTCTGCGGCAGAGCTGGCCGAGGTGGTGCTGCTCTCGGCGGCGGAGCTGGCGGAGGTGGTGCTGACGCCGGGGCTGACAGTCGTCGTAGTGGACCCTTGAACAGGAGCGGTGCTGGTCTCCGAGGCAGTGGAGCTGCCGCCAGTGGGCTTGGGGCTTGTGGTTGTGGGCTTGGTCTCTGAAGGGCCGGTTGACGAGCTCCCCTTGGCCGAAGTCGTCGAGCTCTTCACCTCAGTGGTAGTGGTAGCAGCGGTAGTAGACGGCGGGGTGGTCTTGGTGGTGCTGGTCTTGGGAGGCTTGGTCTTGGTGCTGGAGGCGGTGCTGCAGTCGAAGGAAATCGTAGGAACTTGGATGCTGCAGCTGGGCTTGGGCTTGTTGGGCTGGGGAGGATAGATGATGGTCACGTTCTTGGCACCGCCGCACTGCCTGTTGACCACAGTGGTACCCGACTTCTTGCAAGGGCTCCGGTGCTTGCAGGTCGACCCATCAGGCATGTCGTAGTGGAACTCGAGATCGCAGTCGAACTCGGGCTTGACATGGATGGATCCTAGGGAGAACTTGTCGATTGAGGCGCCGCAACCAAACGAAGGTGACTTCTTCTTGTCGGATGTGCATGTGCCGCCGATGACCTTCTTGAAAGTCCGAGGAGCAAAGCGGCCGCCCTTGCTTCCGCCCTGGTCCTCGCACTTCCAACCGCTGAAGGTGAAGCCGTTGTAATCGAAGAAGTCACCAAAGTCCAGGTCGTCCCAGCTGAAGCCAGGCTTCTGCTTATCGGTACACTTGTTGTCGGTGTTGCCAGGGCATGTAAATGGGGGGGCATTGTGGAACTGAGGTTTAGGTGTTAGTCGTCGTCGAATAGCACCCGGAGGACAAAAGAGCAACTTACAGTGGCCGTCACCCCGGCCGCGAGGGCAAGAATCGGAACGAAGGTCTTCATGATGAAGTCTCTAATGCCTGTGTCGAATGCTGAGACAAGATAACGATGGACTGTGGAAGTGATGTGTATATATTAGGACGGCCTTTTGCGCCTTGGAGCTGTTGCCAACGAAAGTGTGTTTGTTTTCTATGTGGAAACAAGACGAGAAGAAAAGAAAAGGGAAGCGAGACAAAGAAGCGAATGACTTTGCCTCTGTTGGTTGGAGTGAAAAGAGAAAAAAGGTCTTGTTGAACACAAGTGAGGAAGACAAGAGGGAGAGTTGAGGAGAGAGACGGCGGTTGGCAGAGATTGTTATACACACCTTGGACACCGAGACCGACATGCTCTCACCCCCCTCCCCCCCGTCCGGGCCCCGTCCGGGTTGCTCGGCAGGGGTGGTGGGCCAGACAAAGAAGTGGGATCATGGGAGATGGGTTTGCCCAGGGCTTCCTTCCCAGGGGATCGACAGGACTCCCGATGAGATGCCAGGTTGGAGGAAGTGCAAGTGGCCGCCAGCCAATGAGATGGGAAGCACACCCCGAAATGGGAAAGCTTCCTAAATTGCAATTTTTGCCGTAACTTCACAGTATACAGGGTCCAAAGGTGAGTGAGTGGTTGTCGAAGGCCCATCTCTGAGGCCACACAATGCAAAACTCGAACCTGTGGTGTTACAGTTCGTTACACTCACCACTCGTCGAAAAAGGGGTACGTCCAGTTAGAGCTTTGGTGGCGCGCGGCTCCCTCAAGCCGCGGCGCTGGGCGTGCAACGGTTGGCTGACTGGTTGACAGGGGTTATTACCGGGGTCTGGTCAGGGGTCGATGGGACCTCCCAGTCCAATCCATTCCGTCTCCAACAACACCTGGCCAAGGCCGGAGAGAAATGTCTTACCCTCTTGCATAGCGCGTCTGTGTAGTGGAATAAGTGGGTAATAAGTGTATGGCAGCGTATAGAAACTCAAGCAGTCGGGTCATTCAACTTTGCATCATCAGTGCTATGGTAGTTAACAGTACATTGAAATTCTTGCCATATGACTGGACATAACACTAATTCAGGTACTGTAATTACCCGTACTGCGTATGGAAACATCCATGCCTGAAAAGGACAGACTCAAACCACCAGGATTGAAGTGTACAAACATGAAAATGTAGTTGAAAATAACGTTATGTTGACTTCAACGTTGAGCAGACACTTGTCCACGGTGAGGTCCGTTGGCACATTGTAGCGGAGGGTGCACCTCTGAAACAGATGGCAGCGAGCTCAGCCACACCGGCCGCGCTACTGCAGGTACGGAGCAATCAACTGGGGCCCTGCAGTCAACCTGGTTTTTGCTGTGCCTGGTGCCGGGATCTGGATCCAGACTGGGCTTTGTCGGGCTTTCGGTCTCTCAGCGTTCTCATCAAGCGATCGACTTTCCCCGCAGGGAGCGATTCCCAATCTGCTTAGCCGCCACGGGCCGAATGCTCGATCCAGCGCTGCACGTGTACGCTAATGTTGAATAAAGTCTAAGCGATGCAAATGGTATGAATTGCTATGTAACATTACCAATATAATTCGTGTGTTAATATTGCTGGGAAAGAACTCCTGGTCAGAAATTATAGTGGCTAACTTGACTTGAGTTACTACTGTACTGTATAAGAGAATTGGATTCCAGTTGAGAGACCTCGGAGGTCATCATGATGTTAAAAATGACGGGAGCTTGTTTTACGGTCAGCGAGTGCCACCAGGAATCCAGTGCCGCGTTTCACAGCAGCTGTCATGCTTTTGTTAGACTGGCTGGGCTGCCCTTGCCGTCGGTACACTACAATACACTAGCCTTTGGTTTCAGGATCGTGGGGACGCAGAGCGAAACAGGTAGAATATTGGCCCCTGTATGGTCCAGAAGGCAATCGGGCGAGTCGGGGCAGTTGTGTCCGCCTGCGCTTGTACATCACAGTACCGTCGACGGCGACCTCACCAATGTGCTCAAGTGTAAACTTCAAATGCTCGGCTACCTACACACGTAGGTAGCTTATGTGATTGCAACTGCGGTCTGCAGCTGGAGAGAAGGTCGCACGAGGAGCACAATGGTCACCGCTTGCTGCAACGATGGCGGCCTGTGCACTCTACAGTCCCCCCCTTGTTTGTTCGTTAGCGCCTGACTTCAACACCAGGGTCAGCCCTAAGATTTCAATCCCAACAGCAAAACGGCAAATTTTCTCACGAAAAAAAGGCTCCGAAGAAAATAGTCTTCTTGAATAATGCTAGATACTCTTTTTTCTCGCATTGAGTCAACCGTTTTGGCTGCTGAGAAGCATTTTCTCTGATTTCTGGACAAGGACCCCTGTCAGAGTCTTGCGCTAACAAACAAGGGTTGAACTGTATGTGTCCACCTTGTGCCCACCCGGAATCACACCGCAGATGCCGGGCACAGACAGGTCGTCCTAGCGAGAGCGAGGCCGATTCTTCAAGAGGTCTGGAGTGAGCATAACCTGACGATAGGATGGCCAGAGTCATGCCATGTGTGAGCTCGGTGTTTGGCGAGCAAAC
This sequence comes from Canariomyces notabilis, assembly GCF_033297395.1. Classification (NCBI taxonomy): domain Eukaryota; kingdom Fungi; phylum Ascomycota; class Sordariomycetes; order Sordariales; family Chaetomiaceae; genus Canariomyces; species Canariomyces notabilis. The sequence goes on from NW_027041823.1 coordinate 207,606, forward strand.
AAGTGAAATCCCACTCGACGATATTCGATAGGTACCTATTTTTACATAGCCTGAAAACGCCCAAAACCCAGAGAGAATCGTCATGGCGCCTCTGAGCGGGAAGCTGACCCGCACCCACGAGGCTGGCGAATCGCTTGTCAGATCGGAGCGATCAGTGGGACCGCCTTCAACAATGATCTCTCAACGACCGCCGCCTCGAATCTGCATGTTTCAAAAAGCAGAAACGAGAAGTAATCAAGTATTAAGAATCCTAGATCTCTATTGTACAAAGTGGTGTAAGTGTAAAGACTCCACGGACCTCGGTCGGTCCAGGACGTCTCAACGCCAGAAAGGGACAAGACCAGGGGCAAAAGCTTTTCCTGATTGGTATGGGTGGTGCGCCCGTGGGCGGACATGGTTTGTTTCGGGTTGGTCGTATTTCAAAGATCCACCGACACCGAACAACACCCGACAGTTCCTCCTTTCGCTGATGCAACCGTAAACCGTCAACATCGTGGCAGCAGGGAACGTGGATACTGGATAGCATCGCTTGTAGGAGAAACTTTTAGCGTGCTATCTTGCTGTGCGCCGAGAGAAGATTGCCGAGAGAAACAAGGCCGTCCCAGCAACATGGCCCTCTTCCCTAATCCCTATCCTGCGTCACAAGCTCTCACAGTCTCCAGAATCCAGTCAAACACACAGAGTATCTTCACTCAGCCAATTGATTACATAACGGTAGATGGTTTACCCAAGAAGAGGGAAGGTACAGGTCAATACTTGTTTGTTTGTTAGCGCGGGACTTCACCCCACTTAATCTTCCCCTTCTCTGGCATGGCGCTAAGGCAGCTGCATCCAACCAAAAACCTCTGATCCGGCCCACATCTCCTCGAATTCGTGCTTTCTCTCCCAAAATATCACTGAGCAACCTTCTATGAGCTTCAATGCGGGTTGGAACCCAGCTTCAAGGAGCTGAGAGCCATTGACCGAAGAGAGATCCTGAGTAGAATTGAATACTGTTCACTTCACCCCACCTGAAATACCACGCTAACGAACAAACAAGGGTTGTCCTGTACTGCACATAACCTAAAGTATCGGGGAAAGCTTCCTCAGAGGGCACAGCGCGGCACGCAGTGTTTAAATAACAGCAAGCAAGTAAACAGGCCATCACGAACGAGGCCCAAATTACAGTACCGAAAGTACTTACTTGTGTCCTTGTAACGATCCCATAGGGCGGCGATGGGGCACGTCGTTGAACGTGCAGATCTCCGATTCTCATCTGTCATCTAGAGCCATCATCAGGTGCTGTATCCCGGCTCTTCGTGCAATCGCCACTCTCGGCACTGGTATTGTACGGAGGTATGTATGTACAGTACAACCCTGGTTTGTTTGTTAGCGCGGAACTCAGGACAGGGGTCCTGGTCCAAATTTCAAAAAGATGCATCTCCACAGCCATAAGGAATATATCAACGTAGAAAAATAAAGCATCTAGCAATATTTAGAATGTGCCATTTCATATGTCTCTTTATCTGTGCAAAAAGTGGCTGTTTCGCTGTTGAGATTTGGATTTTGGGGCTGAGCCCTGTCTTCAAGTCAGGCGCTAGCGAACAAACCAGGGGGGCATTGTAGTACATAGCGACTATGTCCTTGCCAGCCGAGGCCAGCCTACTGTTTCTACACATAATAAATGACCAATCATGTCCAAGTCATGCAAAGGATGAGGCGCAGCACTCAAAGCACCCACTAAGGTAGCGCCATTCCGGCCCCAATTCCTCTTCTGTTCTGATTTCCGGTGTTCGTGACTCTGGCGTGGATACAGTGGAGCACTACGGAGGTACTCCGGCCCCACTCAAGTCCGTTCCGAGATTCGGCGCCGGGTCCGATAGCACAGACCCAAGACAAGTAATCGACGACCGGCGTTCTCTCAGTGTAGGGATCCAGAGATCCCTAGGGATCACACACCTCGAGTTGAGATATGATGCATACTGGTAGACTTGATGAAACTGGTTTAGTCGTGTCTGAAGGTTGAATGAGAGCTCAATTTGAGTCTCTCCGCCCAGGATAAAGGTAAATGTTCATGACCCTTTTCTGCTCCACCGAATACAGTCAACGCGATAAGTATGTACCAAAATTCAAGAGCTTACTTCCCTTAACTTGGTCATCGGCAGGACCAACACCTACCTGTGCCTCCTCCTTTGTGTATTTGTGTACATCCTCCGCGGGCTCGGTCTGTACGACACGAGCTCATACTGAAGTTATCACCTGCTTCCCCACAAGCTACGCGCCAGTCTCACCACGGCTGGACTTATACCTCTTGCTTCGAAACTGATGTGAGCACATCACCCAAGGAGCAAAGATGTAGCCGGGCAGAACGAGGTTTGCCGTTCGGCAATGGAATATGCCACTTTCGTAGCATAAATTCGGTTTATATTCAGCTCCCCTGTAAAGCTCTAATCCTCGCCTCCGCCGCCCTCGCCCGCCTCTCTCGTTCCAGCCGGATCCTCTGCTCATCAGACAAGCCTCTCATCTCCTCCTGCCGTCGTTCTTCAGGGGTCTTGGGCAGTCCCGCACTCAAGATTCTTCCACCCTTCTTCCCACTTCCACCACCACTACCATCAGGAACCCTAGGTCCCTCAGCACGCAGCCTCTCCTCCTCGGCCTTGCGTCTCTGCTCCTCTTTGCTCTCCCTTTCCTTCCTCTCCCTCTCAGCCCGCCGCTCCGCCTCCTCACGCTTCAGCGGGGCTGGCACCCGCGCGGCAGCCCAGTCCCATGCGGCCTCGCCCAGCTCAGCGCGCGCGACGCGAAAGGCGTCCCGCGTGGCGCGGTCGCCGGCCAGGTCGAAGGGAGTCTTGCCTTCGCCGTTGAGGACTGTCGGATCGGCGCCGCCGCGCGCGAGCAGGCCCACAACGAGCGGGGCCGCGTTCTGCGAGGCTGCTAGGTGCAGCGGGGTCGGCGCGTGATGGTTCTGTTGCGTGTCGGGTGGGTGGAAGCGGAAGTTGGCGTCTAGCTTGTTGGTCGATAGGTAGGAGAGGAGGGCAGGTAGTTTGGAGCGGCGGATAAGGGCTTGGATTTGTGTGGTATGCAGAAGCGCGGCTTCTTCCTCCTCGCTGAGCTTAGGTGCTGAGGGTTTCGGCTCGGCCTTGGGTTTAACCGGTTTGGCTGCCTCGTCGGGCACGGGGAGTTCGGCCGAGGGCTGTATCTCCTTGACCTTGAGACGTGTCAACTCAATGAAGGAACGCATCAGCTCATTTTGGGTCGCTCTGCGCGTGCTGAAGGGGAAGCCCCTGATGCGGGGGTCGTTGGGGCGTAGGACTTGGTCGTCGTAAGGCCCGAATAAGGTCCGTCTATTTGTCGTGCCTGTCGCCCGAATGAACAGCAGATCGCTGGTGTCAATCAACGCTTTCCAGTCTTTGAGGAGGCCCCGGACATCCTCAACAAGGGCCTGCTCGTTGTAGCGACGGAGCGAGGAGCCAGCAGAATGAGCCGTTCCTTTGGCATTATCGTTGGCAGATTGTGAGCCGCCCTGCTTCCGCCGCGTTGTGTACCGATGGAAGGTTTTGTGCGCCAGGACGACCGCCTCCCTGTTGAGCGGTCCAGTAGAGCCATGCTTACTCTGCTTCGGAGCCAGGGAGACCACCATGGCGGCGAAATGACCACCGCCAATCATGCAAAGAAATATATGTCTGCCATTGTAGGGAGGTGGTGCTGCATTACCGTCTTTAGCGGGTTTGGGCATCGATATCGGCGGTAACTGTCTTTGTCTGATTGCATCGACAATGGCCTCTTCCTTGCCCAACTCCTCTGTCGAAAACAACGCCCTGTATATCCCAAAATAGGTATTATCTGGCAGTTTAGGGGAACTGAACCAAATTAACGGTGGTTTCCCGGTCCCTCTCCTCGTCTTCTTTGGTTCCTCCACCTCTTCCGTTGTGCTCGAGCTGAGCTTGTCAGCTAGCGAAGCTTGCTTCTTAAGCAGCGCGGACAAGGTGGTTTCCTTGCGCGCATCGTCCTCTTCATCATCGCTATCCGGTGTGTCAGAGCCCGAGATGCTTTCGTCCAATTCGTCCACTAGTTTCTCGAACTCGGCTTCAGAGACGGGTCTGAGGCCATGTAGCTTCTGCTTGAGGTTATAGTGGTGGAGGTCGGTTTTGAGATGGTCCCTCTGCTCCTGAACCGTGACAAAGGACAAGCCGCAGAGGGAGCATGTTTGGGCTCCGAGAAGATTGTCTGAAGAGCCAGGTGCTGGGCTTTGTCCCCGAGAAGGTGTATCATCGAGTCCGCCATCCTGGAGCTGCGAAGCTAGCCCCTCCTCCTCCTTGAGCGATAGCGATTCAAGAATTTCGGGGGGGAGCGCAAACAGATACAGTGGCCGCCGAAGTAGCTCTTCCTGCGTCTTGTCCATGACTCGTGTGCTTCACGGACTGGAGAATGGTATAGAGGCAAGAACAAAATACGTGGAAAAGACAGTGACAGTTGCTCGACGCCGATCAGTTGGTGGCGGGGTGCTTGTTTTATCGGCTTGGTGGCACGCCGATAAGAGTCATACCGCGCTTATCGCATATCGCCGAGACAAACGTCACGAAAAACGGAGCTGATGATCGACTGCATTGAGGAAAGCGTTGGAGAATCAGCGTGGGTGATGAATTCTAGCTACAGCCTGTTGTCAAATAATGCCTTCCCGATTGTTCCAAGCAAAGTGGTGTCATTAGTACAACGGACGGACGAGGAGACGAAGTGCCTTAGAGAAAGAAAGGGTTGTGATACAGTACAAGACAACAGCAGACAGGGTATGTATTTCTTGAAAAAAGATGAACGGGAACCGCCAACCCTCCCCTCGCTCTTTCCCGGGTCTATGAACAACATCCTTGAAGCAACTTATACCCCAAACAGTTGTGCTACTGTCTGGTCGCATCGTCCAAGTCACTTTGACGTTCCTCATTTTCCAGTTCTGGGGCGCTCCTGCTAACCCTACGGTCTTCGACCGCGTGTTCGCCACTGCTACCGTCTGAATCCCATTGAAACAGTTCGCCCAGTAGTGGCAGTGTTTGGGCCTCTTCGACCGAGTCCTTGTCTTCAACCAACCGCCCAGGACTGCTCCTCTCAAGCCGAGCCTCTGCAATGGTGTGCTCAGGCGTGTTCCTCCTTACCCCCTGATCTGCTGCCTCCTGTGTTATCAAAATCGCGATGGCGCGCTTCACCACCTTTAAGCCGTTTGCCAGCCAGGATCTTGAGCGCCGGAAGAACCGAGATTCCCACATACTCAGAAGAGCAAGTGCAGTCAGAACCACATAAACCCATGGCACTCCCCGCGGTGCCGTCAAGAGGTCCCATACGCACAACACGACTAGGCAAAGCTGCCACCGGAACTTGGACCACATCTCGCGCAGGTCGTACTCAACCCAGTGCCAGAGTGGCACATCCACAAACTCTTGCCACCTCGCAAGCCACTCCCCCTCAGCATCCGGTGTTGTCTTGGCATCATCCAATTTCTGTTTGAACCAAGCTAAACGGCCGTCCCATTCTGCCAGGAGCTGAGCGTTCGACGGCTCCTCCGCGTACGGCTTCTGCTCGAGGAACCGGACCCAGCGCGCCACAATGCCAGAGGCCACGGCCTCGTCAACAGCAAAGTATTCCCGGTGATACTTTCCACAGCGGCAGAGAAACTTGCACCTGTGGTTTCGAAGCTCGGCATGCACGAGACGCTCTATGCGTTTACAGTAGGATTTGGAGTTGACGGGGATCGTGTAAGGCGACTGGTCCGAAAATGTGAAGCCTTCGTCGTCGCCTCGGGCTTGACAATTTGCCTTGATTTGCCTTATGCGCTCTTCCACGTTGTCTTGGGTAGTATAGCCGATCTTGATGAGCTTGGTGCCGTTGCGGACGGCCGACAGGACGTAGACGCGGCCTTTGGCGTGATCCAGCCTCGCTGGTTCCTTGATCAGCTTGATGATGGATGCGTCAATGGAGCTGCGATTGGCAGTGGCATGTTTGCCGCTGAGAGTTGGCGTTTTCGTGCCGTTTACATCGTGTTCTCCACTCGCGACTCGTATTTGAGCGCCGTTGGCAGTATCTCTGCTGCTCGGTATGGACGTCTGGGTGTCTCCTGTGGCATCCCTGCCACGCCGGACAGGCGTCCGGGGCTCTTCCAGGCGCCGGGCCGACGTCTTGGTGCCGTCGGCATCTCTGCCGCTCGTGATAGGTGCTTGGGTGCCCTCTGATGGTGTGCTTTGAGTAGGCGGAGGTTCATTGGGCTTTTCTGGGGTGGCTGGGGGAGTAAGGGGGAGACCTGTAGCTGGTAGGTGTATGCTATCTTGGCCCGTCATAATGGCACAGACCACTCGATGTCTTTCCACTTGTTCACAAAAGCGACCATTAGGAGCCTCCCCTGAGAATATCAGGATTTAATACCGAGTCTCAAAGCCTCAGCGAGGTAGCCATAGCAAGGGCGGAGGGATACTGCGCCTTTGGAGCTGTCGGCCGTCCCAACGCGGCCATCGTTAAGCCTCATTCAGGTGTTTGAGGTAGCCAAAGAGCGGGAGCATTCGCAAAGGTGGAGTATTGCAGTAGACCGAGATCCGTCGGAAAGAGTTAACATCCGGATGTATTCTCGGAGAAGTTGCTGTAAATGCGCGATCATATGGAGGCCTGCCCTATGTGGCCAACCTCATACCAATGTTTCGAGAACCCTGAGAGAGAATGGCAAGGCAGAATATCGAGACTGATAACGACATAGCGCTAACGGTAGAGACAAGAATGTATATTTCTGAAACATGATATTAGCATTAGGTCACGGTTGAGGTGAGGGGTTACTGCCTGGGCAGGTAGGTTACCTTTATTACGGCCTGTCTCGACTCTCGACACTTGATATCGAATCGTTGGACCCGACGGTTTGGGTAGGGGCACAGCTCCTTGCGCCATCGTTGTGGCCGCATGACTTTTAGCCCAGTGTGATCCGGGGAAAACAAAAATCCCTTCCCTTAAGGTCAGCAACACACATTCTCTAGTTGCTTCCGCTGGCCTCAAGTTTTGAGTTCGAGGCTCAGGCACAGCACGGGATGGCGTCGTGCCGCGAACCCATGTTCATGTTCAGGTCTGCAACGAAGGACCTGAGCTCTGCCTTCCGACGGTGCCTAGGACCCTAGGTAATCCAGACAGAAAACGGATGCAGCATGCGGTATCCATGCTCTCTGCATTTCCGTAGGGTTTCGCCTGGCTTTGCGATGAGATTGTAACTCTAAAACTTCACCACGATGATTGATGATCACGTCGGTGCCTTGCTCCACACGCACGTGGAGAGCAAGGATAAGCGGCATCAGTGAGGACCCGCCTAGCATTCGGTGATGATCCTCGCTGTTCGGCATTCACAGAAGAGGAAAAAAAAAAAAAAAAAAAAACCCAAAATCAAAAAGGAAAAATTTTCCTCGCTCATCATCCTCACATGATACTCCAGTGAGGTGTTTCACCGTTACCTAACAAATCCAATTGTGGAGCAGCTAGACATTGCTTGGATCCTTATTCCGTGACCATGGGGCAGGTCCATGGCAAAGGGACACTGATCGTGCTTGCCGAAAGAGGGCCACAGAATGGCGCAGTTCACGCCGGCCATGCCCCTTCCTTCCCTATTTGATAGGTAATAGTATGCCTCATCATTCGCCTTGACGCGACTCCTAAATCGACGTTCAAGATTCGATGCACTCGCGACATCGACGGAGAATACTGGACGAACTCCAGTCGGTCAAACAACCTGACCCCACACGGCAACGGGGATACCTGCCTTAGGGTTACGGATCCTGGTGGCTGCTCCCGTCGGGGAACATGTGGTTCCCGTGAAATATTCTAGAAGCTGCCGATCCGTGCCCAACTTCGCCAGCTTGGCTCTCCTGGAGAAAACTCACCGAGGCGAAATAGCGGCGTGGAGAGCGCCTGCTTTCAATGGCCTTCAACAAGTAAACCCAACAGAACGTCAGCTACGCAACTTGTCAGGGAACCAATGCAACCTCGGGACGAGTCCTAGGACAGCTGCTATCGCCGGGCCCGACGCTGTCAGAAACAGGATTGCTGTATCAGGGCGCCAAAAGACCTTGATGCGACGAGGCATGCGGGAAGCGAGTTGTAACGATTATTTTACACCAAGGTAGGTCGGGATCTTGGAGACCGCCAGAGCTCAACAGAACAGGGCGTTCGTGAACGAAAACCTCTCCATCTCTCAAGTACCGCGTCCAGCTGGTTCATTTGGCGGCTGACGGCAAGCTGGCCACGGACAGGAAGCTCGCGTCATGGGCTTCGAGATGAAGACATGGACTGACATGGGCAATCCTTCCTTTCCCCGAGACGATATGCATCACAAAATCGGTGAGGCTAAAAGATCGCCTTGCTGTCATATCGATCGAAACTGCACTGATGATTCATTATTGTCCAGGACATCCTTGTCTCGCTCCTATGCAATCTCTTCGCGTCGATCGAATGATATGGTGGAGCATCCGAACAAACCTCTTGTTTTTTCATGTCGTGGCTTGTATCTTTCCCGTCGGTCTCTGCTCACGGCCGAGTTTCGGCACACGGCCAGTGGCAGGAGCCGACGGAGAGAATAGGATGCAGAATCCAACCTCTCCAGACAGGAGGAGTGGTGCCCTTGTCAGTTGGGGTCGATCCAGAAATGCCCTCATGGCTGTCAGATCTCTCGCAGCAGGTAGGGCAAGAGGTGACTTAACAAGACGCGGGTGGTTGTTATTCCCGGGCAATATCGCAAACGATTCGCTACAGCAACAAGTGCGGGCTGCAAGCATCTTGGCTGTTGTTGCCCGTGAACATTGACCCCCAAACGGAGCGCGGCTTACTCAGCTCCTGACCGGTCGGCATTAGGGATTCAGTCAGGCCGATGTACTCCACGAGTACCTCCGTACCCTTGCTTGAACCGCTTCCTTTGTCCTCACCCTTCCATTCACGTCCATGACAACAGACTGCCTGGCATGTGTATATTGGTGAGACTTTTCCCGGTAGGTAAATCCTCTGATACGCCGTTGCGAGGTCGCTCATAAGGGGTTTGCTACATAGGTATATCAGAGGACAGGATACGGAGTATATGGTGCAGAGTACTCCGGGCCATGTCCCGACTTAACGCCGACAGGAACGGGAAGTCTCCGAGCTGAGCTCCGTGAATGACCCTGAGCCAGGCCGGACCCAGATGAAGTACAAAGACGCAGTTCGAAGCGCCTCTAATCGATGATGATTGTTGCAAGCACGAGCCCGTGAGCAGTTCAGATCTCCAGTATTCGAACCAGGCGTTTCGCACAAGTCATTCATTTATCATCACGACGTCAGCTTGCCTCTTGCTGTCTCCGCAAATTAGTGATCAGAAATTCCCTTGTCAGTGAGTCAGGACAAGTTCGGTACCTTAGCTCCACTCTTACATCAGGCGATCCGCGTTTTCGGACATAACGAGCATGCCGACCGTTGACCAGCCAAGCAACGGCGCAGGACGCAAAGCCCGAGAAATGACGGGATGTCAGTGTCCTTACTGCTAACAAGCGACGCATTGCCTCGCCCAAACCCTCGTCTCGAGGCTACGTATCTTACAGGTACTTGGTAATTCGGTAGACAGACTAAGCGCATCATCCTAGCCCTGCTTTCAACGAATTATTAATCCCGGACTCCAATCTGTTATGCATGCACTTCTCATCCTTGAGATTGGGGGACGCCGAGTAAGCTCCAGTCTGTCTGCGCTGAGGCGGTTCCTTTATACATCTACTTGGTCCCTCCCCCCACCAAAGCGAAGTTGGACTTACACCTAACCTGGAACTTTCCCTTGTCCGTTTTGAACCATCTCTTCACTTCATATACCCTATTATATCACGATGGGTCTTCCCTCGCCTCCAAACGAGGAACTGCTCAAGAGCCAGGCTCTTAAACGAGCACACTCGATTCCCAAACCACAAAAGGCAGGAAACAGGGTCACGAAGCGGACAAGCACTCATGTCCACAGCCAGCCGCAAACCCCAGTCGTAGACAGCCATTCTCAGCATAGCGATGGGAGGCATAAGAGAGTATGGAAGGCATGTGAGAGGTGTAGAATGAAGAAGACAAAGGTAACTTATATCCGACCCCGGCATGTGATGGGTTGCCCTTCCCTGAGCCCCTGACTGACTTGGTGCAGTGCGACGGGGAGTTCCCGTGCAAGAGGTGTAAGGACGACGGGTTGGTTTGCACCGCAGGGACAAGGAAGAAGACCGAGTATAAGCAACTACCGCGGGGGTACGCCGAGGTGCTGGAGAACACTCAATTCGCCCTGGTCGCCACGGTACAGAAGCTCTTTTCGATGGTACGAAACCAGCAGCCGTGGGTATATGGGGAGCCTGAATTGAACGACCGAGGCCAGCCCGTCATTCATGATATCGCCTCTAAGCTCGGCTGCATACGACCCAACAGCGACGTGGATCTTCCGGTACATTCAATATTTCCCGAAGACGAGGCTGGACTGGCAGAGCTGGCGAGGCAGTTGGAGGAGCAGCAGAAGGAGACGGGCTCGCAAAGCGGCGGCGGCAGCGGCGGCAGCAGCAGCAGCGGTACGCAAGAGACAGAGTCCAACTGCAACCAGACGGACCGCGCCAGTTCTTCGGCGGCTTCGGACCTCGATCACTCGGACCTCGAACAAGACTACCGAAAAGCGACGATGGGGTCGGCGACGGCCGTCACCATGTCGCCAGTCAGTCTCTCGTACGGCGACTTCGATCTAACCCCTTCAACAGCGCGGTCCGAGGGCTTCCCGCCTAGCCAAACGTCGCCCAGCATACAAACCTCTTTCTCGTGGCTCGGCAGGCCGACGTCGATCGACTTTCCTGCGCAGCCCTACATCACCAGCGGGACGTCGTATCTTGATATGGACATGGATATGTTACAACGCGGCCTGCTCGACACCAATTTTAGCACCATCAAATCCGAGTTCATGATGGGAATCAACGACCCCATGACGCCCGTGATGTATCCGGGCTATGACGCCCGCTACGACTAGGTTTCTTGGGGGTCGGGTTTCATGGCGGCATGGGAACGTGTTCAACTTTGGCCAAGGCACGGCAAGGAGTTAGGGCGCAGGAGGAGAGAGGGCTGGCTGATGTACGTGTACCATACACACTATTAGACCGCTGGGTGATTTTTCTTTCTACACTACGGAACATTGGAGGCACGAGGATTCGGATGGGAAATGAGGTGTACGACTAGGCATGTGAGGCATCATTCTTTCGAGCCCATCAAGCTCGAGTCTACGGGTTCCAGCTGGCATCACCATACATAATAGTGTGGCGAAAAAAAGGGGGGCTTGCTCGAGCACACGTTAATAAAGTTAGGCCATAATTTCTCTCGCCGCTTAGACACGGAATACTATACCTACACATGCTTAACATTAGTGCGCAGCACAACAAACACGTTCACTTTGCTTTTGCAGATTCGCCGGGGCCGTCGCGGGCTTGACCCTTTGGTGAAACGCGCTGTAGAGAACCACGTAAACGTGGGCGGCTCAGCAACAGCCACTATACGCGTGGCATTGGCATTGGCATTGGCATTGGCATTGAAATCTCGGCGTTTTTGATTCCTTTCTTGTCAACTAGCAAGTAGAAACCAAAGCTGACCCTGCGGGTTGGCTGCACTGCCCCAGAAATCCCCCCAACAAACAGCCAAACGAGGGGTTCGAAGCGACGAGAAGGGGGCCGGGGTGTTTGATCCCAAAATCTGGCTGGGAATGTATCCGAGACCGTGGGATTGGAGAGTCGGGCTAGAGATTGTTTTCCGCCCTGGGCTTGGCGCTGGTCTCCTAAGTGATCGCTTTCGCTTTCTTCAGGGCATCAAAACGTTTAACTACGGACGTAACGTGTTCTGTACTGTACAGTACCGGTAGGACACCAGGGCACTTACATGCTGCATCGGCTCTGCTTTGACCCTGTGATTACTAAAACAAATCAAGCATAGCACTTATTGGGTTTGTAAAGGTCAAACTGAAGTTTCGGGCCAAGAGCCATTTTATCTGCGGATGCGCTTACCTTCTCACACCTGACCCTGTCACACAAGAACCCCGTACAGAAGTGTAGGTGCACTTCGTACCTCACTATCACTTGGCCAACTTGGCGGTCGGGTCCTGATGTCCTTCCTTCCTGGTTCGGAAACAGAACCTTGAACTCCTGTCGTCGTCATTCCCCGCAAAGCCACGATCGGTAATTTCCCGTCTGAAGGCCTGTGGATTCTGAAAGGCCGAATGCCAAACACCCCTGGTCCCCCGGCTACAGGTACTGCTTGGTACCGGTACTGTTAGGGAAGGGAAATGAAATTTCAATTTTCCGAAATTTCAACCCTTCTATGGAATTTTTTCTTTCAAACGGCCCATGAATTTCAATATTTTTCATGTCAAGGATTTTTCTCCTAAATATGTAGGTCAGGAGGCTGCAGAATACTCTATAAGCTTCCCAATTTCAGTCTTTCAGGGGCATTTCCCTTGAGGATCAGGAATATCTTCAAAATGGCTCTGGATCAGGGGAGTCGAGAGCCCAGCAACAGGGTAGGTCGGTTGAAGAAGATACAGGTGGCTGGGCATACATAACCCTAACCCTTGTGGGCTTACTGCCTTCTAAAAGGCGTTAGCTGAAATGGCGGAAATTTCGAAATTCAAGAGCCATTTTTCAGTTTCCGAATTTCGAAGCCGTGATGGAAATTTCCCATCCCTAGGTACTGTGCACGTGGACGGAGCTAAGCTATGTTCGTACTGGTCTTTGGGATTGCTCTGCAGATGGATTTTGAAAGTTGTCTCCAAACTCCCAGATAGGATGACTGTTGAATCCTTTTTAATCAAGTGGCGACGCTGGGCCAGTAAAGGGGGAAGCTCAGATGCAGCAGGATTGAAATGCTCAAGGTAACTTTACCATCCGTTCAGAGACGGGATCCGGAATCCCCATCTTCTCGCAGGGTCTTCCGATGCCATGAGGAGCATCGGGCTCGGGCTCACTCCGAGTCCGTGCCCCGCCCCCCGTCCCCGCGGCCGCCTTGCGAGCAATCAGCGCCTAGCCTGACCGCCGACCACATCACCGAGCATGCCAACTCAAAAGAAATCCCTAGACAACCTAGAACTCTTGGGCGCTGTATCCGTTGCACGTATTGTACTTCCTATGTAGTTACACACATTTCGAGCAAGCCAGGCTCAGCTCACTGTCGGCGTCAACTGTGCTCGCTGGGCTTCCACTTCCACCCGCCTCTCACCAAGACATGATGCTTCGAGGTACCTGATGTACAGTACATACCTTGAGCAACTGCATCCCCAAACCTGCCCTTCATTCTTCCTGTTGGCTGTCCGGCGTTTAGACGAAATACGCAGAAACCTCAACTGACAAGACCTTAGGGCTGACACCCTATAATAGGTGCACTTAGTCGATCCCTGTTCCCTCGTTGTTCTTGTGTGAATTACCTTAGATACCAAACCTAACGGTAGCGAGGTCAAGCGTGACTGCAGTGATGCGGCAGGGCGAAATTTCTTAACGCGCCTAGAGGGAAACGCTAACAAGCCAAGGGCGACCAATGAAACCACCCTTGAAAGGCAAATGGGATGCGGAGTTAAGTCCGGCGAAGGATTGGTAATGTCCGCATATGAGGATTCGAAAAATTCAGGGGTGCCATATCCCGTTCGTGCCTGGATTTCTCAGCTGACTTTTACCATGGACTGCTTTCCTGTCAAGGAACATCCATAGAACTTGCACTATTACATGGAGAAAAGCGCAGAGGAAGGGAAGAGAATCAAAGAGAAAAGGGGGGGAAGCCAATCGCCGAAGTGGACGAGCTGTACTTTGTAGAAGCTCTTCAGATGCAAATAATCCCCAATGGTGATATATTAATTACGGTATTGTTACCCTTACCCGTACTGTACGTATGTACGGATAGTGTACGCTAACACCGCAATCCGCGGACATCGAGCGCCAAGACTCGTTGTCATTCTGCCAACCTTCCAGCTTGTCACACCTTACACAGTACCTCGCCGACCTCACAGTAGCCTGACAGCAGAAAAATTGAGCCGACCCCGCTCCGTTTCCGAATGCGAGCGGAACAGTGACCTTCACTGCAGTACTAACATGACTGCACAGGCATGCCTGTTGACAGCAGCTCGGAGTACGATTGCCCCTTCCGATATACGCCAACCCGCCACTCAGTAAGCAAAGCATGTGCGTAGTGTACCTACTTCGAAGTTCGAACATATCTGGCCTCAAATGGGACGAAACAGACAAAGAGTCCTTGCAGATAACTAATGGCAGTTATGAGTCAACTGCATACCGCTTCTGACTCTCTAGACTACAATATCAATACGCTCTTTCCCGAAAGAGATCATGCGGCAGGCGACCAATTTCAACCACACTGATCCGTCAATGCAGGCCACCGGTGATCAGTCTCACACGCACACAAATACTCACGGCTTTCACAACGTTGCAGAACGGGCTCACACATGGATATTGTAACACGCAGTAGCCACCATTTTGCAACACAACACAAGCCTACAACCTCTCCGGTTCCCAATTACATAGCGATGCCCAGGGATGTATGTACTGCAACGGGCGGAGGGGTCTAACCGAGGCTAGACTCAGCATTTGTTTGTTGAAAGCATCAAATTTGTCAGCCAGCGGCCCAAGTCCCATACCCATAACCATGTCGACGCCCTACGAAGGACAAGCCCATGGCGAATTGATGAGGATACCGTTTCACATATCATATGTTCTGCCAAGGCGGGAGGTTTGCACAGGGCACACAGTCCTCCCATGGCACACATCTAGTTAAGGTCAGCTGGGTTGTTAAGGTACAGAAGGTACAATATCCGTACTAGATGCAGAAGCGAGTAGTTGCCGATGAACCACATTGGTGTGCGACCCATTCCACGCTCCCGTCTCGGCCCCTCGCTGGCACTCGCTGTCATATCATCGTCCGAGGTCCGATTCCTCGGATCCGAGCTAGCTTTCGGACGAGCACAGTACATAAGGTGATGAAGCTCAAGCCACGTCAAGAGTATATGTAAGTGGCTACGGTATCTCAGTCCAATCGTCCGTCTTCCGTTGGACTCACCGATCAGAGGAGCACCTATCGGGCCTGACGAATGCTCCGAGGATGGTCGGAGCATCCGTTCGGGCGCCAGGTCCATAAATGACTGCTTTCTACTATTTTGTCTCTTCACGGGGCTTGTAATCCCTCATCTTATCAGGTAGTATGAGTATTGAGGGACGGGGCGGGCGAGACTGAGCTGCTTGCCTATGCCTCGGCACTACATACCGTAGCAATGCTGTACAGTACCTGCTCACTCTCGGTCGCGGTACTTTGCGAGGGTACGATATCTGTTAGTGCAGCCAAAATTTCACACCCGAAAATCGTCCTCTCGACTACCGCCCTTAACAGAATCCCGCCCTAAGGTTGTACCTTTTCTGAAGCTGCCAAAGCTTCACAGAACACTTCCAAGGAATCCCATCTAAACCGCAACCTGCACATTTCGATGCCTGCCCAAATCCAATGGCACAGAGAATCGAGTTCCTCCATGGATCACTGCACTTCCATATCTCCAAACCAAGTGTTGCTTATGTTGCTTACTACTTGCCTGCAGTACTAGTAAGGTCTGTTCCCCTCACATCAAAACCCGGACCTGGCAAACCCGGCCATAGATGAGGGGGGCGGAAATACTACGTACACGTAAAAGACAGAGTCTAAACGAGGTCGGAATCCGAGTGCGAATCGGGTTCCATGTCAAGGAAGGACTTGACCCGTCGCATCTACAGGATCTTAGTGCAACAGTTCACTCTTGTGATGAAGGTGGTGAGATCCGATACGCTCTGCTCCCTTGCTTGTTTGGGCACATTTATCTACCTAGGTATCTACCTACGCACTTGGTAGTGTACATGCAGTCAAGGTACTGATAGGATTGGACTAGGAGCGCCGTCACGGTGCAGAGCAGTAGCTAAATCCATGTTACACAGAATTGAGTCGGACAGTGGAATGGATGGCCGATAAAGGCCTCGATTTCATACCTAGCGCTTTCCCATGCTTGAAGTCTCGCGCTGCGAGACACCAGGTCAGTTCTTCCTTTACGTTGCATATAGTACTATTTGTAGACAACCTTTGAAATATCCAATGTCTTATCTGGCACCCCCTCCTGCATCGACATCTGCGTGTTCCATGTTCCATGTCTGGTATCTGGGCCGGGAGGTTTGTCATGTTCAAACCCTCGATGCATATAACGGACCACGAATGGCTGGCACTAATACCTAAAACAGGTACTCACATATTATAAAGCTGACGGTCGCCTACAACCGACTGTGGGAGCTACGAGGATGACATGATTTCCGTGACTCTCAGGGTGTGAGACCAACTTGATATAGGTAGCCATCCCGCATTTCTAGACGCACTGGGATAAAAACGAATCACACTCCCATTGAATGGTATATCTCGTAGTAGCAAACCGGAATGCCCACCAGCCGAGACCGACATCTCAGGTATCCTAGGAAACAGCACACTCTCCCGTCCCTTAGCCATAGGAGATACCCAACTTTGATGATATGGACACCCTGAAAATAAAACCAACCCGTGATGCCCTTCCCCATCAACAGTCAACAGACGAGGTAGTGCTCGAAAACAACTACGTATGTACTTGTACTGGCCGGCGCTTCACAGCTTCGTTTCACCGATGGATATCCACGCGCTCGACCCTCCTCACGTCGTCGGGCATGCGGGCGATGCACAGGGCGGCGCAGAACTCGCCCCACTCGCCCTTTGTGGCGTCGCGGACGGCGTCCTGCAGGTCGGCGCCGTACTGCTCGCGGAAGGCGCGCTTGACGAGCGCCATGTGGCTCGCGTCCCAGTGGTACCGCACGAGGCGCGAGATGAGCAGCTCGCGGCGCAGCTCGTCGCGCTTGGACGCCGTCAGCGCGTGGTGCAGCAGCATGGCGTCGCGCACCGGCTTGTTGATGACGCCGTTGAGGATGTGCGCTAGGACTTCGCCCTGGGATTGAGTTGTGTGAGATATTGGGGGAAAGAAGGGAGGGAGGTGGGGGAAGGGAGAAGAATACTCACCACCAAATTCCCGCTCTTCCTCAGGGCATCCTTGGCAAAGTTGGCCCCCTTATACCGCTCCCTGTACTCGCGCAGCACCTCCCTGAGGTGCGCGTCGCTGCGCTGCGTCACGATGGAAATCATGAGCGACTCGCCGCCCTTGTCGCTCGAGACGGCGCGCCACAGCTGCCGCGCGTCGTCCTCGACCAGCTCGTAATCGATCCTCACGGGGCGGCCGTACGCGTCCGTCTCGTCCATCCTCGTCTCCTCCAGCACCATCAGCACCGCCTTCTTGAACTTGTCCTCCTTCAGCTCCGTCTTCATGCACTTGACGAGGCTGTTTGCGTACTTCTTGTCGCTGAACCCCTCCTTAATGGCCCGGATCTCCTCGTTGGTGCGGCCCATGAGCGACTCGATCAGCAGCTCCCGCCGCGTCTTGTCGCCGTGGTACCAAAAGTTGGCCCAGTAGGCCTCGCTCTCCCAGCGACCGAGCGCCGTCGCGTAGCAGGCCTTCATGAGGTTCGGGTCCTCGTCCTTGAGGCGGGCGCGGATATGCTTGGCGATGTTGACGCCTTTGCGCTCCGCTCCCGTCTTGACGAGTCGCTTGTACTCGACGCGCAGCTCCATGACCTGCTCGTGTGTCAGCCCGGGCAGGATCTCGATGAGCGGGGCCGTCTCGGGCGCGCGCTTCTCGCCCTTGAGCGCCTTGGCCAGCCGCGCCGCGTCGTCGACGGGGTCGTGGAACCGCGCCCGCCGCGACGTGCGCGACGACTTGGCCTTGTCGCGCTCCCCGTCCGAGTCGATGGGCGAGAGCGCCTCCAGCACTTGCGCATTGCTCGTCGGGATGAGCAGCGGTGACGGCATCGGCGACATGGACTGGTATGTCCCGTGGTAGGCCTCGAGTAGAGGCGAGGGGGGTGCCGACGAGAGCGAAAGAGATGCGGCGTGGTGCGGCGTCTGCACCGTCAGCATCGACATGCGCCCTGTGGGCGGCTGCGGAGACCGGTC
This sequence comes from Canariomyces notabilis, assembly GCF_033297395.1. Classification (NCBI taxonomy): domain Eukaryota; kingdom Fungi; phylum Ascomycota; class Sordariomycetes; order Sordariales; family Chaetomiaceae; genus Canariomyces; species Canariomyces notabilis. The sequence continues at coordinate 225,639 of NW_027041823.1, forward strand.
GCGCTTCATCGCCGACCTGAGCTCTCCGCCTGGCGCGGGACTGGGCGAGCGGCGCCCGCTTGCACGGCCGGACGGGCCGAGAGGGTCTAGGTGAGTGGTGGTGGCGCTGTACCGGTGCTCCTCCGTCTTGGCGTACTCCCAAGGCTTGGGCTGGGCATAGACATAGCTGGCAGCCGGCGGGGAGTCTGAGGAGGCGGCGTCGCGCTTGGAGGGACCGGGCAGTTTGCCGTAGGCTAGGTCTTCCTCGAGCTTTTCTTTCTTGCGGCGGCGCTCACGCTCCTTGTCCGAGTCGCGGTCCTTGTCGCTGCGGAGCGAGTCGCGTGACTCGCGCGGGGAGCTGGGCGGTTCGACCGTCTTGATGTGGGCGGCGTACTTCTGGGGCAGGTACATGCTCTCGCGCCGGCGCTCCTTGTCGGAGTCCGAGGAATCCCGGTCCCGGTCGTTGTCACGGTCCTTCCCGTAGCGGTATTGGACTTCGCGCCGGGCCTCGGCGAACCGATCATCACGATCGTCAGCCGGTTTCCCGCGCGGGGCCGCTCGGTATTGACCATGGCTGTCGTCGAGGGAGCTAGGTGGCCACGTAGACAGGCGCTCATACTCATAGGCGGGTGATAAGGGGTCGCGCAAGGCGTCAGTGGAGCTTGGGTACGGCACGGCATCGACAATGCTGACCGAGGGACGACGGACACGGCTGCGGTCACGGTCCTCCTCGCCGCGACGGCCCGCGGGTGAACGGGACCGGCCGCGGCGGCTGCTGTCATCAACCTGCAGGGACATTTTCCGGCCAATATAGGCTCCCGGGTGGCGCCTTGCAGATGAGCCGGGCCCTAACCTTAGTTTCTTAGCTTAGGTAGAGCTGCAGTGTTTTTGCTTTTTGCCCACACAGAATGCCGATAAGGCGCCGAAATGCGGGGTGATCTTGTGGCCGAGAGACCCGCTCCGGGCCGCCGGTAAGGGAGCTGTCGTTACTGGAAGCCGCAGGAACGCAGAAAGCAAGATGGCCTTCTGTAAGTCACGGAAGAGATGACTTTCGAGAAAGGACGGCTGATGTCCTTTTTAAAAGCCTGCAGCCGAATTCAAGGGAGAAGGCTGCGGCGCAGTACGACAGACAGACAGCGGTGGTTGGTGATTTGGGCTGAGGTGAGGGGCGGCTGGGGCGCTGGGAGCTGGGATTGCATGAAAGCCATGAAACAAACCAGGGCACCTTGTCAAGTGTGGGCCGCCATCACACATTCAGCTGTTGCCTACGATAGGCTAGTGTAGTGTACCAGAGGGCTAACGGAGAGTTTAGTGCTGAGCCTGCTGACTGGACGGGTTTACGCTTGCTTTGTTCTTTTGTCCGAGATCAACTGTAATGCACAAACCAATTGACTTGCCCATCGTACGCGAGGGTTGAAGTCCAAACCAACGAGGCTGGCCATCTGTTCCAGTTGGTCCTAGTCCCGTGGTCTTCCCGCCTTCTCCGCAACAGCCCTAACGTCGAAGTCGAAGCGCCCCCGGGCTTGTCCCGTCCCTGGCTTTCCCAAAGCGGAAGGGTGCGTGCTTGGCATTGCTTGACCGCCCCTCCGATGTCCCCACAATTCCCGGACCCGTGTCATGGTAGGGCAGATCCGATGAAACTCAGATCCAATCAGCCTTGGGACATCCGGATCGGTGCTCACCGAGCTTGTGTACCGGCGCACCGGTTTTGTTGTCGTCCGTTGTGCAAATAAATAGACCGCCCTGAAGTGCTGGCAGGATCGTGACACGGATGGATGTATGTGATGATTGCCATTGGACAAGAAACTGTTGGGCACAACAAGTGGGCGTGTGATGTGGTCATCAACGGCTTCGACTGGCTGTTGACACAGGCTCGGATGTGCTGCCAAGTATCCAGCAGCCTGTTGAGGCTCAAGTTCATCCGATCTCAAAGACCCGTGGAGACCAGCACAGATTAAAAGAACTGGGAGACGTCATTGTCCTCCGGAGAGCCGGATTAGGTAACCGGATGCCGGACAATTCTGCTGATTTCGGATTCATGCGGCTGTCGGGGGCTCGCGCTTTCTGACGAGATGGCCTCTCGATTCTCTGGGGCGTCGTTAACCCGCTTGATGAACTGGCTGCTATTCTCATGACCCCGTAGACACCACACCCTAAGGTGAGCTCATGGCTGGTCAACCATGCCCCCAATGAAGAAATTGCGACAAAAATGCGTGCTTCGCCGTACAACATGTAAAGGGTAAATATGCGAAACAAAACGCCGAAACAAGGAGGGTTGATGCTGGGATATCATGAATCTCCCATGACGCCGGTCCGATGCTTTGCTGTTTGCAGCTGTTTGCTGCTCCCGTCCAAACTGTCTACACTCGCAGCCTCTGTTTCTCATCCTGGGTACTGCGTTGGTGCGCTGTTAATGCATCGACTGTCAAGACCGGCTCAACTAGTGTTTGCTCCATCCGAATTGCTTCTGGCCTAGGGGGCGAGCGGGTTAGATCAGCCCACACCAGCGAGATTGATGAGGGTAGCTTACTTCCTTCGAAAAAGACTCTTCCCCGTCTCCATCACGATAACCCACAGTACGAAGGCCACCACCAGATACACCACGAGCATATCATTGCGTTCTGTCGTTTGCCTCTCTAGCTGACTAGGCATCACTGGCCGCGCGAATTCATCGAGTTCTGTGACATCTCTAAGCGTTTCTTTTGAGACAACATGTGCCGGCAGGCATTTCGCGAGGTGAGCCACTCCGAGAGTGAGACATATCCTGCTTGCCCTCATCTTGCGCGAAGAGTTGCGCTCGCCGGCGCCAGTCGTGAAGGTAAATTATTGCGGGAGCAAAGAATAAGCTGTCTGTGGGACGGGGCTGGTTGGGGTATAAGAATGTATGTCAGACAAAGAAATGGTGTCTAACTAGCCCGGCGCCGACTGGCTATGAAGGCACGGAAAAGCGAATGAGTGTCGTCAGTGGCACGGCTAATTGAGACAGAATGTCTTAGTGTACAGTATGGCATGTATCCGTACAGTCGCCCAAATGGTGCCGATTAGCCGTGGAGTGCCAGAGGAATTCGAGATGGCGTTTTCCGTAGGAGAGGTTGAAAGAGGATGCGTAACTTTAAACGATTTGTTAGACCAAATCCGCAATACTGATGCCTGCCGGCCTTGCAGGAAGGAGCAGGTAGGTAAAACATATAACACATGACAAGTGCGCGAAGTAGCATTGGTCTAGACCGTCCGGCAGGTGAGAAGTTATTGTGTACTCCGTATGTAGGTTGCAGCCACATTCCGCTAGCATCAAGCTTTTTTGAGACAAGCTCCAACTTAGCTCCTGCCTTGACTACCAGTAGGTAACCATGGATGCAGCTCACGCAGCGATGAGTTAGCCCCTATTCGGCGCCTCATTGAAGCCCCTGCCATGTCTCGGTAAAGATTTGGAAGAAATCCGCGCAGGTTGAATGTTTCCTTGCTACTTCGTACTTCGTACACGTGTACGAGGATGGATCCCACAATTCGGACCAGGGCGGTTGAATCCGCCTGGAGGGGCTCGAGGGGTATTGGGGGCTGAGTGAGATCCAATTCTTCGATTATCGGTGCATGCTGAGGCGAGATTACAAACGAACACGAGAAGTGCGCTTATTCATGGAACCAACTGCATAGGTAGCCCGGTTTCACATTCATACCATACCTACCTTATTTACGAACTATCACCATGGCCTAGAAAGTACGGAGTACATAGGTCGTGCTGAAGAAACAGATCAATAAATTGAGCATTTGCGTCGTTACTTGATAGTAAGGTGATTTGGGCTTATTAACGTTACCATTCCTGGTCGCAGATCGGGCTGGATTGGTCTGTGAGACCCCTGAACCGTACCCCTGGCGGCATGATGATGCAGAAACCAATGCTCCGCTTTGGTTGGATGCTTTGGGAGACAAGCATTTCCAACTTCCACCGTCAGACCCACAGAGCGAGGCCAAGGAGTCAAGGACACCATCTCAAGTTTCTCGAGGCTGGTATTGTACAAGATACGTACGTAATGTCCAAGACCTGTTCTCTTTTGTAAATTGACCGATTCGGCCCCACGATCTGTGCATCACCCAGCGCAGCATCTCATGGTGCATGCATGGAGCAGCGTCCGCTCTGATCCATGGCCCCTCCCTCGGGTCTCCATCAATCCTCCATCGCTTCCGATTTCGAGGCGCCGTTTCCGCCCTTGGTCCGCTCGTCCACCGTTCCCGCCAGCCTCAAGTCGCACCGCGTCGACCCCTCCCATTTGGCGCCCGAAGACGCCTACGCTTCCTTTTCACCCCCGCGCCGGACCTCAACCTTTGACAGCGCGGGAAATGGGTCCGGGACAGACTCACGCCCGCGCCGCATCAGGCGCAAAGATGCAAGTCGGAGTCGGAGCCGAAGGCGCAAGCGCTTCCAGAAGTTGCTCTGGGTGAAACAGTCATGTAGGCCTCGCACGCCATCACTGCCATCACCTCTACTGTTCTCAGGACCACTCACACGCGCCTTCGTGCAGACCCCGACAACTACACGGACCAAGCAACGTTCCTCGAGAACCTCCAGCGGAACCCGCGGGTCCAGCCCTACGACTTTTGGCCCTTGGTTGCCGACTCAACTGTCATTGTGCAGCACGTCTGTTCAGTCATAATCTTCGTTGTGTGTTTCGTCGGCATCTTTCAGGAGCGCGTCAGCCCCGTGTCGGTGGTCGGATGGGGCAGCTTCGCAACCTTCCTTGGCTGGCTATTATGGGACTATTGGGTGACGCAAGAGACCCAAGGCGGTACCGCCGACGCTGCTGCCAGGGGGAGGATGATGCGTGGTGAACGCACCTACGAGGAATATCGCCGTCCGCATCGGCATAATTCGAGTCTTGGCCAGCCAATACTCAATACCAGCACTGCCAGCATCTCGAGCACGTCCAACTTCCCCTCAGCCGCTAGCTCGACGTCGAACCTCCTCCAGGACTATCACCACAACCTACGTCGACAGTCTTCCCAACCGCCTTCTAACGCCAACAATAACTCGAGCAACCGCAACAGCCTCCTCATTCCGGGTCACCCCTACTCCCGCTCCGCCAGCTCCATTAACTCCGCGACCTCCCAACCGGGCGCCAGCGCCCACAGCCAGACCAGCAGCGCAGCGACCGCCAGCCGTCCCAACGCAGATGGCTACCAACCCGAAAAACCACCCTCTCGCCGCACGCCTACCTCCTCTCCGGCCCGCGGCTCCAGCTCCGATGGGCGCAGCACCCCCGCTGGCGGACGGGCCTACGTACGCGTGAGCACCATCAAGTCAGCCATCCTCATCTACTTCACGCTGCTCGGTCTATCACCCATCCTCAAGTCGCTCACGCGGTCGACGTCGTCCGACAGCATCTGGGCCATGTCCTTTTGGCTGCTGGCTATCAACATATTCTTCTTCGACTACTCGGGCGGGCCGCAGCGGCCCTCTCCCGCCGCAGCGGCCGCCGCGGCGGGATCATCACCGCAACAACACAACAGGACATTGAAGCGCATGCCCGTCGCCTCGCTGTCCACCAACGCCGCGCTCATGGCCTCGACGGTGCTCGCCAGCCGCCTGCCCTCGACGGGCCAGGTCTTCAGCCTCACGCTGTTCAGCATCGAGGTGTTTGGCCTGTTCCCCGTCTTTCGGCAGTACGCTCGCCACCGCAGCTGGCGGTATCACGTGATTCTGACGGTGCTGCTCGTGCTGGGCGCTGGCGGCGGGGTAGGCATGGTGCTCGGGGACGCCGAGGGCGCCGGGAAGGAAGGAGGCTGCTGGAGCTGCTGGCCATGGAAGAGAGGGCTGCTGGGCATGGTGGTGGGCTGCCTGATCTCGGCCGTGGCCATGGGCGGGTGTAGCTGGTGGCTGATAGGCCTGCAAAAGTACAAGAACGAGATCTACGGCCCGTGGGACCCGGCCAGGCCCATCATTATCAGTCGGAGGCACTGGGATGATGAGTAGCTCGTTCTGTTATGTAGGTTTATAATTCATGTGGTTGTTTGGTATTCTGAAATGATGCGCCTCAAAGTTAGACTCGAAGCTTCGCTTGGGGATAGTCATGCTTATTATCTTGATGAGGGATGCATCGTGGATACACCTCACCTTCGAGCAGATTGTATGCATGACCAGCCCTAATAAGCTAAAGTTTTTGGGCAAAAACCTAACAAATCAGAAACAGCGTCAGTGGTTTAGTGGTAAAATCCATCGTTGCCATCGATGGGCCCCGCGTTCGATTCGCGGCTGACGCACATTTTTAACCTTGCTTTTTATTCCAATCTGGCCCTTCTTTTTTTTTTTCCCGTCATCTGTATCCTAGCATGAAATGAATTGGGCTGCTCCCAAAACCTGGGTATACTCTCACCGTACGGCTGAGACACCTCCCGCTTGGGTCAGTCAGTCTACATCATTCCAACCATGGAGTCAAGCAACAGCCTCATTCATTCAACGGCGGTCACAAAGCTACAGAAACACCAAGGTTAAGCGAGTAAGCAGGGCTTCTCATTGTTTTACCATTGCCTCGCTTTCACTGTGATTTAATAATGCCCAATAACTGGGGGGTCAGACCGGAACGCCATTCAAGAAGACGGGGCAACACACGTCATGTCAAGTCAGCAAAACCGGGGAATCGTAAGGACCAAAGCTCAGAAGGGAAGGATTTAGAAGAAAAGAGATGAGGAAAAAGCAGAACTCCAACCCACAATGTTCATCATCCATCCGAGGAAGGAAGAAAATGAATCAAGATTCGTCATCAAGAAAACAGGAGAACAAAACGGTAATAACCCACCACTTTCCCGTCTTCTTCCAAAGCTCCATGCCCGTTCAAATGCTCCCTTGCCCTTCTTCCAGCTGTCCCAAGCGAGAAGCTCATCAGCGACTCTACTCCTTCCCTTCATCACGATCCATGCCCATCCATCTATCATCACGGTCATCAAGATTCCCATGCCCTACCCCCCAAGACCTCAGCGCACGCAAGAAGAAACCCAGCACCACCATGCTAAAAGAGCAAGCAAGCTGTATCCCTAAGATTTCTCCGTATGGCCATCATTGAGCAACATCTCCAGCACGATCTGGCCGCCGGGCACCTCCGGGTGACTCATGCAAATCTTGACTGTCCCCTTGGAGTCCGGCTGCGGCGGGGGCTGCAGGGACGCCGCGCCGGGCCCACTGGTGCTGACGCTGCCCGTAGGCCCTCTAAACCCGTAGTCCAGGCAGCGCACATCCCTGCCGGCAATGATCTGCCTGAGCCTGCCGTTCTCGGCGTTGCGGACCTCGACGTAGTCCTCGTTGAAGAGCAGCAGGTACTGGCCATACATGGTGGCGGCGCGCGCCTTCTTCTGCTTGCCCGAGTACTCCATGATGAGGGTCCGGCTGATCTCGCCGTGCTTGTCCACGTAGACGGCGCAGTCCTCGTAGGTTAGCAGAAACTCCTGGTCGTTAAGCTTGAACATGCCCAAGGGATGCGGCTCCTTGATGCGCGACGCAATGTTGGCGATCGCCGGCAGGCCCAAGTCGCGAGGGATCGATTGTGTCACCTTCTTATCGAGAGTCAGCAGTTCAAAACCCTTGGCAGTGGCCACGGCGATGTACGTCTGGAACAGGTTCAGTGAGAAGCACTCGGTGGGGATGTAGAACTCGTCAAAGTCACGGAAGGACTCGGTCGTGCCACTCCCGCCGCCGCGCCGGCCGCCAAATAGCCTCGATTTCTTCTCGGTGGATTTCTGGAAGACGGGCTCGAGCACCTTGAAGGTGTTGTGCATCCCCTCTTTTCGCTTGTAGAACAGGAGCATCCGGTCCTTCATGCGGGCTGTGGCAAAGAAGGCAACGTCCTTGGCCAGTCGTTGGGGTGCCCGCCGAGGGTTGTCGTGGGACGGCGCCGGAAAGTTTGAGACAGGCGCCACCACGTCGAGCGGGTACGAGATCAGTGATCGATCGGCAATCAAAAGGCAGACCGAAAACTCCTCTAGGACGGCGATCTGCGTGACCTTGCTGATCTGGACGGATCGTGTCCATCCTCGGGGATTGGCAGACTCGGAGATGTAAACACCGTAGTCTGTCCCGATGGCAGTAATCGACTTGCCAAATGATGTAAAGGTGCAGGCGCAGTTTACAGTTGCCCTGCACACCGGCGGGGGGCCCCTGCCTGGGCCGTACACGTGCTCCATCTCCCGGATAGCCCTGTCCAGCGGAGTGCCCCTGATAGACACGCTGGGTTGCCTTCCTAGAGGCGACGTGGAATCGTATGCGAAGGCGCCGTCGGAAATGACGCGTAGGCGGAAGGGTTCGGCATTCTGCGCATGCAGTGCTCGCGCGTGCCTGGTCTTGGCCTCGATGATGGCCGAGCACCAAGCCGAACGCTCTTGGGCCGATGATGCATAGAGAGTGTATATCTCGTGACCGAGATGTTTTATCTTGAAAGGATAGATGATCTTGCCGTCATCAGGGGCCGAGGATGTCAATCGAGAGACGGTTGTTAGCGAGCCCATGGAGGAGCTAGTCCCTGTGTGCTCAATCCCAGGGCGATCGTTTCCGTTGGAAGCTACCTTGTTGAGCTGCGTTCCCGAGCCCGTTGCGGCAGTCGTCCGGGTGAGGGGAGCAGTTAAGCTCTTTTGCTTGGCCACAGGGTCGTCGTTCATGCTCTCCAGGAAGAGTAACGGCATTGGGATGGGCTGGGCAGACAGTTAGCAGGCCGTAAATGACTACGTGATTGGCATTGGGCATACCTCTTTTGAAACGTCGTATTTCTTATCGCTCCTCCCGTCCTTGGAGGGTATAGCCTTCGCCAAGATAAAGTAGTGATCAAAAAGAAGAGCGTGTGTGTCTACCCAACGGACGCCTTTCGAGCCCTGCCTCTGGAGCTCGCCTTGTTTCAGTAGTTCTCGCCCGAGGTGATCGAGATTCAAAACGGATTGGAAGCCAGGCCGCAGGACTAGCATCGTCTGCAGCTCCAGCAGCTCAACCTGCTTGGTCATCTCCGCAACCTTCTCGTCACACTCATGGGTGACCTTCTTGATCTCCTCAAGAGCCCTGTCGAGATTGGTTTTCTCTTCACTTTCTCCCGGCATGTTCTTTTTGACCGTTTCAAGGAGAAGACCGTATCTTTGCAGCCGGGTGATGGGCGCCTTCACAAAGGTTGTCCACTCGAGACGCTTTGAGCGCTTGTGATCACGGACGACATCCAAGAACTGGCGGAACAGCAGGTTCCGAGCCGCCTCTTTCCGGATCAGATACGAGGCATAAGGGAACGAGGAACAGTACTCAATGTAGATCGGCCTGGCTTTGCGAATCCATTCGCGGAACAGGTCGCTGAAGCCGACGATCCAGGGACCCTGCTCCTTTTGCCGGTATTTGAGCTGGGCAAGCAGGTGCTCCTTGTTGATCTGCTGCACAGCATCCACTTTGCCGAACACAGCGTCGAGAAACTTGTCCATCCGGTTCGCGGCGATGATGGGCGGCTGCCAGGCGCGGAGCCAATCCCTATAGAGCAATCGCAGAACATCAAGCTGGTTCATGTAATCCTCCTCACCAGTGACAATCTCGTGCAGTACGTTTTGCCTCTCGACCTCCTTCTTGGGTTTGCTCTTAATGTCCTCCATCGTTACGCCGTGGAAAGTCGCCCAGTCCAGAATCACGACGTCCTCCTCAGACATCATGTTATCCAGGTTCACTTTCTTGAGCGTCCTACCGCAGTGGTATGAGTAGCACCTCACCGGAATGGCGTGGTCATGCAGTCTAGGCACAGCTCCATCGTCCTCGTGCAGCTTCGGCGCATAGCACCCCGACCCGGTTAGCTGCCAGAGCACACCCGAGAGCTCCCCTGACCCGAACTTGACCCATTCTTCCTCGGGAATCAGAATGCCAGCCGCAAACATGGAATCAACTACCTTTGCGGTCAGAATCTCGGCGTCGGCGACGTTCATGGTCGGAACCTTTGAGCAGAAGAGCTTGAGGACGCCTTCTTCAATCGTCTTCCTCTTCAGATCCGGTTCACCCTCGGCCATTTCGCGGACCCAGGAGGTTATACCGCTGAGGGCCCATGGCTCGGCACAACGCTTGATGTCGGCAGCTGTGAGTTTTGAGGGCACAAACTTCTTCCGTCTGCCGGTGGGCAAAGTAATCATATCATAGGCGGCTAGAGATGATGGCGTCGCCGCCTCGTAACCCTCGTACGGCGATCCCTGCTGGTAGGCTTGCAGATGCGGTTGTGACATGTGTTTCATGGCTCGCTTGCGCTCCTCGGATGCATCTGTCCTGGACCGAGCTGGGGCTTGCACGGGCGGCGTCTTGCTATGATCCAGGAGAGATATCGACCTTTCGACGTGCTGCTGGGCGGCATTCTGACCGGGGTACATCTCGTGACCGTCAGGAGGGTAAGGCAGCCTGGTGTCGGTGCTCAGTGAGTAGCTGTGCGAATACGCGGTCCTGCTCGACGGTTTGGCGGAAAGACGGGAGCTACTGTCTGGTTCGGGCGGAAGGGCCGGCAGAGGCCGGTTCGAGAGGCCAGGGTGCCAAAACATCTGGTCGAATGGGTAGTCCTCTTTGGAAGGCGAGTCGCTGCTCTGCCTCGAGTGGACCGACACTTGCTCGTCTCCATCATCAAAGCTCAAGCGGTGATTTTGAGGGGGAAGAAGGCCACCAGTGCCTCCATAGTCGACCGACACTTGAGAGAAGGGCGGGTATTCTGCTGCCTGACTCTGCGGAATAGGCAGAGGCCGTGGAGCGTCACCGGCTGCTGTTGCCGGCGGAGACCCGACTTCGTTCCCATATTGGAGGTTGCCAGCGTATCCCCCACCATACATTCCGAGATCCATTCCACCGTAGTCGCTGTCCGTGCTCGATTGCTCTTCGGTGGGCGGGGGGAGCTGGGATACGTCCGGCGCTGCCGCTGGGGCTGCCGCTGGAGCAGCCGCTGGAGCTGTGGGAGGTTCCATATACGTCGGAAAGGTCAAACCGCCAAACCTGCGATCATCCATGTCATCCTGCATCGCTAGAAGCCCGGCAGCACCCTCGGGGTCGCTCTCTTCGGAATCCCAGTTGTAGGTCGTCGAAATGTCGTTGTTGTTCAGGGCCGAGGAGGCGTTAGAGGGATACCGATTCACCCCCTGATTCGACGTCCTGTCAAACGAGGAAGTCCCATAGCTCCGCGTACTCTCGAAGCCGTCACCTGGGGTGCCGTTGGCGGGAAGGGGACGCTGGCCATGCGGTAATACTCCCAAATCCGAGACAATGTCCTGAATCAAAGTCTCTTGGGTCAGTTGGAGATCAGTATCACCTTGGCCATTTGTCCTCCAGTCGGGCTCTTCGGGCAAATCGTCCATCGGGCGACTGGGAAGCGGGGCGTTGGTTGGGTGCCTCTGGAGCTGTGGGGAGACCTGGCTACGGGTTGGAGGCGACGGCACTGGCGACGGTTGCGACCCGGAACGGGATGCTCGGTTGGCAAAAGAGGTCGGATCTGAAGAGTAATTTGGTCCAACGGGAATCTGGGATTGCACAGGATACGGTATTTGCGCACTCGACGTGGAATAGGAGGGGCTCGGGACGGGGCTAGAGCCGTTGGCAGCATAGGACCCTGAGTATTGTCGGGCGCCGTACCCGGCCGAGTATGTCGGTTCATACTGTGACTGTGATGGTTCGTACTGTTGTGAGACTGTGGAGGGAGGGTATTGCGGACTGTGGAGTGCTGGCTCATATCGCTGTGGAGCCGAAGGCGTCGTCGCTGATGTCGGTTGCGATCCACTGTAGGTCGAAGAGGGTGGGGCGGCGTAGGCCGTTGAGACGGGAGGAGCGGTAGGTGAGGTGTAGCCGCCATAACTGTAGTTGCCGTACCCTGCAACGGTAGAATGCCTTTGGGGGGCAGCAGTGCCGGTGTTCGCATATGCTGCCGGATTGTATGCCTGGGGAGTGTAGCTCGTCGGGGGAGAAGGGTAGGTCGGGCTTGAGGGCGTATACCTCGAGCTAGGACTGGGGTGGTACGGGAGAGAGGTCGACTGTGACCGAGCAAAGTGCTGGGGGTTGTAGGTCGAGTGCGATGGCGGTGGCGGCGGGACTTGAACCGTGTACTGGCGTTGGTAGCCAGTGGCAGCGGTATTCTGAGGGAGGTAGCTTGCACGGTTCTGGGGCGGGCGGGAGTCTGTAGTTGGGCTGCTTATGAAAAGCTCCTCCTCGCCCCTGCCGGTCGTCCCGGTATAGAGAGGTTGGGGCCGTGGCGCGGCTTGGTCGAATAGGCTGGAGTCGTCGCCCCTGTCGAAACTCGGTCTCCGCGCAGGATATGCGACGGGCTCTTGTTGGCCGGAGGGGGGAACGGTGTATTGCGCCGGGGGCACATGGCCGTACCGGCGCGAATCATCGCCGCGGAACGACATGTCGCGGGGTATCAGGAATCGGGATCTGGAATTTCGCAAAGTGATATCTTGACACGGGAGGTGGCAGCGACGGGGTCGGCGGGGGTGGCGCGGCCAGTTGGCTTTCGCACATTCAATGGCACAGGAGCAGAGCTTCTGCCACCGAGACACACGATGGCCGCGGTTCTTCAGTAGTCAATCGCCAGGTGTCTTCCCTAATCCTTTGCGACAGACATGAAAACTTCGAATCTGCTCAGGGATAGGCCACCGCGCAGTTTCGTTCCCAAGACCCGTTGTCGGCTCGCATTCGTCGGTCGAGGGAAAAACGACAGTGGGCTGAGCAGCGCGCTTCGCAAGTTTCGCAGGGTCCAACTGTCCAACGCAGCGGCGGTGGGGAAGGTCCTTTTTCTAGTAATGAGGCTGCATTCCGTCACAAGCGCTTTCACCACTAGTTAATAGACCCCGTATGCAGTTTCTCCAATGATGCCGTGGTCGAATATCTGTCGTCTTTATCAAGTCAACTCTTGGGATTTCCAAGATGGCGACCTGCCGACGTGGGTGACTTAGGCTGAGCCCAAGCTTGGCGATAGACAAGCCACATTCGGGCTGAGGATTTACCCTGAGTATGTAACTTAGCAGAGGCTGGGGCCCCGCGGCCTAGGTCAACGCAAGGGTGGTTCACGCTAACTACGATAGGTAATCAGTGTTGGGCAAACCCCATGATAAGGCAACCAGGGTCTTTTTTGGATGTCGCCTCCATCGATGCTTCCACCGGACGTTTTGGTTCGGTCGAATCGCATACCCAAGAGTGTGGACATTAAGCTTACCACACCTGATTCCTTTGCTGGCTTAATAGACCAAAGGGCCTTCAATCAGCCCTTGTTCGGATGAGAAAGTTTGTTTTTTTAGATCCTTTTTATCGACTAGGCGTTTGTATGCACAAATCTACTCTCATAACAACACTTCCGTTGGGTAGCAAGAAGTATGTACACATCTTCGTACCCTGATTTCCATATTAACCCAGTTGCACAACTTCGTCCCTAACATCAGCAAAGCGCCGGGTCTGCTTGATCGTTGCCCTGAAGCCCTTACCCCCGAATCAGGCTGAGCCGCGCTGGCTTGGCTGCCGGTCTCGGTGTTACATACAAGACGTCCTGGCCAGTCCCATTGTCGTTGCGAACTGAGTCGAGGTCGCACAACCACGTCTGGCCGAATCTACCGCAGCCTGGGGCGGATTACCTAGGCCTGGGCTGACTGGTCGATATCCGATGAGACTGGCGAATTCCCCAACGCAAGTGAACAAGCATCCAGGTTCCGGTGCTCCTGGCTACAGTACTACCGGTAACTCTAACATCGTCCATACCTATTCCCCTAACAGCTGTACAATACAGTACATACTTGAACAGTGACTATCCATTCCTCTAAGACATATCCAGCCCGATCATTGGAAACACATGCAGCATGCGAATTGCGAACTGCTTGAAGGCACGATTGGTCTCCGCATTTCGGCGGGCTTCCTTTTCCTTTCCCTGAACAAAGCATTAGTCATCGGTCCATTCTCCTCCCTTACTGCACCCCATTCCCATCTTCAATGTCACTGCACAGCTGCTTGCTAAGCACTCGAGGCACTGCGAGCTATATCATCGTCCCAAGCCAAGCAAGTATCCGGCCAAGGAGTAAGTGAGAACCGCTGATGAAAGAGAAGACTATGCAAGCCAAGATTCGTCTATAGTGTACAAGCACAAAACCTGAGAATACCATATCAACGGTGAAGTCTAGCTTACCATCCACTTGGAAACCCTCCACTTTGTCTGCTTGCACCGCCGCAAGGTGAAGCTTCAGGGTCAGCCACTGTAAATGTGGAGCCACCTTAAACGTGCTGTGAAAACTGGTACAGTATGGTACCTTAAGGTTATGACGCTGTGACGGCAGTGGTGCGGGGTCATAGAAACCCGCAGACACACCGGCTCGTCATGGTTGAAGCCCCACTTCATAGCAATCCGTGGGCTCCGAACGTTCTTCCTCGGAGTTTTGCTTATCTGCCCGAGCTCCTTTCCCTTCTCTTGAAATATCACTCGTCTTCCCCGTATATTCCTCACAATTCAATCAGTTAGTGAAGCTCGTCCAAACAAACCAATTCGCGCAATCACCGACAAAATGGTCAAGGCCGGTAAGTAACACGCTCTGAATTATACCCCGCCTTCCAGCCTGTGCCCCACGGTTCGGGAGCTTGTGTCCGGGGTTGGGGGGGTTCGAGTGCCCTGGAGACGGCTCGATCGGGCGGGCTCGTCCTTGATCTGGCAAGCAACCTTGACGGACACTCTATCTTTGACTGGATTAGGCCACCAAGGTTCTAGTCATCCAAACCCTGCACCGGGCAGCCGCAGGAGGCGACTGGGAACCAACTAGACGAGTCATTGGCAATCGCTAACATGCATGATTGTTAGTCGCTGTTGTACGTGGTGACTCCAAGATCACCGGCTCTATCGTCTTCGAGCAGGAGTCGGAGACTTCGCCTACTACCATCACCTGGGATATCACCGGCCATGATCCCAATGCCAAGCGAGGCATGCACATCCACACCTTCGGTGACAATACCAACGGCTGCACATCGGCCGGCCCGCACTGTAAGCAGCCAGGGTAGCTTCAGGGAGCTTCTTTGCAGGATTGAGGCTCACTCAGACTTCGCCAGTTAATCCCCACGGCAAGACCCACGGCGCCCCGTCGGATGAGAACCGCCATGTTGGTGATCTTGGCAACATCGAGACGGATGCCCAGGGCAACTCCAAGGGCACCGTGACCGACAAGCTCATCAAGCTCATTGGCCCCGAGAGCGTCATTGGCGTACGTCTTCTTGTGTCGCACAGTTGAGAGCCCAATCGCTAACTGGACTAGCGCACCGTTGTCGTCCACGCCGGCACTGACGACCTCGGCAAGGGAGGCACTGAGGAGTCGCTCAAGACTGGCAACGCCGGCCCCCGTCCCGCCTGCGGTGAGTTGATCTGCTTGCTCAACCATGCCTCTGCCTGAAGCTAACTCTGCACCCAAGGTGTCATCGGCATCTGCCAGTAAACCCACCCCTCGGCTCCAGCCGACGCATAGAAGGGGTAAATTGGCGTGGACAAGAACAGTCGAAAATGCATATGTATTGTACCATCCTCTTGGCCCCGTCCTTTGCTATCTAGAACTTCCTTAGGTAGCGGGGTGAGGAATGCAGTATGCGTCTCTACAGAACTTTAAAGCAGTTAGTTCCATTCTGGGTGCCAAAGAATGCTGAAGCTTGAGCAACGACACACCTCGGTTGAGATGCCGGCATATGGTGCCAACGCGGGGTACTATAGGAGAGTAACCGGTAGTGCAGTATATCCAGTGCAACAGCAAAAGCGTTCGGTTCGCTCCGATAGCCCTGAACCGAGAGACAATTCATATCAAACGTGAGGTATGTATCCGTATGTATTTACATACACATCAGATATCTGGGGCCAACAATTGAAGGTGTTAAAGGGTGGGGTCCGTTCCGAGTCTCGGCTAGCCACTGAGTGGAAGCACTGCCCCTGAACGCCTCTGGGGAAAGCGGTTACCCCACAGTCCCCAACTAAGAACAATCCAAAATTAAATCAATGAAAGCTGTCAAAAAGACCACGGTTCACAACTTCACCCGCCTCCTTCAAGTTGTTTCTCCCCGATACAGTATCGCTAACGCTAACACTTTGTCTTCCCCTTCACTCGACGCTCAACGCCTCTAGCACGGTATGTACTTCCATCTACCTTCTATATTCAATGGGTTCTGTGCCTTCCCGGCCACTCGGTTGGTGGAATGTGAGACAGGGTCTGAGAACCGTGATGGCAGCTATGGTATGGGCCCCGCGACCTGACCTTCTAGGCTCTCTGGACATGCCATTGTCTGCACCAGTGAACTTGTGAAGGAGGCCGCAGCCTCGAAACCCAGGTATTCTCTAGGCACAGTTCACCCCCTGCCAGAGGAGGTTTACTCGCCTCACAGCCTGTCGTGTGACTCGAACAGGACTCGGGACAGCTGGTGTGGAATTCAGCTAATCGAGATGGACAGAGGCGGCATCCTCGACTTGTAGTGGCTCTCGCCTTTTCAGCCCGCTCCTGTCCCCCCAAACGCCAATTCTCTCATCATGGCCAAAAGCTTCATCGCCAATGTCAAGTCGGTGCTTAGCGGAGACACCCTGATCCTTACCAGCCCAAACAACCCAGCAGCCGAGCGGACGCTTTCGCTTGCTTACGTTGCCGCTCCCCGCCTGAGCAAGGATGGCGATGAACCTTTTGCATTCCAATCCCGCGAGTTTCTGAGGAACTTGACAGTTGGGAAACCCATCAAGTTCAGCGTCTCGTGTAGGTAGATTATCCCCATCCGGCCGATGGCTTACACAACTTCGTGCCCATCGATATCAAAGGAGCATACTTACCTGGCTGCCGCACCAGATACCATTCCAAACTCGGGACGAGAGTACGGTACCGCTGTTCTTCAAGATGGGACGGAGCTCCCGGACGCATCAATCAGGGCTGGCTGGGTCAAGGTCCGAGAAGATGCCGGCAGAAAAGAGGAGTCCGAGGAGATTCTTGAGAAGCTTGAAAAGCTCCGAAGTCTAGAGACGCAGGCGAAGGATGAGGGCAAGGGCCTTCATGCGGGAACCGGCGGCGTGATTGAGGTCCAGAACGACCTCGGCGGCCCGGAATTTATGAACGAGTGGAAGGGCAAGACGGTTGACGGAATCATCGAGCGCGTCATTAGCGGTGACCGCCTACTCGTGCGTCTGCTCCTCAAGGACAAGAAGCACTGGCAGGTCATGACTCTGATTGCCGGCATCCGAACCCCTTCCACTGAGCGCGTCAACGCCTCGAACGGACAGACTCAGCCGGCTGAGGAATTTGGCAACGAGGCACGTGCCTTTGTCGAGCAGCGGCTTCTCCAACGTCAGGTGAAGATCAAGATTGTGGGGGCCAGCCCCCAAGGCCAGCTTGTCGCCACCATCCTACACCCTCGCGGAAACATTGCCGAATTCCTCCTACAAGAGGGCCTTGCTCGCTGTAACGACTTCCATTCTACAATGCTTGGCGGCGACATGACTGCCCTTCGGGCTGCCGAGAAGCAGGCACAAGAGGCTCGTCGTCGTCTCCACAAGGGCTATGTTGCCAAGGCCACCGATAGCAAGGAAAGTGATGCGATTGTCACCAAAATCATTGGTGCCGATACCATTATCGTCCGGAACAAGGCCGGAGCTGAGAAGAGGATCAGTCTGAGCAGTGTCCGCGGACCGCGTGCCGGGGAAGCTTCCGAAGCACCCTTCAGGGATGAAGCGAAGGAGTTCTTGAGGAAGAAGCTTATTGGGAAGCACGTCCGTATCTCCGTGGACGGCACCAAGGCCGCCACTGAGGAGTTTGAGGCCCGAGATGTAGCTACCGTTACCCAAGGGGGTAAGAACGTTGGCCTACAACTAGTGCAGGAAGGCTACTGCACAGTCATCAGGCACCGGAAGGACGACACCGACAGGGCGCCCAACTATGACGAGTTGCTAGCGGCACAGGAGACGGCCAAGGAGGAGAAGAAGGGCATATGGTCTGGAAAAGCACCCAAGGCGAAACAGTATGTCGACATGTCAGAGAGCGTCCAGAAGGCCAAAATCCAGCTGTCAACACTGTCGAGGCAGCGGAAGGTCCCCGGAATCGTCGATTTTTGCAAATCCGGTTCTCGCTTCACTATCCTAATCCCCCGAGAGGGCGTCAAACTCACGCTTGTACTTGCTGGTGTTCGAGCTCCTCGCGCTGGCCGCACGCCACAGGAGAAGGGAGAACCCTTCGGCCAGGAGGCTTTGGATTTGGCCAATAGGCGCTGCAACCAAAGGGACTGTGAGATCGATGTACATGATATCGACAAGGTTGGTGGCTTCATCGGCGATCTATACGTGAATCGCGAGAGCTTCGCCAAGATCCTTGTGG
The DNA here is from genome assembly GCF_033297395.1 of Canariomyces notabilis. Lineage (NCBI taxonomy): Eukaryota > Fungi > Ascomycota > Sordariomycetes > Sordariales > Chaetomiaceae > Canariomyces > Canariomyces notabilis. Next base: position 243,930 of record NW_027041823.1, read on the forward strand.
AGGAGGGCTTGGCATCTGTTCACCAGTATTCGGCCGAAAAGTCGGGCAACGCTACTGAACTATTGGCTGCTCAGAAGCGCGCAAAGGAGGCCAGGAAAGGCCTGTGGCACGACTGGGACCCGTCTCAGGACGCGGAAGAGGAGGAAGAGGCAACGCCTGCGGAGTCTGCAGACGCTTCCATCACGATCGAGAAGAAACCCGAGGACTACCGGGATATAATCATCACCAACATCGACGCCAACGGCAGGATCAAGGTTCAAGAGATTGGTAAGGGCACAGACGCCCTGGAGGCATTGATGGAGCAGTTCAGGCAGTTCCACTTGAATCCCACCAACAGCGCGACCATCAAGGACGCGCCAAAGGCAGGAGATTATGTGGCCGCCCAGTTCTCGGAAGACGGCGAATGGTACAGAGCCCGAATCCGCTCCAACGACCGTGCTGCCAAGGTAGCCGAAGTCGTCTACATCGACTACGGCAACTCGGAGAAACAACCGTGGTCCAAGCTCCGGCCGCTCAACCAGCCGCAGTTTACCGTCCAGAAGCTGAAGGCTCAGGCTCAGGATACTCAGCTCTCGTTTGTCCAGCTTCCGGCGGCTCCCGACTACCTCAGCGATGCCATCAACTACCTTTACGAGCTCACCGAGGGCAAACGGCTCGTCGGCAGCTTTGACTACGTCGACACCAAGGAAGGGCTGAGCTACCTTACTATATTTGACCCCAAGGCCGAGGGCGCCAACAAGGCCACTGAGTCCATCAACCGCAAGATGGTTCTGGAAGGTCACGCCCTCGTTGCGCGGAAGCTGAAGGCTTGGGAGCGGAGCAAGGTCTTTGAGCCAGTGCTCAAGAACCTCAAGGAGGCTGAGGCTGAAGCTAAGGAAGCACGGCGCGGTGTCTGGGAGTATGGTGATATAACTGAGGACTGAAAAGGCCGGCAGAAAGACCAGGTTATGGCTGCTGTGATTATTGTATGGGAGACTGGAAAAGGCGGACGGACTGGTTCAGGCTACTTGCATATCCTTATCCTAAGATCATGAGTGTGGGTAAAAAATTCAAAAGCACTACGTGTTAGTTCATGGTGTGGACCAGCATCGTCTTATCATTTTCTGTGATGCGCACCATTCAGGTACAGACGTTCTCCGCGCCGAGGAGAAGAAGCTGCTGTGGAGAGCTTTCTTTCCCGGCTATTCAGGGGAGTGGATCCCTTCTCATTGCCCAATCATGCGATGGGATGTGGCACGCCCAGTCTCAGGAGCTCGTAGTCGCGCGGCGCGCTGAGTAAGGGGCATTGAGACCAAAAGATCGGCGACAATGTCGGAGGTGCTGTCAAACCCAAGCGAGGATTGCGGTGCTTCATCGGAGTCTGGGAGTGCAGGTCGGGACACAGGGCATGGATGGCCTGAGTCTAAAGAAGAGACTGACGGTTGTCTTGTATAGTGCAGAAATATACAGAGTAACAAAGTGTTTAGAGTCATTTCTCCCATTCCAATAAGCTAAGAAAACAATGGAATGACAATACTTGTTCAGGGGTATGTTGGGGCTTCTGGAGTCGTGTGGAGGCGGCGGGCGGCGATGAAGAGATGAGGAATGGGGGTCTGCTATGACGAAGGTACCCCGCTAAAAGCTCGCGGCATATTATTACCCGCGAGACGGCTTGCCCCCGATCACAAAAGTTCATCATACCACTCAACATCCCACTTCTTTCGACAGATTTGTTAACAAAACTTCACGAGAGAATTTGCTCGTTGAACCGATCCCTAGCCTACTACTCATCACTCGACTCAATCGTCTGCTCCTTTGCCCGACATGGCCAACTCTCTCGAGCAGCTCAAGGCCACTGGCACTGTACGTTGATTTTACCCCGCCAAAGCCCCTCCTTGCGATGGTGGCGATGTCTTCGGTTGGCCTCGGACTCGCTCTCGTGGGCCATTTCTCATGCATGTTGCTAACGACGTCTTTGACTATAGGTTGTTGTCAGTGATTCTGGTACGTTTGACAATGGACCGTTTGCTTTTGTACTGTACAGGGCCAAGCTAACATGATATTCCAGGCGACTTTGCATGTGAGTATAGTCCCGAATAGAGACGCCAATGCCCAATCATGCTGCTGATTTGCTCACGCTGCCACAGCCATCGGCAAGTACAAGCCTCAGGATGCTACCACCAACCCCTCCCTCATTCTCGCCGCGACCAAGAAGCCCGAGTATGCCCCGCTCCTCGATGAAGCAATTGCAAGGGCCAAGAAGGAAGGCGGCACCATCACCGAGCAGGTCGACCGGGCGCTCGACCATCTCTTAGTCCAGTTTGGCAAGAAGATTCTCGAGATCATCCCCGGCAAGGTCTCGACCGAAGTCGATGCCGCCTTCTCGTTCAGCACCAAGCAGTCGGTCGACAAGGCCCTGCACCTCATCAAGGCATGATATCTTTGTCAAGGGGTCACGAATGCCAGCTAACCGTTCGTACACAGCTCTACGAGGCTGAGGGCATTTCCAAGGACCGTGTGCTGATCAAGATCGCCTCGACATGGGAGGGCATCAAGGCGGCTGAGATTCTGCAGCGGGACCACGGGATCAACTGCAACCTGACGCTGATGTTCTCCCTCGTCCAGGCCATCGCGGCCGCCGAGGCTGGGGCCTTCTTGATCTCGCCCTTCGTCGGCCGCATCCTCGACTGGTTCAAGGCGGCCACCAAGAAGGAGTACTCCAAGGAGGATGACCCGGGCGTTGCCAGTGTCAAGAGCATCTTCAACTACTACAAGAAGTACGGCTACAAGACCATCGTCATGGGTGCCTCGTTCCGGAACACGGGCGAGATCACCGAGCTTGCGGGCTGCGACTACCTGACCATCTCTGTAAGCTTTATTCTTTTCTTTCTCGCTTCAAAACGGATTCTAGTATAGTCAGTAAAGCTAACGCGCCCACCACCAGCCCAACCTGCTTGAGGAGCTTTTGAACTCGACTGAGCCGGTGCCCAAGAAGCTTGACGCGGCTGGCGCCGCCTCGCTCGACATTCCGAAGAGGTCGTACATTAACGAGGAGGCCAACTTCCGCTTCGATTTCAACGAGGACCAGATGGCCGTTGAGAAGCTCCGGGAAGGCATCAGCAAGTTCGCGGCCGATGCCGTCACCCTCAAGGACATCATCAAGTCCAAGCTGGAGTAAACGGTGGCAGCGAAATCAATAAAACATGTTACTGGGTTTGGAATTCGGCATGACTTAGAATGAGTGGGTATGCTCTAGGTACGGGTAGAATGGGTTATTGTGGGGCAAGAATGATTGCCCATTCACAGTCATGTCATGGTCCATGTACTAATGGCAATGTGATACACGCGATGCCATAGCTGCTGGGCAACGAAGGGTGTTTGACTCGCTCAATGATGGACAATGGCCGTTCAGTGCTATATATTGGCTTGTGCCTTGCATTCTAATCTGTCACAGCTAGATCAACTTTTACATCAACCCCTTGATCCAACCCAACCCTCAAATGCTGAGGAAGAATACGGTAGAGCCACCTCCGCTGTTCAACCGTGCTTTCCGCCCTTCAATATATACCCAAGTAGATACTGCTTGGTGTTAATGTCCCAGGCCCCTCACCAGACCCAGCCCTCTAGCCAAGCCATCCACTTCCATGGTATCAGTCCCCAAAGGCAAACGACCTACCGATGCTAGACCAAAACGCATGCCCAACCCCCAACCCTACTCCTCGTTGAAAAGAAGACCACAAAAACTCCCATGTGTAAATGACAACAGGATTACAACGACAGAAACACGCCCCAACTAATTCAAGAACACTCAACCTGCTCAACCCGCCACAGCACTCCGCCTTCCCCTTCCCCATCCTCCTTAGATCCCGAATTCGATACAGCGGCAACGGCCTCAATGACGAGCGCAGAAAGCTGCCTGCCGTGTCCGCACCCGGAGTCGAGGCCAAAGGCGTAGCGCAACCCTGTCGGCTTTTGCTTTTGCTTTTGCTTTTTCTTCTTCTTGTCCTTGCCAGTGGCATTCGGCGGGGTTATGTCGACGTGCAGGTCCGCTTGGAGGCCGGCTTTGGCGTCGTGGCCGTAAATTACTAGCGTTCTTTGGGACGGGTGGATGGAAGGGTGGTTTTGGTAGCGGTTCCTGGGATGGTGTTAGTGGTTGGCTGGTTTGTTGAGATGGAAATGGGTCGTTTAAATGGTGGTGGATTATAGTATAGAGGATGGGATGAGAGGGGATCGTGCGTGTTCAAATAAGGATGGAAGGTCGGGGAGACGGGATGGAAGGGGGAATGACAGCGAAAGAGGATTGTGAGGATAAATGATGATAGATGTAGTGAGGTGTGTGAAAGTGTTTCAGAGGCAGGAGGAAGCGGAAGGGTTCAAAAAGACTAGGGAAAGCATACCATGCGTGGCTCCACGGCTCACCGTTCCGGCCGTCAACGGGTACGGCAACGGCGTCGATTTCAACATCGGACTCTTCATTGTCGTAAGTCTCAACACCGCCGTCCTTCCCGGCTTGTTTGCCTTTGTTAGTGCGCGGGTACACCAGACTCCGCATGTTCATGACAGCCCACGGATCCTGCTTCTCCAGTGGCACACCGGGAACCAGCCCCGCGTGGACTACCGCGATGGTGCCCGCGTTGAACGGCGGCAATTTCGCGTCTGGGAGTCTGGGGATGCGGAGAATGACGGGAAGGGAGCGGAGCCAGGACAACTGGGCCCTCGAGAGGGACTTGGCAACCTTGCGGGCGTGGTCCTTTTTGCGATATGCTTCGGCCTCATCTCCTTCGTCATTGTCGCTGAGGACGGTGTCGGTATTGCCCTCACCCTCGCCATCGCCCTCGTCGTTCCCTTGGTCCTCTTCCCCGTCCCGCCCGTCGGCCCCAGACCAGGCGTCTGCCGATATGCGGTGCATCTCCCTCGCAGCAGCCAACACCCTGTCCTCGTGATTCCCACGCACCGCGCTCGCACCAAGCTGCATGGCAAGCTGGACCACGCCGCGGTTATCCGGACCCTTGGTGATCATGTCACCAACGAGGACGAGGTGGTCCCCATTCCTGTTGTCAAAGTTCAATTTCCGAAGCAGCGCCTTAAGCGCAGCTGCATTGCCGTGCACATCACCGACGACGACGAGTCTTCTACCTGGCCTTTGCCTTCCTCCGGGGGTCTCTGTCGAAGGGGCAGAATACCTCGGGACATGTTCTGGAGCGAGTTCCTGTATGAGCGTAGGCGGGTCATCCCTAAGAGGCGGGTGCTTGTTTGTCCCGTAGGCCATTTTCGGGTAGTCCTGAAAATCTCCAGAGTCTGGGACCTCTGGGTCGCCTTCATCGCCGAGCGGCACCTGTACCTCTGAAGCTCCTCCTGCAGCCTGAGGGCCATGGTGGGGCACTGGCGCGGTTTCCGCTGTCCACGACGTCATGTCGGGGTCCTTTTGAGGTAACATCGAGGGTCCGAATGGACGCATGCTAGTGAGCTGCCGCATCCCGGGGAAATGGCTTGTGAACCAGCATAGCGTTAAGAAAAAGAACCCGCCGAGGAACAAGAGCATGGGACGCTGCGTTCTATGACGGCGAGGGATGGCACACCTGATTTCATGAGGCGCCATTGCAGTGTGGTCTCGCTTGTACTCGAAGAGGAAAAAAAGGTATTATGCCCAAAAAAGGTACCTTATTTAATTTGTTGTAGTGTGGGTTAGAGGGATGGGCATCTTTCCACGGCGACATGCCTGTCCTGTTCCCTTGTTGAAAGTAAAATGTGGACGGTTTCGACGAGCCGATGAATTGATGAAAGTCAGACCTCTATAACCAATGTCTCGAAACTCCTTTGCCGTCGCCATGACGCGGCGAAGGCCGCTGTGGATCTCGGATCCCCGCTGTGCCCCGGGCTTTGTTTCCGGTGCCGCTTGGCATGTGCCATGATCACAAGACATGACTTGCAAAACCCGCCAGTACTTTTTGAATCTCTCGTGTCCTTACATTCCCAACATCGAATCCCATCAGCCTGCCCGCTCCTAAAAGCCATGCTATGAGCCTGGATCTAGGCAGGTCGGGGGTTCCATTGTATTGTACAATATATAGTGACTAAATCCGCCTTTTGGTCCGGCTAGCGGAAGCTCCGGACTCCTGGCAACCGGATTAGTCCGGCATGACTTGGAAGGCTGGCGTTTTGGTTTCGCGGGCAAACCGCCCGAGCATACCATTGCGCTCCCTCTCGCCTATTATTGCCGTGAGTGGGCACCTTGCCGTTGTCATGACCGGTTGGACGCATTTCCGGTAGCAGCAGCAGTCGCCGCCCGGTACTTCTCGTTCTCTACCTCCCTCCAATCTTTGGGGTCCTTGTTGTTACCGTCCGTCTCACCCCGTGTGCCAGCAAAAGCCGACTTGCCCGCGTAGAGCTGATAGCCCTCGCCCGTTGTGTCCGTCTGTTCGAGTTGGCGGAAGGCGATGGGCTGGTTGCCCCGAAACCGCTTGCGCATGTCAATCATGCCGCGGCGGCATTCTCCAAACCCCTTTTTGAGCTGCTGGCACTTGAGCGGGAGGGTGCTGACGAGGGGTTCGCGAAGACATTCGGCGGCTGTGTGACGCTGGACCAAGACACATTCGGATTCCTGGAGGCATTGCGCCAGCGCGGCTCCTTTGGGGCACTGTTAGTCCTGGGCAATTAACCACAGAGAAAGATGCAAGGTTACGCACGTATTTCTTTACATGAGCTCGGCATTGCTGGTTGCTGTGGCTGCTGCAAGCGAGTGATTGCAGTGTCGTGGGTGGAGAGAGGTTTGGCACTCGGGTGATTGATCAAGAGCTCTAGCCGCTTAGCGGCGTGAGCGCCCTATACTCCAGCAAGGACACTGCCGATTGGTCCTGATTTTTGGGTCCGTTATCCACTCTATAGAGCACGTTACACAGACGCCTCGCAGTGAAGCACCCACCAATCGACCTGCAAGCTAACGTTAACTTGCCAATAATTGAAACACGGCACCTGATGGCTGGGCTGCACCAGATTCCTGCAGTTTCAACGAGAAGGCACATGTAGCATACAATTTAGCCACACCCACTCGACAGCATTGCGGCCAGAATCAGGCACCAAGGGCGAAGCAGTTGAGGCAGGCACAGCTGACCAACGGATTTGCATGTGACAGTTGTGACCAGTGACATCACAACGCTTCGCTTCTTCAACGTTTCCCTCGCCAACAAAGCAGCCCAGCAACGCCCCAATTTGGAAACACCCCGGTTCCGACATGGGTCTAATCGCAACGGCCGGCGGGTTGCAGATCTCTTGTCCTTCAACACTTGGAGATGCGTAGGAATTTGTCGTTTGCACCCCAGCAAGCCCGACGTGAACATTCGAGATCAAAAGAAAGATACTTGGCATCGATGACGAGGTGAACGGACCCCTTGGGATCTTGTCAATATGCCCGTCCCGTTCATCGGGCGACTCAACCTGTGAGACGATAGAAAAGCCACCATCTCATGCCCCGATCTCCGTGCTGATCTCGTTTGCCCGTTCCGCAGCGCCGAATATGCCGCCCTTGTCGCGTCGTTCTTGCTTGTAGGCCTCGAGGCTTTCATCCGCATCTTCACTCTTGCTCTACGTGAGGTCCATTTTGCCCAGCAACCGCCAGTCCGTCTCATCTAACATGGCACAGCACCATGGCTGCTCGAGCTGTTCTACGGCATATCCCGACGGCTGTTTAACAGACTAACGTCGCCGCAACAAAAGAGAGCAGAACAGAGGAGGAAGTGTATGCTTTTACCTACTGTCTCGAAAGCGAGGACCTGATATGGAACCGAGTACTGACCCGAGTAGCCATCTCGAGCTCAATCCGCAATGCGTCCGACTTTGTCGATCTCTGCGCTACCTTTGGGTACACAGCCGAAGAACACGTGGTACAGACCGAGGATGGGTACCTGCTTGGCTTGCACCGGCTGGCATGGCGCAAAGGAGAGGAGATGACCAAAGTCAACAGCGGTCCGAGAAGTGTCAAGAAACGCGTCGTGTACCTGCACCACGGCCTGTTGATGAACAGCGAAGTGTGGGTTTGCCTGACGGACGAACACCGCGCCTTGCCATTCGTCCTTGTCGAGAGGGGATTCGATGTCTGGGTAGGCAATCATGTAGTAGAGAATGGCGAATTCGTGCTGACGACGATAGCTTGGGAACAACCGGGGCAATAAATACTCCAAGAAGTCGATCCGCTACTCGCCACATTCCCTCGAGTTCTGGAACTTCTCCATCGACGAGTTCGCCTTCCACGACATACCTGACAGCATCAGCTATATCCTCGAGACCACAGGCCAGCAGTCCCTCTCCTACATTGGCTTCTCCCAAGGCACGGCTCAAGCCTTTGCCAGCTTGGCCGTACACCCCAAGCTCAACGACCAAGTCAACGTCTTCATCGCCCTAGCACCCGCCATGTCGCCGGCGGGGCTCTCCAACGGCGTGGTCGACACACTTGTGAAGGCCTCGCCGCAGGTCCTCTTCCTGCTCTTTGGCCGGCGCTCCATTCTTAGCTCGGCCGCCATGTGGGAGTCGCTCCTCTACCCGCCCCTTTTCACCAAGCTGATCGACCTCGGTCTGTCGTTCCTCTTCAATTGGCGCACCCAAAACATCAGCACCTCGCAGAAACTCGCCGCCTACCCCCACCTTTACTCCTTTACCAGCACCAAGTCGGTCGTGCACTGGTTCCAGATCATCCGCACTAAGTCGTTCCAGATGTACGACGATGACGTCCACCCTCCCATCATCACTCCGCTTTCGTCATCCACCAGCAGGCGGTACACAAAAGTGGCGCGATACCCCACCCGCAACATCAAGACGCCCATCGTGTTGGTCTATGGCGGCTCGGATTCGCTAGTGGACATCAAGGCTATGCTCAAGGAGCTGCCGAGTCAGACAGTGGCTAACGAGGTGCCGCACTATGAACACCTGGATTTTCTGTGGGCGAGGGATGTGGCCGAGATGGTGTTTGACCACGTATTTGACGCCTTGGAGAGCTTTACTGGAGCTGAGCATACCAAGGAGGAGTATGAGCGGTACCGGATCAAGCGAGAGACTTCGTCGCTGGGAACGGGGAAGGGGGTTGGCATCGGTGTCGGTGCGCGGAGGGGCAAGGGGCTACTGCTTGAGCTGCATCAGCAGCCGCATGGTCGCGGCCATACGCGGGGATTGAGCAGCGATATCAACGACAGCGATGTCAGCACTGCCGTGGAAGGTGGGAGTAACAACGACGAAGAGGGAGACGGTGGTGCTGTTGAAGGTGTCTCGGCTGCCGGGCCCGGCGCTGAGACTGGCACGGTACAACAGCAGCAGCAACAGCAGGCTGCAGGAAGGGGTTTAACGGCTAGCCCGACGCCCTCAGTGCTCCAGCAGCAGCAGTTCCGTGACAGGCACGAAACACGCATCCCCTCGCCCACCAGCGGACGGTTTGGCATCGCCCGCCCGCGCAGCGCGCGCAGCAGTCTTAGCAGCTTGCCGGACGAGTTTGTCGGCCCTGCTGCCGTGGCGGCCCAGATTCAGGCCTACACCCAGACCCATCCCGGCCAGGGCAGCGGCACCAATCCCCCCGGCCAGCAGCATCATATGGTGACCGCCCCTCCGGTCTCGCCGCCTTCTTCTCGGCATGGCCCTCCCGCGCAGCAGAAGACGATGAGGTTCGGCGAGGCCGCCGCTGTGTCGGTGCCGGCGAGCCGCGGGAGGAGTGCGAGCGTGGGTGCTGCTTCAACTATCAGCGGCGGGAGCGATCTCGCGGTTGCCGTTGGTGCCGGTGCCGGTGTCGGTGTTGGTGCTGGACATGGTGGCAGCGGGGGGGGCCTAACTACCCCGCACACTACTGCCGTCACGCCGCCGCCTAAGAGGAGGGGCACGGCGGGCGGAAGTCAGATCGCTCTTAGTGAGTCGTTGAGAGGAGGCAGGGGGATTAGCTTGGGAGCTAGTACGTTTTGAATTGTCCTCTCACTGATCTGGTGTGTCGGGGTTGGGATGGTTGTCGGAGGCTTGGCTGGGATGCTGACTTTGATTCCTCGATATTAGGCAAAGCTGTTGGCGGAGTTACCACGAGCGGCGCCGAGGCAGGGCTGACGAGCCCAGGGGGTACAGCTCGAGCTGGGAGTCCGGAAGAGGTCAAGGGGAGTCCGTTAAGGAGGAGTCAGGTGGTGAAGAAATGAGGGCATGTCATGTCTGCATTTGCATACCGACGTACGGGTAATGGATGGGCATTGTGTGGATAGGGGGTAGGACTTGGCAGTCGCAAGGAGAGTGTTATCGGCCGAGTCTTGATTGGAAAGGGAAGCTGGTGATGGCAAAAGTCGGCGTTCGACAGATTGGATAGATATGCATGGGGTTGCATCAGTGTGTAGTTTCTGCGAGGTTGGGGTGTAGGTATAGGGGTTAGATGCATGATACTGTACCCAGGGACGATTTGGGAACCGTGGTGAGATGGCCGAGGCTCGGGAAAGCACAAGTAAGAAAGGGGTTGAGTATCGCCGTTAGGTTATGGCCAACTTGATAGCGTTGTGACAATCAGGAGTTCAGCCATAATTTACATTGAAGAGTTGGAAGATGGAAATTGACCCAATCATGGGCCAGTGTGCAGCAAGCAGTGAAGGCCCCCATGATGGCATAGCCAAACTTAGTGATACGTTGCTGAGACGGAGCGGGTAGCTGTTGACGACTCTAAGTCTCAACTACTCTGCATGAGCGAGCGTAGGTAGCCTGGGTCTCTCAGGTTTAAAGTCCAGCTTCGAGGTGTAGGTCCATCTACACGGATCTGTACAACCCTCCTTATCCATGGGCAAGTCACAAAAGCATCCTCCCGTGGTAATAGAGGTGGAACGTCTTGGCGGGTGCGGGCCGCGGATGCAGGAACCGGGGAGGCTTTCTTGGGCCAGGAATTGCGTCAGCGGCGCTGTTCAGCCTTGTGTCAAGCCAGTGTGAGGCTGCCATTATTCTTGTATCCGAGTCCAAACCCCGTTAACAAACGCTTTGACGACGGCACAGTTTTGTTTTGATGGAAAGTGCCATCAAGCACCCACGGCCACCTACCCAATGGCAACCAACCGACTATTGTCCGCCACCGAAGCGGTTGCGAAGACGGCGCCAGTCTTCACCGCTGCCTCGGCCGTCACCACCTTCCAACCGCGCCAGAAATACGAAGCCTCCAATGACATCCCTCGCTCCTACTTTCTCGGCCACCACAGAGCCGGTCTTGCGCGCATCCGCGAGTCGCTATCCAACGTCGGCCTGATCATTGAGTGCCGCGACTATCGCGTGCCCATTACCTCATGGAATCCTCTCCTGGAACAGTCCTTGATCTCCTCTGGCGGAGGGCGGCCCTCCCGCATTATCGTCTACACCAAGCACGACCTGGGGGACCCCAAAACCTCGCGCCAAACCATCCGCACCCTCCGCGACTACCACCTCCAGCGTAGCGCTCAATCCACAACAACAACAACAACAACAACAACAGCAGCAACAACAACACCGAAAGCCACAAGAAAAGTCCTCTTCCTCGGCCGCAGCACAAGCAAGCCCGACCGCCACGGCGGCCACAGCAACAGCGATACAGTCACGCTCGACCGCCTGCTCGCGTCCATCAAGACGGTCGCCCGTGAGCGCGACAGCTTGACAGGCCTGCGGGCCATGGTAGTGGGGATGCCCAACGCGGGGAAATCGACGCTGCTCAACGCGCTGCGGTGGCGGGGGATGGGCCTGCCGCAAAAGGTGGCGCGTACCGGTGCCGAGCCGGGTGTGACGCGCAAAGTGGCTATGCCCGTGCGCATCATGCCCGGCGAGGGGGGCCAGGGTCAAATAAACCCTAGTAGTAGCGGAGGGGGCGAAGGTGAGATTGGGCTGGGCGAGGGCGTGTTCCTCTACGACACCCCCGGCGTCTTCATCCCCTACGTGCCCGACCCGGAGGCCATGCTCAAGCTGGCGCTGGTGGGGTGCGTCAAGGATGGGTTGGTCAGCATGGAGACGCTGGCGGACTACCTCCTCTTCCACTTGAATTTGAACCTGGACGTGAATTCCAACCTGGAGCGGGATCTGGCCGGGGAGAGGAGCTATGTCCAGCGGTTTGGCCTGCCGGCGCCGACCAACGACGTGTACGAGTTCCTGGCGGCCGTGGCGAGGCGGACGGGCAAGCTTATCAAGCGCGGAGAGCCCGCCTACGAGGCGGCCGCGACGTGGGTGGTGCAGGAGTGGCGGCACGGGCGATTCGGGAGGTTCCTGCTCGACAAGGTGACGCCCGAGGAATTAGCAAGGGCAGCCGAGGCGGCGAAGGAGCCGCCCCTGAGCATGCACCAGGCGAAGAAGAGGGAGAAGGAGGCGATCAAGCTGAGGAGGGAGGCAAAATTCTCGGGCGCAGAATTGTAATTTACAGAACGGAGTTGGCATCAAGAGGCATGTGGGTGGCGTTCTTAGGCCGGCGCAGGAAACTCGGAATGGCGCAACAGGCAACTCGGCTTTTACGAGATACCAGTCATTGTAGGATCATGTAACGCGACATGTATACATACAATATAGAACAAGTTATAAGATCCTTTTCGCTGGCCCCTGAATCCCGCCCAGAGCGCCTCACCAGTCCGAAGCTTTTGTACGAGGGTATTATAAGTCGTCCACTTCGCCCTTGAGAACCAGCCGCCCGTGTAGTCATCTGTGCCGTCCAGCCCCTATTCACAAGGTCTCAGATGAGCCAGATCAGCCCACCTGGAATAGAACAGAGATAAAAGAGCAAGCTGTGGCTCCCAAGCGGTCAGACGCAGGAAAGAAACCACGATGCGCCGTCCAACCCATATTTCCAGCCCTTGCCTCTTCGAAAAATCCCACCGGCGCCATCCATGCAAAGGAAGAAAAACTGTTGAAAACGGGATCCCATGATATACATTACTCTTCATGCCCCCCGGGGTTTCGTCACGCAGCGTATTGCTGCTGCCACTTGACCAGCCGTCGGGTCAGGCTGTCCATCATCTCCATGCACCCAAGTTCCTTGAAGTCCTTCTCAGGGCGAACTTCACCGCCTTCTCCAGATCCTACGGCCGGTGAACCGCTGGTTTCGGCACCCGTCTTCTCCGGCACCACCGCAGAGCCGCTAGTGGCATTGCTGGCAATCCCCGGTGTGGGCCCTACAAGGCGCTCCCCAGCCAGCTCTACTTGCGTTCGCGAAATGAAATCCAGCAGCGCCGCTGCTCTCCTTTTCATGTCGTTCATCGTGATCTTGCTGTTCATTCCGCCGCGGGCCTTGGAGTTTGCCTTACCACTGCCTTCTCCGCCCGCTTTGCCACCACCTGCGGGCCCGTGGTCATCCTTCTGAATGTCGCGTGACTGCGACCGTGCCGGCGAGTCTTCGTCGTGGGCATCCCGATCCCGAGTGTACTGGTTGCGTCCCTTTTTTTTGTGCGACCGTTTTTTATCGTTTTTCGTCTGTACGTTGATCGTGGGCGGTGTGTCTGGTGCCGGGTTTGACGTAGGTGGGGGTTCCATTGCCGCTGATGGTCGGGCGGCTTCTGCCGCGACACCACCAGCAGTATTCTGGCCTCCGGAAGACGCTACTCCCTTGTTCGCCGCTGTCCGAGCTGCCAGCGGTAATTCTTCTGAAGGATCTGAATCTGTACCCGCGTGAGTGCCGGATACCCTGACATGGATCGTGGATGCCGTACCATCAACCCGCCGACGATCGGCCCTGACCTTCCTCTTGCTTGCAGTCTCAGCACGCTGCCGCTCTCGCTCTTCCTTCTCCGACGTCTTCTCCGTTCGCTGGTTCCGCGCCGCGGCGCCGCTCCGCGCCTTAGATTTCGATGTCGCATTGCGCCCGCTAATCAAAGCGTCATCCGAGTCATCGGCGTCCTTATCTAGTGACGGTGAGACCGACCGGGAGTCCGTTCTCTGCCTTTTGGCACCATCTGGCTTCCTGTAAGAATATTAGTCATCGCTGCTGCAGGCAGTAGGACGCAACATACTCCTGGCTGTCGCTTCGTCCGCGCTTTGGCCGTCTACTGGCGCCATCCGCCTGTTCAGGGACCGCATCCTCTTTGCTCGCTTCAATTGCCCTTCTCAACGCCTCCGCTTCGTCGTAGGCGGCATCCCTGCTGTTCATCGTCGACCGTCGCTTCGATGTCTGGCTTGCTGACGACGTCCGCCCGTTCCGCGTCTCTTTTTCCTTGACAGGCGAGCGCGCCACATCCTTGTTGAGTGATGCTGCTCTCGAGGTCGTTCTTTGCGGTCGTCTCAGCGGGAGATAATGGGAATATACACTCCTGGGAGCCATACGGTCAGCATTCTGAACCAGATCGGAACAAGTCACAGGGCTTCACGGCGATACGAGCCGCATAAGGGCGTGATCGGCGTGCGCTGCGCCAGCTGAGTATCGCAGCGCAACATTCAGCCCTGGTGCAGAGGCAACCAAAACTCCGACCAATCAGGAAGGGAGAATTTACCCATTGCTTGCCGTCCAAAGCTTATGTAAATCCTGTCGGCATTGCTCGCAGAAATACTCATCGGGACTCGACTCCTCGGTCATGATGCCCACACAGCCGCCGTGTTGCCAGACCTTGCAGATGTCGCATTGAACAAACAAGCCGGCTGTGTCGTCTGTCACGTCGGCCGAAAAGAAGGGGTCGATGTCAATGCCATGTTTCAAGCCGTGCTTGGAGTCTTCGTCCAAAGGCGGAGGGCCCTGATACTCGTCGTTGCCGCAGACGCAACGGACGGCCTCGTCCTCTTCCTGAAGATCGCCGTCTCCATTGGCCATGTCGGTTGCCTCAGCTTTCGCTATTGCTTTGTCCCTTTCTTCGCCCTGTGCACGAGTGCGACGCCGAGTGCCGGGCGGCTCCTCGGCCGTGATTGTATCTTCAGGAGGCTCTGATGACAGCGACCCTGTCGATGTCGACTTTTGCGGTGACCCGCCCTTGTTGAAATGTCTAGAACTGCGCTCGGCGCGGCCCGACACGCTCGAAGCAGTAGACGATATCTGGGACTGGGACTGCGTGACTCGCGCTCTCGAGGACCGCCTCGGATCTGTTCCTGCCATCGCTTGCAGCGCGAGCCGCAGTGACAAGGCAGGAGACTAAGGCTGGAAGTGGAGACCGGCGATGTCCAGCCAGATAGGTATAGGCGGGGGACGCGACGAGCGCAATACGGCGCAGTCGGAGTATGAATCGAAATGTGGTCCTTGCAAAGTAGCCGGGAGTTCTCACAGTGTGTGGCGGCAGGTCTCGAGCCTGTTGGTTCAGCGAGGCGAATTAGATACGGGACGGGCAGGCCGGAGTATAGGCTCGGGAGGTTGAAGGCCGCAGACAGTGTCTTGTGTGGTTCTTGTCGATATAGTGGCCAATTACACGATGTTTTGCTCGAATCTGTGATCGCGCCGGTGGCGTCAGCTAAAAACGATGGGACTGGTGACAACGACATAGGACGAGTGTATTGGACTCGACTTACGCGGTAGCTGAATAAGCCAATGAATTGGCAGATCGCCCAAGAGCTCTGCCTCGGCCAATCGCAGGGGATATAACTGAATATTGGTAGACAGAGGGGGATGTAAGGAGGAGAAGAATTGCGACGCCTGGCGAGAGTCGAGAGTGTTCGAAAGTGAGGAGGAGCTGGGGTGGTCACCGGGACGGCGTTCGGCCTAAGTCGAAGTCTGGATGGCCGGGCGAAATCCACAGTGTGTTTGGAAAACAGAAAGTCTTTTCATGACGAGATCGCCTGCAGAGCGGCTTTCCGTGCAGACAGCAGGCGGTCGCGAAGAGACTGGTGGTGGTGGGAAAGATGGGTGAGGAAGAGGAGACGGAACGGGGCAGAGGAGGGAGGAGCGGAAAGCGCTTTGCAGCGCTTTCACACACACGCTCTTTTTCCCCGAGCGTGCTTGAGCTTCCAGCACCAATTTTTGGGAGACTCGCGCTGTGCTCCTCGCCCATGCGGGGCCGGCCAGCTCGTTACCCCATCCAATCCCCATTGTCCATTTTATGGGTCCCAAGCTCTCGATGGCCATTTTACACAGTGCAAGCCATGCCCTTAGCGACATGGGCTGTCCGCTCTGCAGGGCACCTTCGACTCCAAGGGCCCGCGGTATGACATCACGTCGGATCGAGTGAATGAAATGAAAGACTCTCGGCGGAACCTGTAAAAAGGTGGCTAAATGACTATTCTGATCGCAAAATGCTGCTGCCGAGTTTGGAAGACGCTGGTCGCTGCATTCTTGGGCGAAGAGTCTTGGGCGAGGGTACCGACCGCTAGGTATGTTTGTTGGGAGACAACAGAAGGGAAACTGCCGCTGTTCATGGTGGAAAACACAGTGGGCAAAGCGGTCCCCCGCCCCGCACAGCCCAGGGGACAGGGCGGAACATTCTCGGGCCCATATTGCCCCTCGCCGATGGAGCCAGGAACCCAACGTTATAGGGGCAGAGCTCCCTAAATGGAAGAAAACGGCTTATGTAATCGTTTCGATTAGGTCCTTGCCAGCACTGAACACCGTTCCTCCACCACAGAACTTCCCTTGCTCCTGAAAGTTGATGAGCAACCCTCTAATCCCTAGGCATCCGCCATCAATCTCGGTTTTCTCAACACGCTGTGATAGCTTGCATGCTATTTTGCCCTAAAGGAACGCCAATCTCGGAACAATCCAGAGAGGTGGGTTTGCAGAGTGTCCAACCCGGTCGACGTCTCCCGGATTCTGGCTGCGACGGCTATCGTGGCCTGTCTGGGCCTCTCGCTTCTTTGGGGGGTCTGGGGATGATGCTGAGATCAAGTGGTCCAATTCCCAACCCGGTTATCTTTGAGGGATTGTTTTCGTTGTCGCCGTCATTTTGAACTGGAGGCTGATGAGCACTTGGGGTGCCAGAGGAACACCGAAAATCCGACGCACAGTCCACTCCTATCACCGGTCTGGACTGCCGTATTGTTGCGACATCGAACATTGGTCGAGCAGTAGACATTGCCATATCACACCCTGCTCTGGGACAGCGGGATCAACGGGGCGAGACAGAGGAAGAAGGGGGGTTCTGCAGTCGGATGGTCGTCGGACTGTCGGCCGTCTTCGGAGTCCAGTGTTGGGTAACTTGTCGACTCTACTATGTGAAATTTTGATCGGTATGCCTACCCGCACCTTCCCTACCTGTCGACTCACGCTACAGACTCACTTCTTTATCCGAGAACGCGCCTCGGTGTGCCCACACACTCTTTACAATTCCGCCTCACCTGCCCCTCCCAGGTCCACCTTTTCCCTGCAATCGTTGGCAGCACAGACACTTCCCCAATGTGCGGAAGGATGCCACCGAACACACGGCGACATTTCCGTGCTCTGTCCACCATGGGCAGGAGCCCGGTCATGCCCGCGTTGTTCCTCGCCTTGATCTCCGTTTTTCTGGGCTTGGCCTGGAAGCTAACTCGCCGTCAATCAGCGACCCAAACAGGACACGAACAAGCCTCCAAGATGGCTGCCGACCCCG
Source organism: Canariomyces notabilis (assembly GCF_033297395.1). Taxonomy (NCBI): domain Eukaryota; kingdom Fungi; phylum Ascomycota; class Sordariomycetes; order Sordariales; family Chaetomiaceae; genus Canariomyces; species Canariomyces notabilis. Next base: position 261,341 of record NW_027041823.1, read on the forward strand.
TGTCGTCTCTTTTCCCAAACCGACCAATTCGGCCTTTGCCCAAGCGGCGACTGCGGGAGCGGTTGTCTCCCGAGGTTGCCGATTCTATCCAGTATCCCCCGCTACCACAGACCATGGCCCCGCTTTTTCCATACCCGTATCCCTTGATAGAGGAGAACACGGATCCGGCCTTCGCACTCGCTCGTGCGGACAATTCGTATATCGAACCACGCCAGCACCAGAATACCGGCTTGGGCATTGGGGGCCACGGAGATCGCCTTGTGCTGAAGGGAGGTGCAGGTAGTCGAGCTATTACGGAGCCCTCAACCCTTGGCGCACGTGCAAAGTTAGACCACGCGCGATATGGCGATTCTCTTCCGATTCTGTCGGTAACACCGTCCGCTGATGGATATGATCCCTTTGAGAACACCAATAACAAGAAGCGGAAGATTCCAACGGTGGGGGATTCGGCGCCGAGCGGGGCTCACTTGATCAACGATTCCAGCGTTGGAATGAACCCAATGGCTACAACCCAGGCCGCAGAAGGCAATGGCGAGACCGCAGTCTCGGCGTCCTCGCCTTACTATGGCTCCGGAAGCTTGGCATCGGGCTTGCAGAATGTCCCAGGACCGGGACGAGGAAGATTTGGCCGACCGAGGAGTGGCAAGAGTACAACCCGACCCCTTGCCGACTCAACTAATAGTTGGGCCGGACGGAGCAGCAAGCCGCGTCCTAGTCAGTATCCGAACGGGTCAAGTGAGTCAAATGTGTTGGCTTATTCTAGAGCGAGTTAGACATACCAGAGCACTTGCTAACGGTTTTGTTTAGGCGAAAGCACGGGCATCATCTCGACTGCCATTGCCAATGCAGAAAAACTTCCTCCGCATCAGGGCCAGGAGAATATTAGTCTGCTGCATCAGCAGCTGTCTGCTAAGCGCAGCCCGGCGTCGACGCAGTTCACATTTACCTGCAATTCTCAAGTGCCAGGCTCGCTGGCGTGGCCTGGCGCGGATCGTAGGGTGTCAGCGCAAGTCCACCAGGCGAGTTCTGCCCCTCAAGGCAAAGAAAACTGGCCGCATGCTCCGCAAGCAACACAGGCCGGCCAAGCACCCCCGGCGACAGTTCAGACCGCCGAGATGGGACATAAGGAGTCCCCCACTCGAAGCGTGGGCAACGCCCAAAGCCAACCGACAACCGCCCCAAAAAGTTCGCGCAGAAGCCTTGTGAAGGAGTACATGGCAGCGGCCAGGGCACGCCGCCGGGAGACGCAGCTCCAAAACAGACGGAAACCACCCAAGCCCGAGGATATTTGGATCTGCGAATTCTGCGAGTATGAAGCCATATTCGGACACCCCCCAGAAGCTCTGGTTAGGCAGTACGAGGAAAAGGACCGCAAGCAACGCCAGTTGAAAGAGCAACGACAGGCTCAATGGGAGCGGATGAAGAAAGGGAAGCACAAAGGCAGGAAGAACAGCAAGCTTCCAGCTAAGGGCAGTCACGCGTCGCAAGATTCGCACCACGGGGTTGACGGCCGTGACGGCCCAGGAAACCATTACGACCATGGGGCGCAGGACGAGGATTACTACGAAGATGAGTACTACGAGGATGAAGACTACGACCCTGATGACGAGATCCCGCCGCTCGAGGCCAGCCCGACAACACCGAGCCGGCACGACGAAGGCGTAATTCACTCATCGCGTGGTGGTTATACTGTTCATGATGGAGGAGGCACCTAGCTGCCTGGGCAGGCTTGGGATCTCGGCCATGCACAGTGATACCTGCATTAGCACCGTTACATCCCTTCGACGCATCTTTAGCCAGACAAATCAGGCAATGAGGACAAGAAGATATGATGGGGATGAAGCAAACCCAAAATATGTGCTCACGGCAACCTCACGGACAACCATGGGCCTGACAAGGGGTGCTGGGCTCTCCCTATGCAACAATTCTCAAACTCACCGCTCACCCTGCACAACCCCTTTATAGAAATGTCACAAAACTCTTGAGACTGTCAAGCCACAGAGCTTCATCAGGTCATAGTACTGTTTCTTGTCCTTGCAGCGAAGGACGGTGTATGGTAGACTGTCTCCGGTTAGAGCTATCGAGTATCAGGATCAATCAAGACGAGAGTGATCGATGGGTTCATGGCATTATATGGTACTCTCGGCACCCCGCTAGTGTACTAGCCGGCATCAGAGGTTCAGCGTGTTGTTAGATAAGGTAGTGAGCATTCACATCGACTGCTTCAGCGCAAGAGACCAGTTTCTAGGTGCTATATACTATGGTTGGCGAGGCTCTGAGAGTGGTCAAGAAAATCCATGTCTAAACTGGCAACGATATATGTACGGAATTTGCAGAATGTACAAATATCCCAGCCCAAAGCAAGGTCCCATTCCGGTCGCCATAAGCCAGGCCTAGGAGAATGCAACTCCATCGAGTGCCGGAGCGAGTGGGCCGGTTGTGGGGAGCGTGCCTGCCTCGCAGCGAATAGCTGACCTTGGAAGTGTCCCCCGTCCCTTGTCAGATACCCAGGGGAGCTAGGGCCCTGCATGACGTTCCAGGAGACAAAGCAGCTAAGTCAGCAAAAGGTCGTCTCGTCATCAGACATTCCATCTCGTCTCATCCCATCCCATCTCATTCCATCTCATCTACTCTGTACACACCAAACAAACACCTTACTTATTTTTCGGTTCCTGAAATCACTTTCCATTTACATTTGCGCACCTTATCTCGGGCCTCATCCATGATTGTGGTACCAAGATAGCCTGGCTATCGCAAGCCCAGGCCAAGGTTATCCACTGCCAGCATGTTTGGCTCCCGAAAGCATCGGCAACGAAATCCGGTATGTCGTCATTGTGCGCGTCGAACCTCCCTCGATGCTCCCGTGCAACCCGTGCAACGCATGTAGTCTTTGTTTTTGTTGGTGGATGGGCCGAGCCGTGGAGAATTTGAAGTTTGAACCTTGTGCCATTTGCTGACGGCGTAAGTTGGCCATTTCCCGAGTCGAACAGCCGCTCACTGCAGCGACCGCCGACCCCAATGCTGCAACCGCTGCCGCTGCCGTTTTTAGGCGCCATGAATCGAATCCTTCCTTGTCGGCTGCCGCCGCCGCCGCCGCCCTCCGCGCCCGACCAATGACGCCGACTCGAGTGGCCGACGTTCAAACGAAACGGACTGTACGCCGCAGCGCATCCGTCGCCTCCGCCGGGGCTGCCTCAGACCGTCAGGGACAGCCCGCTTTGCACAGGCGCGGAAGCAGCGGGTCAATGTCCGAGCGCACCTTTCGAACTCCGAGTCCTCACCGGCCCGGAAGCAGCGGGTCGGCCCGCCGGTCCGTCAGTTACGATACACCCCCGGTCCCAGCGCTACCAGGAAATCTAGATGCCACCTCAAGTCCGCCAAGAGCGGGCACCCAGCAAGTGTCGCAGCACCAGAAGGCCAGCAATATGGGTAGGGGCACTGCCCCTCTACGTCTCGCCTCTCAGAAGCTTGCATCTGGGGATGCTCCGTCTTGGTTTTCCGCCGCAAGAATGGGTGACCCTGGCAATGTCCATAGGACAGACCCTGCCATGGCTAGCCCACCATCAAGTCCGCTCCAAATTCCAGCGCCCAGTGAGGAGCCTGCCGACGGAGCCAGGCCAAGCAGCCAGGCCTCGTCTATCAACTTCTCCTACCCGGCGCGGGCGAGGGTGAATTCTCTGCCATCTTTTCATGCAACCGAACTGTCCGGCTCTCGTGAGATGCCCGTTCTTGCAAACCAGCCACAGTCAGTAGACGGCGGGTCAGCAGCCCCTATACCACATGTGAAGCAACCGCCGAGAGCAGCAACGACGACACCTTCTTCAAATACAAGACTTGCTTCTCTACCTTCCGATCAAGCATTAGTTTATGACCCAAATTCGCGAAGAATGGTGCCGCAAGCCGATCTGTTGGCCATTCAACAGGCAGTTCTTGGTGCCGCGCAACAGCCGATTAAAAGGAAGAAGAAGACTCCTCAAAAGGTTGGGTCTCATCTCGCCGCAGGTACCATGGGTCGCACTAAGAGTGTTACCGCTCTTACTATGCCTGAAGCGAGTATACGATTCGTGGCCGCGCCGGCGCAGGGTCAACAACTGCCAGACTCGTCAGACGCGTTGTCCAATCCCCAAGTCCAGACAGACGTCGACGACCCCGCGATCAAGACAAGTATTGGTCCACTGAGGACGGATGCCCAGATGCTTGAAGAACATGGTGCCCAAGAAGCTGCAGAACCCGCCCAGATCATCGTCCCAGCGGCCGTCAACCTCGCCATGGCTGCCACAGATGCAACATCGCATGCTGTAAGGAGACAGCCATCAGTTGTGAAGGAAGAGCAGGAGCCCGGGGAAATGGAGCCCGAGAAGATTGCTCAAAAGACAATCTCCGATGCGTTGGATGCCGTCCCCGGGCGACAAAGGATGCATTCATGGGCAGACGCGCAAACTTCTCCGCGGCCACGTCCGATACGGAAGGCGGCTTCCCCAACAAATGCTCCACGCCCTGATGCCGATCCGATACTGAAACGCGGTCCCGCACTCTTGCCTTCCATCGATATTTCGGAGGAACAAGGGTCAAAGTCAAGCACTGCCAGACCAGCACAGGTCTCGCGAACGCATTCGAACAGCCCTCCTCGTCAGGCGCATTTCGGGCCCGTTCAGGACAAACTGACAATCAAGCATTCCCCGCCCCAACGGTCCATCTCCCCACGAAAGTCGGCTCTGAAGCGCACTGGCTCGTCCCGAGGCGCCTCGCCTTCCGGCAACACGTCCGAGGCATCTGGGAGCATCAACCAAGAACCTCTGGTGGCACGCAAGAAGTCCGTTCGCGTAAGTTTTGAGGACGGGAACACATCAGTTACTGGCGAATCCACGTCCGCGGACCGCAGCGATTCAACGGTCCTAGCCAAGCCCCCACATCCAAACCTTCCGCGATGGCTTAGCCACCTTGGACATGCCAAGAAAGAGTTTTCGTCGCTCCAAGACGAAGAGATGATGAAGCCACGGCCTACTCTGCCTAGCTTTGGCAGCGTACGAGACAGAAAACCCCGGGACAGCAGTCTAGACCTGTCCGAGCGTCCGCTCGTGCGGCCCAGGGGAGAGACAAGGTACACTTCACCACTGCTCCCTAGCCCGCCACTAGGCCAGAGCAGTGATCACGCTGTTGGAGGAGTCCTGTCGAAGGAGCATGATGATGGATCCAGACACACGGCAAACACCTCGAGGCTTAGGGAACCATTGCCTCCAGTCGTTACTAGCGTGGAAGGGACCGGCTACGAGAGTGACAGTTCTAGCACGAGTTCTCTAGTCAGCTCAGTAGCTGAGCAGCCGGGGGCGTCTGTCTCGACTATAGTCCGGCAATCTCAGCCTACAACAGCTGCCAAATCGCAGATCATCCTTGCCCAACCCATCATTGGCCCGGTAGTGAACAGCGACAACCAGCCTGCAAGCCAGGTTACGAAGACAGACGATATAGAGAAGCCACAGGCTCCGGCCGTCTCCGTTCGACAGCCGATGCTTGCTGTGGTGGAAAATAAGTCACTCGGGCAATTATTTGCTGAGATCCCTGGAGGATTCCCAGAAGAGGGGTCCGATCAGTCTACTGCGTCTGGTACTCAGAACCTCTCGCCGGTTACGATGACAGTCACGCACACTGATGCTACACCGCAAAGTAGCCTGTCAACACCCGTAGCAACTGAGGTTCCTCGGATCACATCGGCTGAAAGCTCAAGTGACTCGGAGAGCAGCATTTACAGTGACGCTTACGAAGACCTCTCCGAAGTTGATGGTGATGGCTTCCAGTCCCTGGATGCCGTGGTTGTGAGACCAATGCAAAACAGCTCTTTGGCAGTGAACGCCCCCCGGCAGACACTAATGGAGCCCCCTGTGCCGAAACACCACGTCGCAACGCCAAAACTCCAGACCGATATATCATCAGCCACGACCGCAGTTGAAACACCGCCTCCAGAAAGCCCCCAGGATGAGTGGGAACGAGTTAAGGCATACTGGCGGAGCCTCTCGGCAGAGCAGCGAGCGCAGCTCGAGAGGGAGGCAAGGGAAGAGGCCGGTATGGACGCAGATGTCGAGGAAGCGGAACCAGAAGCCAAGCCTAGAAAGAAAAAGACAGTGGAGCGCAGGAACTCTCAGCGGAAGGTGTTGGCTGCCCACGTGGCGCAGCAAATGCAACGAGAGGAGGAAAAAGCGCCCAACCCTGAGCGAAGCTACATGATCAAACCTGGCTCACGGTGGGACGAGAACGAGTTGGCTGTTCCTGCGATGCGGAAGACAATGCGCGGGGATATTCAACAGCAGCAGGTGGCTTCCAGCGCCGATAAACCCCGACTACGCAAGTCAATGCGAGCCAGCGGTGCAGGCGTCAGTAGTCCCGAGTCCGCCACGGCCGGAACTAGACGCCCAATATCACCTTTCCCAGCCAGCGTTGCTCCTCCCATCGGAGCGATCGACGGCGAGTTAACCACTACGGAGATTGGGACCAACCCCCAACCCGCTAGACGACAGAACTCAGCCGGCAGTGAGAGCAGCTTCAAGCGGTCTCGACCAGGAAGCCAGTTGCAAGGCTTTGGGCTTCGCCAGTCCTTGCGGCCGACCTCGCCCGATGCCACGCAGGACACACGTCCTCCCAGGCGGTTTTCGCTGCGTGCTTTATCCCCATCCGGCGCCGCTTCCGGGCAGACCGCGGAGGTTGCCGCGGCCCAAGTGCCCTCGAACAACCAAATTCGTAGAACGTTGCGCGGTTCTTCAGTGGAAAAGAACCGTCCCACGGGAATACGCATGCCGAGCTTTGGCCTCCCGTACGGCGGGAAGAAGAGCGGCGGCAGTAGTGCGAAAACCAGGACTTCATCGGGCCCCCGTTTCTCCAGCCGGTTCGCCGACTCGAGCGATGAAGAGGGCGGCGGGATAGCGCCAACAGGGTTCCGCAGCCGCTTTGCGGACTCGAGCGATGACGATGAGTCCATCATACCGATTCCAGTACCTGTCTCCAAAACTCTCCCCACTGATAGCTATCTGAAAGGGCGGAACTCCACCGCGAGCACGGCCCTGCCCGAAGAACTGGAAGAGTCGGAAGACGCCAAGCCTGCCGTCGCGACAAGATCAGCATCACAACAGCTGACACAATCAACCTTACCTGTCGATACCACTGCGAATACAAGCAGCACCGCACCGGTTCCCTCCGACGCTATCGACTTCCGCCGCTCCCGCTCCAACCGCTCCGGTCGTGGCCAGCTTCTCGGCACAACAGCCCCGTCTTCTTCCCAAGCCGCCGGTGTTGCCGTGTCAAGTTATCCTCCGCCCACCACCACCAACCCTGCTCCCATGCGGCGCCAGTCCAGACGCGATAGGCTCCTCATGTCGGTCCTGCGCCGCCGTAAAAGCGGCAGGCCCGGTGAGTTGGGCAAGATTGGCCGGGGCGAGGTCATCGAGAGCCCGGCGAGGCGGGATACGCCCTTGGAAAGGAGCATGGGAGAGCTCAGGGGCTTGCGGAGGAGGCCGTCCCTTGTCTCGGAGCAGGAGGTTGAGCCGGAAGCTGGGGATATGGACGAGGAAAAGGAAAAGAAGGTGGTGGAAGCTCCCCCCAGGAGTCCCAGGTTGAGGAAGAAGAGACTTTCTGCGGTTGGGGCCGCTGCTGCTGCTTCTACTGCTGCTCCTCCTTCGACTGGTGGTGCTCCTGTTGCTTCTAAAGACATTGGTGCTCGTGGTGATATAGGCGGAGGCTACGATGCCGAGCGGGGGAATGAAGCCGGCGGGCTCGGTGCTGCTGATGTTCCATCCCTCTACCGGCTGAGCCGGTCCTCCACCTCGGAAAACCTGGGCACTAGGACGCTCAGCGCGGGGAATCATGCCCTGCCCCTGAACCATCACCATCACCAACAGCAACCGCAACAACATCGCAGAGTCATGTCCATGTCATTACCCATGTCCAGGGGCGCGCCTAGTATTGAGGAGGGGAGTGTGGCTGGGGGCTCGTCATTGAAGAAGAAGAGGTTTGGGACGTTGAGGAGAATGTTTGGGCTGAGTAGCGACTGACTCATTCATTGATTCATTGGTTATATATGGTGCGGTCTTGGCAACAGCTGGCTGGCTGCTGCTCATAAGACTAGAGGGGAGATTTGCTCAGGGATTTGACCGGCGTATTGGAAGGATGCCGCAAAACTTGTGTTAGTTGCGGGTTCCTTGGCTGCTAATTAGGCCCGAGTTTTTGGGGAACTGGATGGGACACTGGAAACTCAAAAAGAAACGGGAAAGGGGGAAACCAACAGGGCAATCGTTTGATCATTTCGGTTTGTGTTCCTTCTGGTTTGTTTTCTTGGACTACCGGGCATAGAATATATACCCCCTATCGCGAGGGAAGCACAACAGAATCTGGGTTTCGTTTCTGTCTTGGGTATGGGTTCTAGGAGGAGATAGCTGTCTGTATATCATAAGTATGAGAGGTTGTGCCGTGTTGGGCATCCGACCAGGTATAGGGCGCGACAAGTAGACGGGAGGCAACTTGCAAGGCCTCTTCCTAACCCCTTCTTTAGGATACGATGCCAGGGAACTCAGATGCAGGTAATTGTTGTGCACCTTAGTACCTCCCAAAAGCATTATGGGCTGTGTATATACTCGACATATGTTCTCCTTACCAGGTGGGTTGGGTGGACATATACGAATAGACATTACATCCATCGCATCTAGTTATCAGTTCTGCAATGTGATCTTATAATCCCCACCTCCCTGGCACGTCCTCTATGCCCAAGACTCGGCCCATGTGGCCTTATCCGGGTTCAATGTGATCGTGTATGTACATACATACAATTGATAACAGCATGTAAGCCCCCGCAGGCCGGCGGATGGTCCCGGGCAGGTTACACAGACACACCAGGACGCAATGTTAGGTATACTCGCCCCTCAGCCTTCTGCCTTTGATGCACACCGATCAGCACAAGGGGCGTAGCACCCGGGACACGCTTCCATTTCTGGTACCGACGACTGTAGGACACATGTGACGCCACCTACACACCACACCAGGGTTTCCACTGCTTCTCTGGAGCTTTTGTCCTTGCTTGACGAGTGTCCCAATCCCTTCGTTCCAGATTTCGAGTCGCGGTTTTTGCTTCGGCCGACTTCACGCCGAACCAAATAGCCCTAGGGACGGATGGCTTTGATTCTCGCTTGCCCCGACTCTCACTGGCGAATTCCACCCCCTGGGTGGCATGACCAGACACGCATGCTTGAAGACAGCGAGTGACCTGCTTCCAGCCCGTCATATCTATAAGATGATGTAATATCGCCCGTCCAAGCCAACGCCAACCGCTGTGCAGCTAATGTGACATTGAAGTGCTCCCAAAGAACAGCTCAAGCAATTACCCCAAAGATGCCTCAGGAGTAAGAACGCGCCCGCCTCGTAATCCCACAACCCGCAATCATGCTCTCAGACACTGACAGCGGAGTTGAAGCCGCAGTCTTCGGTGTTCCGCCTCGTGCAGGTTGCCAGTAAATTCTTGGATCCTGTCCTAGCCGGTCGTAGTCACACTATGAGGTTCCTTCTGTGGGTGAGTGTGTTCCCATGTGCGAATTCATGCATAATTCCGGTCCTCGCAAGTGACTCGCCATGCGTAGCGATAATTTAAGCTCCTCCGCCCTTACGCGCCTTTTCACGCTCCAAAAGCAGAGTAAGTTCACTTCTCGTCCGCCCAAAGGGGATTGGCGGCGCCGGATTGGGTGGTGTCGGTTTGAACTGCAGATCGAGCAATACTGAAGACGACGGTTGTGTATCAGCCTTCGAACTATCGGGAATATCCATGGGCTCCAAGATGGATGGTTTAGGTGTAACTGTCTCCGAGTCAAACCGCCCTCGAGCCGTTGCAGTGATCATGGCAACGCTACTCGTGGCTTGCGATGGGAGAAGAGCCAGGCCAGGCTCACGATGGCGATATCGTGCCTCGTTATTCGAGCGCGAGCGCGCCATTGGAGGCGCTCCATCCTCGATTGCACTATCTGCCACGAATCCAGCAACGGGTGGATGTATCGGTGGAGGTTCCTGGATAGCTCCGCCATGTGCTCCAGTTACCCCTCGCATCGGCCCAACTTCTCGTACATCCCACGTCGACCTCCGTTGCGGGCCCGTGGTCTGCGGCCTCTGCACTGTCTCGACCCCGTCGACCTTGCCCTCCCGCTGCATGGGAGCACTTTGAGAGCTCGGTCGCTTGCTCGTCGTTGCCTTGGCTGGCCGTTTGCCAGCAGCCTTGGCAGTCATTCCAGGCTCGCTTGGCTGCGTTGAGGGAGCCCCGTGTCCGAGGAGCTGCTCGGTTGCCGGCACTTGCCGCTTGTTCTCGGGTTGCTTAGCTGAGTGGTTCACGAAGCCGGCCACTCGTGGGCTGGAATCAGATCCTGTTGTGGAGTGTGAGCTCGGTCTGCGCATCACCACTGGCCTCCTTTTTGACGCCGCTGTAGTGGCTACAACCTTTCTGGTCGTGGGCGCCGCCGCGCGCTCCCTGGATGGTGAAACTGGTGGAGGTGTCTGCTTTTCCGCCCCCTGCACGACAACCAACGGGGCTGGGGTCTTTTTCACCTTTGCTGACGGAAGAGGCGGCGGGGCCATCTCTGTTGCAGGCACAGCAGCAGCGGCAGGTGTGACGGCTTCGTTTCGGCTGGCTGACAAAGGCAATGGTGGGGGCGGCATGTCTAGCGAAGATACAATCGCGCCGGTCGATTGAACGTCTCCGTCACTACTCTCGTCGGCAGAAGCTGGCGGTGAGGCAAACCGTGCAGTAGGCCGTGGCCCTGACGCAGAAGGGCCTCTGGACTTTTTCAGAATCGGGTGAGGGGGGGGGGGCCTCGAGGAAGAAGGAGTTGGCGCTTTTTTATTGTCTAAAGGAGCAGATTGGGAAGATTGAGCAGATTCCTGCCCTGAGCCATAGCCTCGCTGTTGGGTCGTCTCAGCATGAGTTCCATCAACGTTGCGCCGACCTAGACCAAGCATCTGAAAATCGTCAGGAAAAGGTACATCCTGCGGCAGAGCAGGGAACGCCTACCAATAAGCCTCCATCAGAATGGGAGGGCCCCGTGACCGGCACGAATGTTGGGCCTTCCGAGAACTCTTTGAAGAGTCTCGCAAGCGCTGGCCCACTCAAATTCCGCCTATCACTACCCCATACATGCCACCAGAAGTTCTCAAGGCGGAAGGCACTGGGGTCGACTAGCCTTCGGAAAGTGGTAGTATAAACTGTGAGCCCGTGATTAGTCCACGATTTTGGCCGAGCAGGTCGTCTTGAGGTGGTGATCCAATACCATTCCAGTACTGTCTAATCTTCTCCGGAGGCACCACGGGGTAGCTTGCCACTTCAGCGTATATCTCCTGTGTGTTCCCAAAGATGCCTTTGGGCATCGCCGTAGCTAGCGCCATCATCCGGACGGGGGGGTTGGAATGCTTCTGCATAGCAGAGGGATGCGGGCACCACTTGACCGTCCGCTCACCATGGCTTGCGCGAGACTCTTAAGCTTTTCGGTAAAGCGACTTTGTACCCTAGGGCGAGGGAGACATGAGGGCTATGCAGAGCGCGTCACGGATCCTCAAGGGCTTCTCCAAGGCGTGAGAACCAGAAAGGAACGTGATTTTGGATCTGAATATCCCTCAGCGTTAGAATCAACCAGGCCAGGACACTCAGGGGGCCCGCTCGATGGCTAGGCCTGTGTTTTGTGAGAAGACATGAGACAATCATTGACAATAATTTAGGGGCGGGAGGCAGTAGGGCTAGCTCATTACGAGCCTGGAAGATTCTCGGTGTAGGCATACTGCCACCTCCGCCACGGAGATGGGGGGGAGGTGGGCGGTGAGAGTGAGCTTGTAGCTGGGAGCTTGGGAAAGGCGTGGTAGAACTTTCCCACGCCACGAGGTAGAGCAGACCGTCTCGGCCGGGACGAGTTGGGTAGCTGGCGGTTTGTGGAGTACGAAGTACGGTGAGAGGCTTGGTCCTGTACGGGGAAATCCACAGCAGTGCAGGCAATGCACGCGAGCCGAGGACAATCCCCACTACTGCCGTCTTGCCCGGCGAGTGCATAAGTATCGTGTGTATGCCACATACCGTGAGCTTGAAGAAGTCCGGACAACCGCCTTCGACCGCCGGCCTTCACCGACCTACTGGAATCCCAGAATTGGGCTTGCGATTTTGGGCTCAGGATAACGAGATCAAGCAGTCGTAGGACAAAGCCGCCGAGAAAGAGTGTGTGAGCTCGCGAGTCAGAGGAGAACCGGACAGACAGTCCCATGAGCGTCCCCGTACACCGAGCGGACGCTTGTGTATCAGCAAACGCGGCTATATTATATTGCGCATGTCGAACACGGTAAGGAGGACCAACAAGTAGAGAATCAATCGTCTTCCCCTCCCACAATGACGTGTGAGAAAGAACGGCAACGAGATGGAAGAAGGAAAGACAGGGGATATCTCAGGAAAGCGCGCTTATGAAATTGGACAGGAATACCTTAGGGCCCCGTCGAGGGTCAGGTCCAACCTTCTCCATCCAGCACTTTCCTCCTGGTTCCTTCCTCCTGCCTCCGAGCGTACACCGAGGAAGTCTACCTTAGCCGTGCTTCAGGGCAGGGACAGTGCCACCAGGGACCCGGTGCTCCGCTCGATTCATGCAGCCAGCCGCCTGACGATACCTAACCCGGTAAGCCCCCAGGGCCGTGCGACAGGCCACATGTGGGGTGTCTAGGATGTCAATGTGTTAACTAACAGGGTACCTATCTTGGTTGCTGCATAGCTAATATTTCGCCTATCGTGATGGCAATGCCAAACTTGTCGCTTGGTATCCCAAATGCTCCTATCATCTACCCAGAGGAAAGAAAACATCCATAGTGCGTCGCTGATAAAAATGAGGGATTAGCAATGACTAACTGATTCACTTCAGTCACTTACATTTAGATGACGGGTATCCCGCCGCTGCTGCCTGTCCAAAAAGAAGCGGAACCATCCGCGGCGCGGTTATCCTCCTTCCCATTGGAGCTTCTCCCATCCTCTCTCGAATCACGTCAGAAAACACCCAGCTTTTCTCGAAGGACTGCCAACGTGGAAGCGGGTTTGCGAACGATCTCCCAATCTCAGCGTCGTCCCCAGCGAGGGCTGCGAGGCACATGCCTTGCGGAATTCCGTACAGCAAGCAAGGATCGAGACCACGTGGGTTCCAAGAAGATGGAATGCGTTCCTGTCAAAAAGCCCATGAACCAAACGACAGCTACGGAGTATTAACGTTGTATAGGTACAGTACATTCTTGGTCATGCAAGCGACTTGGAAACCATACCCGAATACCCTTGGCTATCCGTACAGCACGATTAGCACAACGCTTACCTCATAAAGCTGTTGAACCTTCGACTATCCAATTCGGCTAAGGTGCTTGTCTGTACAGTACATACAGCCTCGACAATGTTTGAACTCAACTAGTTCAGCATAGAATAGCGGGTTCCTGCAGCCCGGGCCGTCTGGGTCGCCCTCTGAATCTCCAGAGCTATAGCACGGTACTGTGCTGTACTGTACTGTACATACAGTACATACAGCACCTCACTATGACCACACTCGGAGATCCTAGTAGCCCCCACGCCCAGCATTCGGGATAGCTCTTGTCTCTCCAGCATTCTGGTTGGCTGTTCGCAGAAACCCAGCCTTCGCCGAGCAGCTCCTTTACAGATGCTGCGCTACGCCAGAGAAATGGTGAGGTGGGCCGTCATTGCCCGGAGGTCCCGTGAACCTAACGTGAGATCAGCCGGCGGGGCGGGGCGAGCAGCCTGTGATCATTTGGTGACGGCCGGCCACTGCAGCCCGCAGCACCGCTGTCACGGGAGCTGGCTGGTTGTGGATATCCCCGCGGCTACACAGGCAACGACGGCTTCCGATTTGCACCTCCGCACGACGCCTCGTCTGCAACAGATCACGCACGGTTTTCGGACACGGTTTCATCGGCCGATGAGGCTCATGAATGGCTCGGTTAAACTTCAGTTGACTGAGCCGCCAGCCAGGTGAGCCAGGGCCAGTTGACGGCTCCACTGGATCCGCTGGAAGGCACCACGAGCCTCCTGCACAGGCTCGACAGGGTTCTTCTACCTTTCCAGCATACGCGGCCACAAAAGACAAACCAATCACTTTCCCGCAGTTACGGGATGGCACTGAGGGATGGTCTAGGAGATCAAATGGGAATTACATGAGAATAAAAGACAACTGTTCTGTTGTTCACCGCCTTCACCGCCTTCACCGCCGCGCCATCATTCACCGACCTCCTCTGAACTGACGTTTTACCCCGCTATACATGAGGACTCAACGGCCGCGCTTATTCGACTATCTCCGTGTCCGTTCGGGACAAAGGTCTGACCATCTCGCCGCTGGTCTTCTGTTTGGACTTCAATCTCGTGAGGGGAGCAGGACCCTACAATCACCCATTGGCAGAGGGGCTGTTGCAACGAGCCTCGCGGTTCAGAGGGCCGGAGCATCGATGGCTAGGGCTTCCTTGTATGTGTGTACTGACTGTTTGAGGCTGCCAGGACCAGTTATGTTTTCTTGCATGCACATTTCATGTCATACGATCACAGAAGTCTATATTATATATATCTACAGCAATCCAGTAGGTCGCTCGGCCCTACAGCATGTGTTACCGACTCTGATGTAGCACTCACTTACACAACGGCAGTTTGATACGAAGAACTGTCCGCAGCATACTCGCCGAGCAGCTAGTATTCAATGGTAACACCAGCAGACCTGACCCAGCTGAAAGCGAGCGGCGGGCTTTTCGTGCCCTCGATCCGCCTGGAAACCGCTCAGCCGTAATATCCACAGCCAAGGGAAACAGCAAATGATACCCCAGGACTGAGGCAGGAATACGTACAATCCAATGCTGGTTCGTTCGTTAGCGTAGAACTCCCGACAGGGGTCCTGGTCCCAAATTCAAAAAGATCTCTCTCAGCACTGAAAAAAGCTAAAACAACGCAAGAAAATGGAGCATCTATTAAAACTCCAAACGGACGTTTCATTCCAATCCTACTCCAAGGAAAAAAAGTGGCTGTTTTGGTGTCGAAATTCGAATTTTTAGGTTGACCCTTGCCTTCAAGTCAGGCGCTACCGAACAAACCAGGGGGGGATTGTATCTGACGTTATACAAGCTTCTTGACACCCTCGCCATACATCAGCTACTACACTGCTTGACCTCAATCTCCAATTCTTTTCTGTAAGCAGGGCTATAGCCGGTACTGTAGTCAAGCAAACCAGTGCCGTGCCACATCCAGCTCATTGCCAATCAGGATATACAATACATATGTACTTTAATGTATACATCACATTATTATCAATCATCACATCTCACATTCAGTTCACCATCTTGTGTCACTTCACGGATCTCGCCCACGGGAGGCGGGATGGCCCTCCTCCCAGCTTTCCCGGGATGCCGGAGCTGGAAAGGTTCCCGCCCCTGACGCATTCATTTACCCTACACCATGATTATTCCCGTGAGTCCCGTCCCACAGCCGGCTTGCCGAGGGTACAGATACCGGTGCCCAAATGCCTAAGCCGCTCCCATTGTTCTGGGTCGGTACTCGGTTCCGTCTCGCTTGTCAAGCGGGGTCTTTACCGCGTCGCCTAAATAAAGCCCTCTTGCCTGGGAGCTGCATGCACCAGGCCTGGATGTGTGGCTGGCTATCGGACCTTCAGAGGGGCGGTGAGAGCCATCGGGGAAAGGGGTGAAAACACAAAGGTCCAAGTCGATCTCAACCTACACAACCTACCGTCATTCTCTCAATAACCCGACATCCAATCTTGACAATCTGGAATCCTCGAAATTCATTGTCTATGCAACTATATGCACTCTACCTAGGTATATCCCGAACCAACCCACCCACAAAACGACTCCACTCGCATTCGCTGCTTGCTGCTCAGATTTGCGCACCCTCGCTCACATATATCCTCCCTCCATCCATCCATCCATACATACATCCACGATAGTAGGCCAGGCCCACAAGTTCGCCCCTGACACTAGGTAACAGTATATCCCCCATCAACCCTCAAGTCGGCGCCCGTCACGTAGCTCGAGGCGTCCGACAACAGAAAGGTCACGGGCCCCATCAGATCCTCGGGCGAGCCCATGCGTCCTGTGGGATCAGAGAGGTCCATTGCCGCTTCAGATCGGGCTTGTCGTCGAGGATCTTTTGTGTTCTGTTTTCAAGTTCGAGCGTGTGTCAGCTAAGAACTCTCTCTCTCTACCTTTACTGTTTGGTCAAAGGCAAGAGAGTCAGTGAGGGACTCACAGAGCGGTCAGCATGTATCCCGGGGAGATACAGTTCACGCGGATGCCGGCCTTGGCCCATTCCACGCTGAGGGAGGCGGCCAGGTGCCGGACGGCGGCCTTGGCGGCGTTGTAAGGGCTGCACGGGGGATTGCGTCGGTCAGCATGTGCAGCTGTTTCGTAGGTTCTGGAAAGGGAGCAT
The DNA here is from genome assembly GCF_033297395.1 of Canariomyces notabilis. Taxonomy (NCBI): domain Eukaryota; kingdom Fungi; phylum Ascomycota; class Sordariomycetes; order Sordariales; family Chaetomiaceae; genus Canariomyces; species Canariomyces notabilis. Next base: position 277,800 of record NW_027041823.1, read on the forward strand.
ATGTGCTGCCTACGCTTGCGGCTGGGGTACGTTTACGATGGAACCGCTCATGCTTCCGATGAAGACCATGCTTCCCTTGGCCTTGCGCTCCATCTGTTGTTATTCTGACGTGTCAGTTTCGTCTGTGCTTTTGCTTCTATTCGGGCATCTGCCAGCCTAAGGGGTAGTGAAAACTCACCAGATGCCGCGCCACGGCCGTAGCAAACAGGTAGGTGCCGTCCACATTGACACCCCACAGCTTGCGCATCCGATCGATCGGGTAGGTGACGGCCTCAAAGTTCTCGGTGAAGCCCGCCGAGGTCACGAGGTTGTCGATCTTGCCGTGCTCGGCAATGATTTCACGTATGCAGGCGTCAACCGAGGCCGGGTCAGACACATCGGCATAGTGGGCTGTGACTTTGGGGAGTCTGCATGGAAGTTTAGTTGGGTGAACGTTACGGAGGACGGAGCAAAGGGGGAAGACCGTGGATGATGCAGTCAGTGTAAGGGAGAAATAGGCGGTGAAGCCCAGCGGGAAGGGCTAAGGAACAACTGACTTTTTGGCATCGGGATGGTCTTTGCGGAATGTTTCCACTATGGACTTTGCTTGGCGGGCTGCTTCTTCTTCTGGAATTGGTATCTGTCAATATGTGATCATTCATCCTCGAATGGGTTAAGGAAGGGGGATGTGACTGACTGTTCAAATCCACGATGGCCAAGTCGGCCCCGCTGATAACCATGCCCTCTGGAAATCCGGCTGTGTGAGCATTCTTCTTGATTTCTTATCTCCTTCCAGTCACCTGTTAATCATGATGAAACTTACGACCCATCACTAAACCCAACCCTCTAGCACCTCCCGTGACGAGGCCAACCTTGCCCTGCAATGAGAAGGTAGCCAGGGTGGGGAAGACATTGGCACCTGCTCGCCCGGCGCCCGCGACAGGTTTGGACGCGGGTAATTGCTCGTCTGGAGGGTACTCGACAGTGATTGATTCGTCAGTACGGGCGTATGAGCCTGCTACCGACGTGACATCTTCCTCATTTGGCTTCTTTTGGGTGCCGGTTGTGTTGCTCAAGGGCTTGCTTTTGTTGGTGTTGTCCTGCCGCCGAGACGCAGGGACGGAGTGGAAGCTGGCAGTCCGCGTGAGTGTGTCCCGGACTCGCAGGCCGGCCGGAATAAAAGTGGACTCGGCTGTGGAAATGATCTTGAGTAGCCGGGTCGTGGGAAACGCCCTTGACCCGGCAGCGCTCAATTGGACTCCTCTAAGAGGCAGAGACATGACCGTTTGGTCGGGATGAAGTTAGTTCTCGGTCATCGTCAAACCGAGGGCTCTCAGAGCGGGGAAGACAAGGCAGTTATACCTTGGGCGACTTGCTTGATCCGTATATCGGTCATCGTATCCAATGTCTAGACCACCAGAATGTGGAGCCTGTGAAGGTTGCAGTTGGGGCGGATCTGCAGCTGTGCCAAACACTAACGTTAGCTACAGCAGATAGGCGTGGGACATTGTGGATGACGACGTCAATTTGACAGGCCTGGAAGGCACTGTAAAGACGTGAGTTGCTGAGTGTCAGGGTTAGGGGATAAGATTACGGCGCCCGGAACGCAAGATCGTCCCAAAACCCAAAACCATCAAAAACTTTTCACTAGGTCCACACCACTACAACTTTGACACTATACTTCCAGCCACACAAGGTCTTGGCTAAATTTCTCCACTATTGTACTGGTACCTTCTCACAAACCGGGCAGTCTTGCAAGCCAGGCTCAACCACTTGCAAGTCGAATGGTCTTGCAAGTTGAATGGTCTTGCGAGGTGAATGCGTCTTGCAAGTCGAATGGTCTTACAAGTCGAATGGTCCTTGCAAGCAGAGTGGTCTTGTAAGCCGAGCAGTCATTGCAAGCCAAGTACCTTAGTCATTGTAGGCTAAGTAATTATTGCAAGCCAAGTATCTAAGGTAGTCCAAGCAGATGGGCTCAATCGTGCTCGATTGAACCACAAAACACGCGATTGAATTACAACGCAGGAAATTGAACTACAATATAGGAAATTGAACTATAGTATAGAAAATTGAACTATAATGTAGGCAATTGAACTATAAGCTTATAATGACTACCTGACTTACAAGACCATTCAACTTGCAAGACCATTCGACTTGCGAGACCATTCGACTTGCAAGTGGTTGACTGCCCGGCTTGCAAGGAAGTACTGGAACAATGGAGGAAGAATTCGGTTGGGTGGAAAGGGTGGCTGGGCTATGGCTGTAACTGCTATTTTGAGTAAGGTGGAATTCTTCAAAAATGCACTCGTGGGGTAAATGGATAAAAAGTTTTTGTTGGTTTGGGTTTTGAGACGATCTTGCGTTCCGGGCGCCGTATAAGATAAGCATCGCAGAGCGCCATCCATGGATGGGCCAATGGCGCACTTTTGAGAACAGCACAGAGCACCATAGCTCACTACCACAGTAACCTTAGCTCAGCTGGAACGGATAATGCGCTGGCTCGAGTTCTTGACATTAGCACTGCCTATAGACCTTGCGGGATTCTATAAGTGCTTCTGACTGGTCACTGGATCCCATTGCTTCCTTTCTCAAGCGCGGGTTGTCTTTGGACACAAGAGCTGCAAGCGACAACCGAACGCTGCCGTCGAACTGCCGATGCACTGCAGTGACGGTTTTGGGGCCACACACTGCCGTTCCTCTGGTGTATGGAAGACCTGGGGGTTCCCTCGGATAGCATCAGAGTTCAAGGGTTTGGCGGCTAGATGCTGGCTTCAATATCCCCGGGCCTTTTGATCGCGGCGTTGGTAGGTAGGATAACAGGAGTCGAAGCTGGCATGTCTCAATTTCAGATGAGCGAGCTTCAGGTCGCATCATGGAATTCTTGCATGTCAAGAATGACCGGACGATGCGAGCGCTGCGCATCAATTGGTACTACCGGCCCAAGGACATCGAGCGCAAGGTGCAAGACACGGGTCTTGTCCCGTCATGATGCACTCAGACATTAGCCAACTACCTAGTCGAAGGCTTCCTCCAGGCCCTTAGCCAACTATATCCAGCCAAAGGCCGCCAGTGAAGAGCGTGGGCATTGAAATCTGAAACTCCCACGGCGAGAGAGAGAGAAGGGGGGGGTTTATACTGGCGCGAACCAGTAAGGCCGGGCTGGACTTTCCTCCGTTGGTGGCATTGAGGATTGAGGATGGATAACAGCAAGAGCGAGATGCTCCAGTGTACCTCGGGAGCTAGATCCATAGCGCGCCACCCGGGTACTGCAAAATGGATACGGTCAGAGTTGTTCAGTGCCAAATGGTGTGGCCATGTCAGGACTATGTTGAATTTCAGTTAATGAATCAGCGTAACAGTCAAGGATCTAGCGCGGTCATATCACTCGAAGGGCAAGGCTTTGTCTTGGTTTCGTAGTCGTAGAGTCCCGATGGCTCAAAATGGGCAAGACTAGATCGAATCCCTTCGTGCATGTGCCTCGCTAGGCGGCTAGGGTGATGATATTCTAGTCCCTCTCTCCTGACTCACTGACTCATTAGGCTGCTGAGGACATGCAGTGAACTGAGATCAACTTGAAAGAATTTGAAGCTGATAAAAGTGTAATGAAACTAAGAGCTACTAGTATAAACAAGATAAAGTAAGACTTAGGTAGTTGGTTGGTATATCTCAGTCTTCTCAGGTCAGGTAGTAGTATTTAGGTACCTAAATATGTGAGATGATGTTTTCCATTTGCCTATTCGTCTTCATTTTCAAAATTCTCATGCTGTGGTGTTACATTGCTTTTGGAAGGCGTTCTTGCTGTCACGACCTCGCCCAACACTGTCAGAAGTGCAGGCGCGGTGACTCATTCTATTTCTGGCATCTCAACTTCGTTACTTCCCTCTCATCTCGGGCACTCGAGTCAACTCTCTTAGCTTTATAAGGGACCACCCAGCCCCAAGCAGCTCACGTCCCAGCGACGCAAACTCATTTCAGAGACCTACTTATCCACACAAGATAATGGGAGAGCAGACTGGACGTCGCCCGGTCCTACCAGAAGCTGGAAAGCGGAATGTTCTTATCACAAGCGCCTTGCCGTACGTGAACAATGTTCCTCATCTAGGCAACATCATAGGATCAGTCTTGTCTGCAGATGTTTTTGCCAGGTATTGCAGAGGAAGGGGCCTCAATACTCTGTACATCGGCGGTAAGTGACACTAGTCTAACCTATATATAAGATGATGTGGATCCTGACTTCCATAGGAACGGATGAGTACGGAACGACAACAGAGACGAAGGCCTTGCTAGAAAATTGCACACCCCAAGAACTTTGCGACAAGTACCACGACTTGCATGCCGAGATCTACAAGTGGTTCAACATCAGCTTCGACATCTTTGGCCGAACGACGACTCAGCTCCAGACAAGCATTACGCAGGATATCTTCCTGAAGCTGAAGGAGAATGGATTTCTCAAAGAGCAGATGACGACCCAGCTCTACTGCGAAGTCCATCATTCGTTTCTAGCGGATCGCTTCGTCGAAGGGGAATGCCCGGTCGGTGGTTACGCAGATGCTCGAGGTGATCAATGTGATCTTTGCGGTCAGCTGCTGGAGCCTCTTGAACTTAAGAACCCCCGTTGTAAAGTTGACGGTTCCACTCCGATTACCAGGGATATCAAACACGTTTTTTTTCGAGTTGGATTAACTTCAGCCTGAGATTGAGACGTTCTTCCAAGGATCAGCACAAAATGGTGGATGGTCCAACAACGGCAAAGTGATCACATCTGCCTGGCTTAAAGCAGGGCTGCATCCACGCAGCATTACCAGGGACCTGAGGTGGGGAACGGCAGTTCCTCTACCGGGCTACGAAGAGAAGGTCATCTATTCTTGGTTCGATGCCTGCATTGGTTACGTTTCCATCACGGCTTCGTACACCGATGAGTGGCAACAATGGTGGCGAAACCCTGACAACGTCCAGCTCTATCAGTTCCTCGGGAAAGACAATGTTGTCTACCATTCGGTGATATTCCCAGCCACGCAGATCGGCACCCGAGAGACCTGGACGAAGCTACACCACCTCTCGACGACCGAATACCTCACCTACGAAGGCGGCAAGTTTTCCAGATCTCGCGGTATTGGCGTGTTTGGGGAATCGACCCGGAAGACCGGCGTTCCTTCCGACGTTTGGCGCTACTACCTGATCTCTCGGCGCCCAGAGACTTCGGATAGCGAGTTCAATTGGGACTCGTTTATAGCTGCCAACAACGCGCTCCTGAAAAACCTGGGCAACTTTGTCAATCGGGTGCTCGAGTTCGTCAATGCCAAGCACTTCAATAACATCATACCCGGTCAAGCAGACGTTCATGATCCGTCATTTGAAGTTCTGAAGGACGAAGTGAACCAACTCCTTGCCCAGTACATCGAAGAGCTTGATTCCGTCAAGCTTCGGTCCGCCCTGTCTACTGTCCTCTCCATCTCGCAGCAAGGGAACGGTTTTCTTCAGTCAAACAAGCTGGATAATAAGCTTGCGGAGAATGAGCCATCCAAATGTGCGGCCGTGGTCAATCTTGCCGTCAATCTTATTCATCTCCTCGCCTCTCTCGTTGCTCCGTTCTTGCCGGATACGGCGAGTTCAATAAACAGGCAGCTTCGGATCGAACCCTTACCGATTCCCACACGTTGGAATGCAGATTCCATCAAACCTGGCCATGAGATCGGAAAGGCTGAATACCTATTCAGCAACATTAAGCCGGAGAAAGGCGAGCAATGGCGCGAAATGTTCGGCAGCGCAGAGGCGAAGAAGGTCAAGGTGGAAGAAGCCGAGAGGAAGGCAAAGAAAGAGACGGCGACGAAAGCGGGAAACAAGCAGGAACTTGCCTCCAAGGAACAGTTGAAACCACAAACGGCAGCCAACTGACCGTCGCTCTACAAGATCATAGGCTGGTTGTTTTCTCCGCCTATATCTGTCAGAGCACCCCAAACGCTCCCCTTTCCCTTTAGCTCTACTTTCGTGTAGCACAGCCCAGCCAGCTGCGACCATAGAAGTTACATTCAGGTTCAGAATCTTTCTGGCATCTCCAAAGTAGCCTAGGGATAGTGAATGAATGCCGACCGACACAGGCCATCGTAGATAACACACACCGGATATGTATGACAAAACGTCCACATCGGAGGCAGGGAACGCACTCAATGTGGTTGAACGCCTGGAAGCGTAAGCCGTCATACGGTGCAGGGCTCTTGTGATCTATCCATGACTGACATACGCGGTAGCCGAAGGAGATCCATGCATGTACGACGCGTAGATGTCAAACACATCGGGTCTTGAGCTAGGCAAACACCACATATCGGACAGCACGACAACCGATCACATATGAAGTTAAGAAACCCCTATACCTCGCTAACCTGCATACTAAAGACAAAATTAGGCTGTCCACCATCCCAACCTTTACAAACCTCCAAGGACCTGAAACGCTCATTTACATCCTGAAAACGCCAAACTTTGTCTCCCCAGGGTTAACCGCATTCCGGCCGCCCAACGCCGCCTGCAATCCCAGCCCGAGATATCTCCGTGTATGTGCCGGGGGAATAACACCATCATCCTGGTACCACCATGTTAGCGAATTGGGCAAGAAACGGGGAGGGAGGGCAAGGGAGGGAAAATAAAAACGATAGGACCCACCCATAACCTCGCCGAAGAAAACACAGCATCACTCTCCCTCTCAATCCTCTCCTTCAGCCCTACATCCACCTTTTGCCCGACCGTCTCCATGACACTAGCAAGCTGCTCGCCGCCCATGACACCAATCCTAGCATTGGGCCACATCCAAAGAAACCTCGGCCCGTAAGCACGGCCGCACATGCCGTAGTTGCCCGCGCCGTAGCTGCCGCCGACGACGACTGTGAACTTGGGCACGTCGGCGCAGGCGACGGCCGTGACCAGTTTTGCGCCGTTCTTGGCGATCCCCTCGCGCTCGGCGTCGCGGCCGACCATGAAGCCGCTGATATTCTGCAGGAAGACGAGCGGGACCCCGCGTTGTGCGCACAGTTCGATGAAGTGGGCGCCTTTAAGTGCCGAGCTGCTCAGCAGCACCCCGTTGTTGGCCACGATCCCAACCCGCTGCCCGTAGATGCTCGCAAAGCCCGTCACAAGCGTTGTTCCGTAGTCCCGCTTGAACTCGGCGAAGGCGGAGCCGTCTACGATGCGGGCTATCACCTCGTGGATGGGCAGCGGCTTGCGCAGGTTGGTGGAGGCGATGCCGAGGAGTTCGGATGCGGGGTACAGAGGCTCCTGGAAGGTATCTGAGGATGGTGATGATGAAGAGGAGGAGGAAGTGGCGGCGGATGGCCAGTTTAAATTGCTGATGCACCGCCGCGCGAGCACGATGGCGTGCGCGTCGTCTACCGCGAGGTAGTCGGTTACCCCTGAGACGGACGAGTGCATCTTGCCGCCGCCGAGATCCTCCGGGCTGACCACCTCGCCAGTGGCGGCCTTGACGAGGGGTGGACCGGCGAGGAAGATGTGGCCCTGCTCCTGCACAATGATGCTCTCGTCGCTCATGGCTGGGACGTAGGCTCCGCCTGCTGTGCAGGGGCCCATGACGACCGAGATCTGGGGTATTCCTGCCGCTGACATGCGGGCTTGGTTGAAGAAGATGCGGCCAAAGTGATCGCGGTCCGGGAATACGTCGGACTGGTGCGGCAGGTTTGCGCCGCCCGAGTCCACGAGGTAGATGCATCTGCCATGAGCATGAGCCCATACTGTCAGCTCGTGCTCAATGCTGACTCCCGATTGAGAGACTCACGGGAGCTTGTTTTCTTGCGCAATAGCCTGTGCCCGGAGGTGCTTCTTCACCGTGATCGGATAGTACGTTCCTCCCTTGACAGTGCTGTCGTTCGCTACGATCATGCAGGTAACGCCCTCGACAACACCAACGCCCGTGATTATACCGCCCGCGGGCACCTCGGCTTCCGGGTACAGTTCGTGGCCGGCCAGCGGCGACAGCTCGAGGAACGTGGTGCCCGGGTCGATCAGGGCCGTCACGCGGTCTCGGGGCAGCATCTTCTTGCGGGCGAGATGCTTCTCCCTGGCCTTTGCGGGGCCTCCTTGCTGCACCGTCTTGGTCAGCTCCTCAAGCCGTGCCATGGCCTCGCCCATGAGGCGCTCATTCTCTTTGTACTCGTCCGAGCTGGGGTCGACATTGCTCTTGATGACAGATATGGCCCCGGCGTGGTGCGGCGCGTTGAAGGTAGCGACGGCTCGTTTCGTTGTCGTTGCTACGGAACAGGACAGGACGGGGCGGTTGCGGGGCCGGAGTGACGTTGAGCGAGCGCATTGGCGTCCCAATTGCCGCGATAGAAACAGCATTTCCCTCGACGATGCGGAGAGCGACATTACCAAGGTTCAATTGACACGGCTTGCTACAGGTGCAATCATTGAGCAAAAAACACAGAGATTGGAGAAATAATAGGAATGAAAGTAAGGTATGGCCGACAGACGTCAACGACGGGCAAGAACTGGGGATGCGTCGGGACAGCGACACCGGCTTTGACTATCGTGGCTTGCACCGGCCCGAAGCCAGCCGATCTAAGCCGAGAGCGCGGCACATGGCACATGGCACATGGCCGCCAGGGGTTTTGGAATTGGAAAGAAGGAGCAGCTTAACCAGGCAAAGCTCTGAGCAATCGAGCTGGGAAGGAACTGGAAAGATATACACTAACCAGCCTCTCTTCTGCTTCATTTCCAACTCTCAATCCCCATCCAGCGCAGAATGGCTAGCACGGCGATATCACGAGCATTGGCTCGCTCGACCTCAACAGCGAAACCAAGCGCAACCGTCACCATCCCCCGCAGACAATTGTCACAATTGTCACGTCGCAGCATTGGCTCCACGCCGTCACCATCATTATCACCGTCGCCGTCCTCCAGAGCAGCGGCGGCAGCAGCCTTAACCCACCGACAACAAAGACGACATGCCTCGTCCAAGCACCCCAAGGGCTTTGAGCCGCCCTCACCGAGCGACCTTGCCGAACTGCGCGAGCGCGTGCAAGAGTTCACCCGGCGCGAGCTGACCGAGGAGGTGGCCGCGGCGACAGACAAGAGCAACAACTTCCCGGCCGGCATGTGGGCCAAGTTGGGCGACGCGGGACTCCTGGGAATCACGGCCGACGAGGAGGTGGGCGGGTTGGGGATGGGCTACCAGGCGCACTGCGTGGTCATGGAGGAGCTGTCGCGGGCGAGCGGGTCCGTCGCGCTGAGCTACGCGGCCCACTCGCAGCTGTGCGTCAACCAGCTGCAGCTCAACGGCTCCGACGACCAGAAGCACCGGTACCTGCCGGACCTGATTGCGGGGCGCAAAGTCGGCGCCCTGGCCATGTCCGAGTCCGGCTCGGGGAGCGACGTGGTCAGCATGCGCACCACCGCCTCCCAGGTTTCAGGCGGTTACGTGCTCAACGGCTCCAAGATGTGGATCACCAATGGCCCCGACGCCGACGTCATCGTCGTCTACGCAAAGACCATCCCCGACGCCGGGTCCAAGGGCATCACCGCCTTCATCGTCGAGAGCTCCACCCCGGGCTTCTCGTGCGCCCGCAAGCTCGACAAGATGGGCATGCGCGGCAGCAACACGGGCGAGCTGGTGTTTGAGGACGTCTTCGTGCCCCAAGAGAACGTGCTCGGCGCGCTGCACGGCGGGGTGCGCGTGCTCATGGAAGGGCTGGACCTGGAGCGGCTGGTGCTGTCGGCGGGGCCGCTGGGGCTGATGCAGGCGGCGCTGGACGTGGCGCTCCCCTACACCCACACACGGAAGCAGTTCGGGACTCCCGTTGCGCACTTCCAGCTGCTGCAGGGCAAGCTGGCCGACATGTACACCAAACTGCAGGCGTCGCGTGCCTACACGTACGCGACGGCCCGCGCCGTCGACGAGCAAGGCATCATCCGCACCCAGGACTGCGCGGGCGCCATCCTCTACGCCGCCGAGCGCGCCACCGAGTGCGCCCTTGACTGCATTCAGGTCCTCGGCGGCATGGGCTACGTCGAGGAGATGCCCGCCTCCCGCATCCTCCGCGACGCAAAGCTCTACGAGATTGGCGCCGGCACCTCCGAGATCCGCCGCATGGTCATTGGCCGCGCCTTCAACAAGGAGTATTCCCATTTGTCAAACTGAGTACCCAGCATGGTGGTGTAGTACACGTGGTGTCAAACGGGGTATAGTGGACCGCGGGGCCTAGAAAGGGATGGGCTGATGCGCTGCCGTCGAATCGGATTGGGTTCCATTGCAGCAAGGGGGTCGGGCTTTTCCCGTTCCTTGCGATTGCAGGATTCGAATTGGTAGAATCTGTAAGGGGTGGGAGAAAGAAAGAGAGTACCACAGCGGTTGGATCGACCGTAAGCAGTCAATTATCTTTGCTATGTATATTAGCAGCTTGATAGAGCACGACATAAGCATTCTGCACTTGCCATCAGTCTCCTATACAGCACCTGTTCCGCAAGTCATCCGAGAGCCCGTATTGACGGCAACTGACCTACCTCCCTGTAGGTCTCACGAGGCATCCGATCCGGATCTGCAGCTGCTTCTTCCCCGTGCCGGGCGATCTGCAACGGCGGGCCGTCTGATTGTGTTCAATGCCCAGCTAGACCCGGGGAATCCGCCCCCAACGACAGAATGGTAGTTTTCCCCCGGAATTATATGCTTTACTGCCCGGCCTTGCCGTTTCCGAGGTCGCTGTCCGTCCCATCCTTCGTTTCCACAGCCCAGGAGGAGCATTTTTAACAAGGGTGAACCCCGTCTGGCTACTTATGTATGTGTTGTTTCGTTGTCAGCAGACCGTAATCGGCTGTTTCTCAGGGTTCTGTTGCTTACCGCTTTTTCATTTTCGGGCTGTCCCTTTCTGGCAACCTACAGGTGCACAGCTGATAATATGAGCTTTGCATTCTTGCTGTTTATGTATCGGCTAGCTTGTCCTCCAAATCCATTCATGCTCTGCTCAAGACGGGTATCTGGATCCATATTGGATGGAACGCTTCGGTTGCAGTCTGGTGGTACTCCTTATGGTAACCCCAGAGGAGATCTGGTGGATGAGCCTGGCCCCATCTCACGTTGCCGCCCTGTCGAACTCGGAACCGGGAACTCGGCAGATGGAGCGCATCCCTAAGGCTCACGCCCAATTTTCCGCTTTGCCTCAGGAGAGCGCCACAGCCGCGGGAGGCGGAACAAGTATGCAGTGTGTTGTACATACAGAATCAAGGCGGAAGTGGGGTAGACGATTACACTCCGGGCCGAGCAACGGGTTGCCATTTTAAGGAAGTGGAAGAAATTGATGAGGGCGGAATGGATCATCCACCTATGCTACCACACAGACTGGCGGCCGCTGCGAACGGGTCGAGTATAATTCAGTGTGAAGACGAAGCGGGGTCCGAGAATCCTCGCGGGAATACCCAAGTTCATGGGATTTGGTGTTTTCCAGGAAAACCAGAAATTGTTCAGCGGCTTCTACCCCTATTGGTGGCCCCGGATGCTCGTCGAATTCGGAAACTGACAGTTCGGAGACTCCGCTGAGGATTCTTGCATGTTGGCCAGTCTCAATTGAAAGTTACCAATGAGATGGTGACTTAACTTGCCAACCGTAGTTTTAGCTGACTCCCTGTTATCGCACTATCTGAATTTAGTGTTCCCCGGCCAAACCCGCAAACTGCAACTTTGCCGTTCTTGTGAGGAGGACCTCAAATCGATGAGTGACGCAGAAATGTAGCCTCGCTTGCCAGACCGCAGCTTGGCAGCTTCCTGTCTCATACGTTGGACGAGGTCAAGCTGCAGTGCATGCCAGAGAAGAATCTGGCATCGGGTTCAAAAAGTCTGTGAGCGGCTGACCCGGATTGTATGGCAATGGCAATCTCAACTGAGATGGGAATTTATCACTTGCCGGATGTGACTATAACCGAATGGCACTTCGTCATCCGACCGGTTCCTTGCCTTCCAGCTCGGCGGCACTCAGTAGCATCCGGCTGGGCGAAGTCACGGCAAGCCGATGACGCCGTGGCTTGCAGTGATGCTACTCGGCCCAGCCGGCTACTTTGCGGTGATGCGGCAATAAATGTTCCACTCCGAATTTTGATGCCGCGTGGGGGTCAGTGGTAAATGAGGGCGGTCATATGGACAGGAAGGGGATCAGATTATCCGTCAAACGATTGGATCTTGTACATGTGGCCTTCTCGCCGAGCCGAAAGTTCTCAGCACTTAAGGTTGACAACACACTGGTGGTCGAGACTTGGTAACCGTGGCGCCGGCATGTGGAGAGGTCGTTATTGGTCCTCATTCACCGCCTTGCATGATCTGCGGTGCTCTGGTATGCTCCGGCAAGCAATCTAATGTCCGCTCCAGCTGTTGGTTCGTACGATCAGGGCTTTCTCTGGAGCCATGAGCACACCGGTTGCTAGGGTCCTCTAGGGTGACCGCTGCCGTGGCTGGGTCGCTCTTCTCGAGGAGTGTAGGGCTGATGTTCGGCCATTTAAGCTTCGGACCTTGTTGGGACCACGCGGCTGGTGCGGTGACATCCCGAGTTCCCCGAGCTGAGGTCTTGGGATGCGGCGCCGATGGTCTGTGGCTCTCCAGATTTTCACTCCAGAGAATCGGCTTAATGTGGGGTATCGGCGGCTGCAAGGCACTCAAAGCCCGGCAAGCATAGGAGATAGGGGTTGTACATGGATGCAGACCTCCCTTACACCGTTAGTCCTCGCCATCTTGCAAAAGGTGATTCGCTGAAGCTTTGTTGTCTTGCATGCTGTGAGCGCCAAGCATTGAGTTTGGTCCCACGTCCTCACCGGTCGCTCGCTTTCCCTTGCCATTGCTCAGACAACGTTCCGACCATATGGGTGCAATGAAGCACGCGTGCTCAGGAGATTGATTGGCTGCGAAGGTTCAAGGAAAAAGTTGTGGCCGGGCGATAAAGGGGACTTGAGTTCCCGTCGACGCCACATGGTATACCAGTTGAACAACAATCAGTACCCGGATAGCTGACGGAGTTGAACTCTTCTGTCCTCGGCAGGCGCACAGCTTCTCAAATTTGAGTATTGACCAGTTGCTCCCTACAAGCGACAATGGCCACTTCCATGAACGAGTCTGACCTCATGCTCTGGCTGGACAATATCGACAAGAGCATGGGATTCCGGCCAGCGAGTGCGCTCGGCATGTCTTGCGGGACTGTGACTATTGATATCGCCAGAGCCAAGGTCCTTGTGGTCTGGAATAAGCGGCTCAAACTCTACCAGCTTCCCAAGGGCAGGAGGAACATCGGCGAGAACATGCTCGCTGCGGCACTCCGTGAAACGTACGAGGAGACGGGCCTTCAGGTCACGCCGCTCCGGCTAGACATCGCAACGAGGGCGACACCACCCCGGACGGAGAAGTTCGGCAAGGCAATGAGAAGCCCAGATATTACCGAGGGCCACCCGAGTAACGAGTTTGTCGGTGTATGTTTATATCCGGACCCGCAGTCCGAAACCGAGGCGCTGAAGATTGTCTTCTTCTTTGCGGCAACGGCTGATTGCACGGCTACTCGGGACTCTGGAACTCAGGAGGAATGGGAGAAGCTTGATGCGAAATGGATACCATTCTCGGACGTGTCCAGAATACTGCGTTTCCAAGCCGAGATTGACATAGTCATGAAGACCGTGCAGGACATGAAGAGGTCGGGATATGTTGTTGGAGATGGTTTCCTGTAGCAATCTGGTTTCAGAGGCTGGTGAGTAGGACAGGTGACACCTACCCGGGTCAATGGTTTCACTCTGTGTGTGCCAGTGTGATTGCACTTTGTCCCCCCACTTTTTAATTTCTTTTCATTCGTTGTTTGAATGCTGAAAAAGTCATGCAGAACAGCGTGAGACGCGGTGAGTTGACGGTGTCTTCATATAGTCCGAATATAGAACACATGTACTCCGTAGTGTCTGGTTGGAGCCGTGTTTATTAGGTTGACTGGGCGAGCTGGGTTTGAACTTTGAAGAGGTTGTTGAATGGAGGTCGTGTCGCGTAACGTCAAAGCTCTCTCAGTGGAGCAGGAAGGAGCTTTGTGGAGCCTGTGCACAAAAGCTGTGATTGGTCAGTTGTTTCGGCAAATGCAATGGGAAGAAATGGAGAATCGCGATTGACATGATGACATCACACGGATACTGCGTCTGGGCTACCCCGCCAGGTTGTGCTGAACCAATTCATCGTGAATGGCAGTCCAGAACAGAAGGAATAATACAGACATCACCAGAAGGTAAGAATGACTAGATTTTCTCATAACAACGACACTTGAGGAGATAGAGGTTTATTTGCTAGTTTGATACATTTTTCTGTCTAGAGGCAAAAAGAATCCATAGGTCTGCGTAGCTGTTTCCCTATGCCCAAGCCAACTCAGCTTCGTCTCGCTGCCAGCAGCGTCCACTACCCCGCACCTGCAAGCATCTCCCACCCACAACCAGGCACATATTCCCGTCTTTATTCGGGCAATCGTCTGCTTCCATTGTCTTCTCGCTCGCAAATACCCTCGACCCGTCTCTTGAAGACTTCTTCAACTGTTCCTAATACTTCGCCATATCCAACCGCCAAAATGTCGACTATGCCAGCGAGCCACGGCCACAATGAGGCCTGCTGCAACATCCCGCCAGTCGTCTCCACGGGATACGCGGCAAAGGGCTCCTATGATGAAGTTGATGGCATGAAGACTTGTAGGGACCGAACGACTAGCTTTGCAGCCAGACCGCCATCTCTAACTCCTGCGCAGATGTGACCGGCCCTGCCGACGCCACCAAGGGAATCGTTATGATCTACGACATCTTTGGCTACTTTGACCAGACGGTTCAGGGCGCCGACATCCTGGCCACCAGCCACGAGCAAAAGTACAAGGTCTTCATCCCTGACTGGTTCAAGGGTGAGCCCTGCCCCATCGAGTGGTACCCGCCCAACACCCCCGAGAAGCAAAAGAACCTCGGCGCCTTCTTCGGCAAGAACCCGCCTCCGGGCGTGGCCGGCAAGCTCCCCGAGTTTGTCAAGGCCCTGAGCGCAAAGAACCCCTCAATCAAGTCATGGGGTATTATTGGTGTACGAAAAAACCCCCTTCACTGTCCCATGAAGCAAAATCGCTAAATACATAAATGAAGTTCTGCTGGGGCGGCAAAGTAGTAAGCCTGGTCACGTCGGGCGACGCCAACCCCTTCTCGATTGCCGCCGAGTGCCACCCGGCCATGGTGGACCCCAAGGACGCCGAGGGCATCAAGGTGCCGCTGATTATGCTGGCGTCCAAGGAGGAGCCCGACGACAAGGTCAAGCAGTTTGAGGCCAACCTCAAGGTGCCGGCCAAGCACGTCGAGACCTTCAAGGACCAGATCCACGGCTGGATGGCGGCGCGCTCCGACCTGTCCAACGACCGCGTCAAGGAGGAGTACACGCGCGGCTACAAGACGGTGCTCGACTTCTTCGCCAAGAACTGGCCGTGAGTGACCAAGGTTTGGATGTCTAAATGCCAGATTGAAACGAGAGGCTAAGATGTCGGGTGACAAGGATTGGTTCTCAGTCAGGGTCTGCTCGGTTGTAGATAAACTGTACATGTAAAACATAATCATCTAAACTAGGAAAATCAAGACAGAGTAATTTGTAAGATCATCAATGTCAAATGCGTACTACCTAACCTGAAATTTCCTATTCAGGGGGGATGTTGAGCGTGACGAGCGGTGATATGAGGGAAGGTTGAGGAGATATCTTGCTCATCCCACATCTGACGGTTGGGGAAAAAAAAATACAAAAAGGAGACATGGACAGAGATAGCTCCAGATTGATAAAGGGGAAAACAAAAAAAAAAACCGAAAGAAGCAATGGGAGACCAAAAAAAAAAAACATACAACACCAGGGATTCGCTGGTCGTCACCGACCCAACTACTAATCTGGCCCTTAATGGTTTATCTAGGGGAGAGCGGACGGGATCCCGAGCTTTCCAGTAGGTGTGGTCGTATGTGAGGGAACTTTGAGCGAATTTCGCTTCATCTAGGCAGTAGACAAAGAACAGTCAATTGCAAGCAGAGCATTTGTCTTGCAACGGCTGTGCGAGGCCAGTACAATGCGAAGGCAGGGGACAGGAGGAAGTCGCCGGAGGAACAGATTCCAGACTTCCCAGCAGCAGTGTTATCAACCTGATAACAGCAACCCAGACCTGGCTTCGAGTGGATATATGCTAGCTCCTGAACTGCAGCACAATACAAGTCCCCGAAGCTACCTACCTTACCCACTTCAGGATTCCCATACACCACAACACAGCAATATAACAAGGACACAAACTAGGTCGCCAGTCCACATAATACAAAACACATTCCGTTACAGCCCGATTGTCCAAACCACCAAACCCACCCCCCTACCAGCCTGACAACACAAAGTAAAATTACAATTAGCATAACAAATCACATCACGACCCAGTCGTCGAAGACTTCCACATAGCCAACCCCCCTGAATTCCTCCTCGCCACGCCTGGCCGACCCGCCGACGACTCCTTCAGCCTCTTTCCCAGGCTCAACTGCGCCGCCGAGATGGGTTCCTGGCCCCTCGGCGGGGGTTTCACGCCCGAGAGTAGCCCGCCCGGTGGCACGCCCGTGACGGTCACGGATGGGATCCCCAGGGGGTTGGGGTGGTGGTGCTGGTGCCGGGCCTGGCCACTCTCTCTGCCTCCGGCATCACCGTCTCCGTTATCGTCATCATTATCATTATCGTCATCTTCGTCTGCACGATGACCCATGATCCCTCCTCTCGCTCTCCTCCTTGTACCGCCCTTACCGCCGCCCAACCTGCTACTGATGGTATTAGCCGTGGGGGTAGCGGCGCGTCTTAGTCCCACGCTTCCGTGATTTGTCCCGTTGGAGTCATGCGTCGTGGCACCGGAACCGCCACGGTCACGGCTGCTACCACTTGAGTTGTAGTTCCTACCAAGCGAGAACGCAGCCGAGTCCGCAGGCGCCGATTTCCTCCTCGACCGCTGCGGCGTGGCCTTGACAGGGCTGGACAACAGCCGCTTGCCCTCCCCTCCCCCGGCAGAGCCAACCCGTTCCCTGTCTTTGTCCCTGTCCTCCGCCGCAGAATTGTCCTGCCCGTACCAACCACCGACAAGCGCAGCCCAAAGGCCGGGCCAGCTGTCGGCGTGCGCGGTGGTCGCCTCCTCGGCACAATTGCAGTCGTGTCCGACGGGACACTCGGCGCCGCCCAGGGCATGCCACTCAGCCAGGCAGGACTCGTGCGACACGCAGCCACATGCCAGGCAGGGCGTGTACAGGCCGACGACGGGCTCCCAGCAGTAGACGCACGCCATCTCCGTCTGGGGCACGAGGTCGGGTGCAGTGTACAGATCGCGCTCCCCAGCGGCGGCGCCGCCCCGGATGGTGGAAGCGGTGCTGCTGTTGGCGCTGCTGCAGCGGTGGCAGACGCCCACGGCGCCATTGACGCGATGGCCCCTTTGCGCGGGGCGGAGGTACTCGGCCGGCTCGAGCGGCACGCCGTCGTGCACGCGACAGAAGCCGGTTATGTCGACGCCCCGACCGGATGCGAGGAGATCTTGGAAGAGAGCCCGGCGGTCTGCAAAGGGGGAGGTTGGGGAGGTGGCGCCGCCTGTGGGGTAGAAGGAAGGTGTATTATTGGGGCTGTTGGGCTCGTCGAGTTTGACATTGGTGTTTTCCGTGTTGGCATGGCTGCTATGTGATGTGCTTCTGCCGTCAAGAGACGAGGACAGCAGTTTGTCTTCTTTGAGGACGTCAAATTTCATGATTTCAAGGCGGGATAGCGGCTGATCCCACATGTGGAGCATCTCAGCGTATGCGTAGCGGTAGTTGGAGTAGATCTGTCCGCGTTGGCGATCAATCAGAGAGGTTGACATCCACCCGTCGTCGTCAAAGAGACCTTGGTTCTCTGGGACGCAGGACACAGCCACGGGCACCATGGAGAACAAGTCGTCTTTCAGATACTCGTCGTCCGATAGCGACGTTCGCGACGTTCCAGGAGTCTCAGGAGCAGCACCACCAAACACAGTTGAGGTGGCCCAGGTAACGGCACTCGGTGTAAGATTGCTAGAGCTGGTCTCGGCGGGGCTCAACCGCTTCCGGGCCCGCTCTGGGGGAGACGCAGAGACCTGGACCATCCCAGCAAGGGCTCGGGGGAGACTGGCAGCGATCGCAGCAGCAACAGTCGAGTTGGAACGATAGAATAGTCGCGTGTTTGGAGAGGTAGACAGGCTCTGGGTCTGGCCGACCTCCCGTAGATGTTCCCGTGCGAGGTTTGGTGGTGTCTCTCCACAGGAGTACGAGTGCGACCTGGACTCCGCCATGCCGAGAACTTCATCCGAGCCCTGCGAGTCAGAGTACATCGCAGGTGTGGTCGCTGTCCTTGGCGTTGTAATCGCTGAACTAGCCTGGCTCTTGTAGTTGTTCAGATACCAGAGCGCTGGGTCCGTGGGGAAATACTCAAGGGAGAATGAGGGGGCTTTCATAGGGAGTGGCGTTTTGGGCTGGGGGAGGTGTGATGCTGCGATGGCTGCTTCTTCTTCCATTGAATAATCGCCAAATATGCATGCCAGCATGGCCAACATCTGGATATCAGCAATCTTCTCGTAATAGTCAAAGAGATCGTTGATGAGGTCACGAGCCAATGGGTGATGGCCCCATCTGACCCTCCCAGCTAGGCTGGCTTCATGCGTTGGGCCTTTCGCCTCCGCGTCTCTGGTACGAGCGACGGCATCCCTGGCAATGACGAGCACGGGCTGTCCGCTATGTTGGAGATCATGTATCTCCAACGGGATGTCTCTCCGAAGGAGCAGGGCTGCATACCTCCAAACATGGGCCAGGTCTGGGTGTCCATACTTTTCGGCAACCGCTGCGTTATGACTGCAGACATCTGCTCCGTCGCCGAAGATGGCATACTCCTGGGCAAGCTGCCTTTTCGACGGTAGCTCGTTTTGCATGTCGTACATTGAGATGATATTCTTAGGCTTGCCGGTTCTCTTGCGGCTCGTCCCCGTGCCGGTCCCGGTTCCGGGACCCGTTCCGCCTCCGCTGGAGCGGAGAGACTCGTTGGCACTCCACGTTTTCCGAAAATGACGGCCCGGCTGGTACCAGAAATTGATCTTGTGCACTGTGGCCGCCTCCGAGTCGGTGGATGTTGCCGAGTCTGTCTCGTCCGATTCCCCGGACTGGTCCTCTGTTGCAGATGCTTCGTCGTGGAACCGATGCTTGGGCGGCGGTGAGTCGTGGGCAAGACGCCCAAACCCGGCAAAAGCGGGCTCTCCCTTTGGTCGCTCCCGATACGCGTCAGGGTGAGGGATAGCGAACAACACCCTTGCCTTTTCCTCCTTTGTCGGAAAGAAACACACAAGCCTGCCGTTATTGGAAAACCTGGCGCCGCAAAACCTGGGTGGCGGTGGAGCGGCCGGGCGTTGGGCTGGAGCCAGGGTCGCCGAAGGGTCTAGTTCTGTGCTTCCGCTCAGCTCCTGTGACATGGATGCCGAGCCGCCGGTGGGCGCGTCATTCTCATCCTCTTCGCTAGAGCTCTCATCAGCCAGTCCATCGATGTCATCGTCCAGATCTCGGACGTTCTTGAAAAAGGCTGTGCTAGTCTCTAGGTCCGTTTCCCCGAGGAGATATGTGAATGCTGTGTACAGGCAATTTTGCTTTCTCTGCAAGTATCGATTCCCCAGTTCCTGAAGTTCCCTTTCAAGCTTCCTGTGAGTCTCGTCCGGCATGAAGGAACTTTTCTCGACATAGAATCTCGGTGCTTTTGTCTTGGGATAGCTGGTAGGAATATCCACTTTTACCTTGATGAATATGGTTTCTCGGTTGACGCCCCATGGGCCTTTCAAGGAGGCATTCAGAGTGAGGGAGTCCATGTCAATGTTTTCCCATTTCACGTTGGGAAGTTGACTGCTGATGCGGAGGAACTCATCCTGGATCGCCTCGGGCTGTTCACCCCACCCATCATCAAACCCAGGGCTGAACAAACCTGAGCCCTCCGGACCTGTTCGGGCGGGGGGATCCGCGCTCGACTTCCTTTTGGACATGTTGATGCCCTTCATCCACCCTATTTGTAGCTGAGTCTTGTCCATATGCTTTCTGGTATCCGTCTTGGCTTTCATGGAAGTTGCACTCCAGGATGGACCCACACGACGAAGGCGTGAATTCAATCCAGCACTGAGGGCGCTCATGCGGGATTGCCCACCACTTCCGGGGCGGGGATCGCTCATTGTCGGGCTCCTGCGATCATGGTGGACGGTGTCATCGACGGTGCGGAAGGTTTTGTAAATGGCACCTTTTCGGGTGAGTAAAAGGTTCTTCATCACCGGCGCTCCCCGAACGTGGCCCACTGACTCCAAAATACGGGGTTCGACCTTATGAAGGCGCAGCTCGTTGTCTTCGCCCCAAGAGACCAACTGAAACTCGCGGTTGTCTAGACCGTCGTTGGTCACGCCGCCACGGCTTCGCCAAAGAAATTCTTTCGCCTTGTGGTTTCCATGACCCGGGAAAACGGCCACGGGGTCAACGGGGCCGTCTGTCGGGGCGTTGGGTCCGAGCCGCTGATCGTAGAGGTACAGGTTGCCTGGTTCCGTCTGGGGCATTGCAAGGAGCCCTGAACCAAAAGGAGTATGGCGAGCTCGCCACACAGGGAAGTCGGTGCGAATGACTCTCTGGGGCCTATCATCGTCCTGGCCGTAGTCCCAAAACTTGATACTTTTGTCCAAGGAACAAGTAACCAAGCAGGTGGATTTCGTCCGGTTCCAATCAAGGCCGTAGATTTTGGATGTATGGGCGCTGATTGTTTTGAGGGGCTCTGCAGCCCGCCTGTTGTCCCATATGTGAAGCCAGCGATCGTGGGCTGAGGCTAGAACGTGAGGATCCTGGCGATTGTACTTGACCTGCGTAGCGCCCGCAAACCAATCGCAAAAGCCGAGTACAGGCTGCCGTGGCCTCCGCAGGTCCCAGCAATACACATATCCGTCAACGGAGCAGGTTGCCAGGAAATCTGGGTGGTGTGCGGAGAAGTTGATGTCGGTGATGGCCCTATTGTGGGCTTGAAGAGAATGCTCGATGGCGCCAGAGGACGAGTCGTCCCGCTTATTGAGATTCCAGACGAGACAGCGATGGTTCGCTGTGGATGCAACCCAGTAGTCCCGCGCTGCAAAGGGCGACCACTGTACGTCGACCACGAGCCAAGGGAGCCCATGGCTGCTCAGCCTGCGAGGAGGGCTATATGGAGAGTCCAGATCTATGATGGCGAGGCCTTCGGGTCTGGGAGCTGCAGCGTCAGCACCCGCGACATAGGGACATAAGGAATGGAAAATGAAAGGGGGAATTCACGATGCAAGAGCAACGTCTCTGCCCGAGGGCGAGATGGTTGCAGATCCCACGAGGCCATCCAGATGGATTGTTCCATCAGCATCGAAACTCTCGCTGTCGAAAGCCGACTTTATCGATTTCCCCTTTTTGGGAACATCCACGTTGCGGATGGAAGAGGAGGGCATGGTCTTTAGCCTCCCTGGATGCCAACCATTGCGAGGTTGTGTTGGTAGGTAGTAGGCTGCTCGACTGGGAAGAGTGGTCAGATGGTTAACAGTCAACTTGCATTTCCCATCTGCAGGGACCTGCTAGCTCTCTAGCTGCAGCTCGCTGATATTTTTCCTTTATCTCTTTCCTTCGCCTGCAATATTAAAAAATCATATCATGAGCCGGGGTAAGTTGACCACCATTCACACATTTTGATCTATCCTGGTAATCATGGATGAACTCGACTGCCCTGGCTGAGGGGTTGAGATGGTAACAACAGGGTGAGGAACTCGAGACCGAGGGTTAGGTGATGTTGGTAGCTTTGTGAGAGCAGGTCCCCACCCTCAGATGCCAGGGACGGGTGGAGCCCCGGGTCATGATAAACGGATGTTTCCGAGAATTCAGCGGTGGCCTGTGCACCTGTCCCGTCGTCGCTCCTTGTCGGGCTGCATTACTAACATCCCACTTGCTGCCCTGTGCTTGTCATTCAGCTTGGCTCTAGCAATCACTTTCTGAACGGCAGCATAATCAATCTTGCGATACTGCTCCCTGTGTCTTCTCACCTGCTTCCAGGGCTCTGCGCGATATCTGCCCTGTCGTTCATGTAACTTGCCTACAGTTTGACGAACACACATCTACGCCCCAGTGTGGAACCCCACGTCGCCCTCCCGTCGGTACAGACCCCACGTTAGTGTCATCTTCGGGTATCTCTTGGCTGCTTGCAAGACGATCGACGATAGAGCTACCGGGGTACACAGGCTCCCTATCCCCTGGACTCGGCTTGTACCACGAACTGGCTTAGTCCTCGTTAGGTCCTACCATGGCTCTGCCAAAGAGAATCGTCAAGGAGACGGAGCGGCTTATGGCCGAACCGTATGGAACACCCCTCTCATGGTCCGTCTTGCTCGTTGTCTAACTCGGCCTGCAACAGAGTTCCCGGCATCAGCGCAGTGCCTCACGAAGACAACCTACGATATTTCGATGTTGAGATCCACGGCCCCTCGTCATCGCCGTACGAGGGTGCGCGCTACCCCCTCCCTTGAATGAAGCCAAGTGGGCTGCATCCCGGCTCACATAGAACCACAGGAGGAGTCTTCAAGCTCGAACTTTTCCTTCCCGATGATTACCCTATGGCGCCGCCCAAGATCCGCTTCCTCACCAAGATTTTCCACCCAAACGTGGACAAGCTGGGCCGTATCTGCCTAGATGTCTTGAAGAGTGAGTGACACCGTCGAGCCATGTGGCCCCCGGCTGACCAGATATCCAGACAACTGGTCCCCAGCCCTGCAAATCCGAACTATCTTGCTGTCGATCCAAGCCTTACTCGGCGCTCCAAACCCGGATGACCCGCTGGCTGCCGACGTTGCCAAAAGCTGGAAGGAGGATGAGCAGGCTGCCATTGCGACAGCCAAGGCGTGGACACAGCAGTATGCCGTTCCAAAGTAGTCCCGGTAAACCCAGCCTTTTGATATCGCAGTTGGAAGGGCAAACTCCTGGATTCTCGGCCCAGCAATTTACAGTGGCATTTCAGGAGTAGAGGGGTGAGATCCGATCCAACCAATGTCTGTTGGAAGTCCTTGGAGAGTAGTATTCATGGAGAGGACTCACAGGAGGCGCAGATCAGACCATCAGGCAGGTTGGTGAAGAGGACCGCGAGCTGGTATACTTTCATGAATACCTGAAGTCGATGTATCGAGAACTTGAAGCCGGAATTCCCGAGTACATAGGAGGGTACTCAAACAGCCCTTTGCATATTCATTCAGAGCTTTCCAACAATCCAAATCGCAAGACTGCGGTGTGCTCACCACGACCCTGTTGCTGCCCGACATACTGCGTTCACGTCCTCAACTCTGACAGTCTGGTCGTTCCTAGATCCAGATTCCAAGCTCAATGAGCCCTCAGCTGCCTACCGAGTTTCCCGGGCAACCATGACTTAAAATGCCCTCCTTACCACAGACTTGGTCGGGGAAAGGGCCAAGACTATTGTCAACATGAGTACCTTATGCCTGGCCTATGCCTGAGGTGTACGTACTAAGAGTATGGCTGACGATGCATACGTGGGCATGAAATGCCCCGCCTACGGTGCTTTGCGTACCTAATCAGAACCACGGATACAACAGTCATCGGCAATCTATCAGTGCCATCGGCTCTCCATCTTGAAGCGACAGTTTCATTGCAACCATCATCCCGATGGCCGCAGCTCAGTAGTTCGAATGCTGGGCTGCGCCCTTGCTTATATATGATGCCCACAAGCCCGTTTGGCTTCGTTGCGAGCCAATAGATTGGCTGGCTCGCACCCACCTGCAGAACCGCGCATTCACTTTGTGTCCCAATCTGAAACAGGGCGACAGCTGGTGACCGGATCGTGGAAGGGGATCCGCGCGATCGGGCGGTGCGACCAGGTGTCGAGTCCCGGCTCGGATCTTACCAACGGATACCAGGCGATTCATGCCATTCGGACGGGGAGGAGAGGGTACATAGAAGTACGCATATTGGCAGAACTCCGCTCACTCTAAAAGTATTTGAGATTCCCGGTAGCCTACCGAGTTCTCGGTAACGTTAAAGGGTTGAGGTCATCGTTTGCTGTCGCAGTGACTGATCGTGAGCGTTGACTGACGAAGAATCGGTGTTTCAACTGCAAGCCAGCTGCAGCCAGGCTGCAGTGTGCTGTGTCAATCGGGCCCGGCAAAGTTACCGAACCAACCTAGGGACACTTCCCTTTCGGGCATGGCCGCAGTCCCGCCTTCCCTTCCTGTGGATAGGTCCAACCGTTGTCCCTGCGCACAGGGAGCTTCTGACCTGGGATAACCCTTTCTCTCCTCAAGCCATTGCGAGCTCAACTCGCTCCGGACAGCTCGCAAAAACAAACCCAAACAAGGTCAAAAGTGTAGATATTTCGTCCAAGCAATTTTTCCTTAGTTCAGCCCACAACAAAAGCACCCTAACCAGCTAGCAGGTGCTAGTGGCGTTTGCCTGCCCTCCCGGGTCTCGGGCCTTGTATTCTTCCTCCCCCCTGGCTGACCAGGAGCATCACCGATCGACCGTTTCGTTTCCCTCAAACGCATTTGGCCCCAACCCCCCGGCGCCTCAAGACGCCTGTGACTTAGCGTATCTGCACCACCAGCATCCGCTCTGGCTTTCTGCTCCATTTCCATTCGGCTTCCATCGCGTGGTCGACGTTCCCTCCCCTGGCAAACCTGACGTCGCTCCTGGCTGCCCGTCGGTATTAGCGGTCTTTACTTCAAACACGGCAGTGGTGTGGTTACCTTCCCCATCCCGCCTTGTTACAGCGCACCCCTTTCCCCGTCAACCGAACGAGTACATACGGCAGCCGCTGACCGGCCCATCCTGCCGCGCCGGCTCTCCTCTACGTTCGTTCGTCCGTCATGCCGTCACAAACAAACAGCACCACGGTCAAGCCTGCGGGCACCGTTACGAGCAAGCGGTTTGAGCTTCCAGCCCTGGAGTTCAAGTTCGGCTCGCTGACGGAGGGTACCGACATCCCCCCGCCCCTGCCATCGCCGATAGAAGAGAAGGCCGGGCCGACACCCCCCGACACGCCCACGGCCGGGAAGAAGCAGCAGGATGAGACCAAAGCAACCAACGGCAAGCCGGCCGCCTTGGCATCACCCCAATCTCAGGCGTCGAGCAATACATCGGGCGGCGGCACCAAGCGGCCGGCTGAAGACAGCCCAGCCTCCCCGACGCTGTCGGCCCGCCCGGGCAGCATCCGCCGGCTGTTCAGCCGGGGCCTGCTGAACAGCGCGTATGCGCACGGGGACGAGCACAACAACACCAGCACCGGTCCGGACGGTCGGCCGTTGAGCCCCGGCAGCAGCAGCGTCGCCGACTCATCGCGCAGGGCGAAGCGGTCTAGCGGCTGGTTCGGCCGGCTCCGCGGCGATAACGCGCCCGCCAACAACAAGGCCGCGGCGACCCCGCTCTCGCCTGCGTCTACCACCACAAACGAGAAGAAAGCGACCGGCCCCCCACCGCCCATGATCCCCGAGATTAGCGAACTCAAGTCCAAGTTGGGCGTCCCGGATGAGAATGGGTTTGGGAGCGACTTATTCAAGGATATAAAGTGAGAAAGGACCGTCTCTCCATTGGTGCAGACGAGGTACGAGATATGTTTGCAAGGGGCCTCACGCCGCCTCGTTTAAGGAGGCAGGTGGGAGGAGTTCTGTTGAGACGTGGATGCAAGATACCCGGCTTGTTTTTTTTCGTTTACTCCTTTTTTGTCCTTTTTAATCCACGGGCACAACCATTTACCTGACGAAAATTTTCCTTTGATCTCTGTTGACTACCCCATTCTGCTTACATTGGTTATTGTACTTGATGCTTCATGTCCCTTGGTCCGCTCCAAAAAGGCGTGACTAAATGTCTGAACTGCTTATCTCTCGCTGACCCTGTTTTCATTTTTTGTCGAAACCAAATCCAGTTTTGATGGACATTGGCCATCCGCTGCTCACTTGTTGCAGACGATATTGGTACATGTCCCTTCTAAAGGGAGGAAATATTTGGTGGTTGGCCTTTTGCCTTTTGGTTCTTGTCCCTTGCGTGGGCCGTATACAGTACACTATAATTTTAGTGTGTTGGGAGAAAAAAGACCCTCATCAGAGAGGGAGTATGTTGAGAGAGAGAGGAGAGAAGGAGAGGAAGAGAAAGAGAAGCTGTTGTGGACGTTCTGTTACGCAGCGCTTACGATTTGGACCTGCTTATGGCTGCTTTGTTATTGAGATTTGTCTGCTTCAAGGTCACATCTGTGGATTACAAAAGTAGGAGGACCATCAAGAGTTCCCCTACCCATTGGATTAGATAAAATTGACAGTTGACCGTCGCTACTGAGCATTGCTGGGATTGACACCAGAAAGTGCTGGCATTGTGATTTGAAATCATCGGCGACGTACTCCGTACTGTGTGCGAAGATATGCTCCGCTTGGGGGTGAGGCGTTGCCGATTTGGCCTTGGAGATGGAGATGATGCTAGATTCCATCTATAACCGGTCGTCAAGTCTGTCCTCACGCCACCGCTAAACAACACTGCTCAATGTCGAGCATACCTTAGTACATATCTTCTCTGCGTCCTCAACGCATAGCTACCCTGAGCTACCTCACCTTCAGGATAGGAGAAAGGAGCTTGGTGTAGCTTTACTCAGAATGGCGCTCTGTGATTGGCTGAGCGAAGCTCTGATGGGACCGAGGTTCAATTCAGACGTCATCGCGTCGGACCACCGGCTCTGCCTGCAAGAAACAACCGAACAGCTCTAGAATCGAACAAAATTGGCTATTCAGTACCAGTCTTGCTTGACGCATACATATCCCTCAGAAGTGGACGTTGCTGGAATTACCTCCCCGTTCTCTATATTTGGCCATCGAATTGAGCACAAATTTCTAACTACCTCCGCGACTTCAGTCAACTTGGATGGAGTGAACGAGTGGAACTTACTTAAACAAGCGCAGGCGCCTTTCAACGACCAAATCTCCACAGTCACCAGCCGAACAACCGGCCTCACTCGAAACCTCCGAGACGCCAAGGAAGGGATTCCTCTATTTCGGTTCTTTACGAAAATATACAAGCTCGTAAATAACCATAACAACGGTACTAGACGAACAAGATGGCGTCCGCCCTCCGCCTCCAAGTAGGGAGCAGGCCTCTCCTCCTCTCCGTCCGCCATCGCCCAACACCATTATCAACACCATCACTATCCGCTTCATCATCAATACCCCCTCTCACCTCGCCAACGAAACGAGCCCCGCCCCGCCGCTACAAGTCCGGGCCCTACGGATACACGCAGGCCAAGGCGCTGGTGTTTTCACGGTTCGGGGAGCCCGCCGACGTGCTCTCGCTGCACACGCACTCCATCTCGCCGACCTTACCCGACGGCGCGGCGCTGCTGCGCGCCCTGGCCGCCCCCGTCAACCCGGCCGACGTGAACACGATCCAGGGCACCTACGGCGCCAAGCCCGACCTGTCCCCGGAATCGCCCTCGGCCAAGGCCCTGCAGCTGGAGCTGGGCACGTCCCAGCCCGCGGCCGTGCCGGGGAATGAGGGCTGTTTTGAGGTTGTTGCTGTGGGCGGTGGAAGGGGGGGGAATATTAACTTGAAAAGAGGCGACTGGGTGATCCCCGCCAAGAGCGGGTTCGGCACCTTCCGCACCCACGTCCTGGTCAAGAACCCGGACAGGGACCTTTTCAGGGTCGGCGGGATACGGGGACACGAGGGCCTGACGGCCGCGCAGGTCGCCACGGCGAGCATCAACCCGTGCAGTGCGTACCGCATGCTGAAGGATTACGTCGATCTGGTGGAGCTGAGCGTCAAGAGTTTCGCCGATGCCGGGGCCGGGGGGACGACTCCCACGGGGGGCGCGTGGTTCATCCAGAACGGGGCAAACAGCGGGGTGGGCCGGGCGGCGATCCAGCTCGGCCGGCTGTGGGGGCTGCGCAGCATCAACGTCATCCGGGAGCGGGCCACGCCCGAGGAGACGGGGGCGCTCATGAGGGAGCTGTATGAGCTGGGCGCCACTGTGGTCATTACCGAGAATGAGTTCCTTGATCGGTCGTTTGGTGCGAGGCTCAACGAGGAGTGGACCCGCGGCGGCAGGGAGCCGCTCATGCTGGGGCTCAACTGTGTCGGAGGCAAATCGGCGTCGGCCATGGTCAAGGCGCTGAGCCCCAAGGGCTGCATGGTCACGTACGGCGGCATGTCGAGGCAGAGTTTCCCGTTCCCTACGGGGCCACAGATCTTTAAACGGCTGCGGTTTGAGGGCTTCTGGCTCAGTGAGTGGGGCAAGGAGCACCCGCTTGAGAAGCGCAGAACTGTGGACGAGATTCTGCAGCTGATGAGGGAGGGCAAGTTTAAGGAGGCGCCTTTACAGGAGGTGCGGTGGGATTGGGACACTGAAGAAAAAGTGCTCAAGGAAGCCGTCCAGGGCACTTTGGAGGGTTTCAGAAGCGGGAAGGGCCTGTTTGTATTTGGTGATACATAGACTGCTGCTTATTACCGGCATGGCAACATATCATACCCAAAACTGCTTGAATGTATTCATAAGCTTCATTAAGGATCGCTGTCATCCAATTATAACATGTCGCTGATGTAAAAAATAAAACCCCCTCACGCCCTGAAGGCCTGTACAAGCTCATGGAGCTTATCAATGACGACAGGTACTAGAGCGTTGAGATTGTCGTCCATGATCCTCTCCAAATGCCGAATCGCTTCTTCCTCGCTCAGCTCCAGATGGAAGCGCTCCTTGACCTTCAGGGCAGCCTTGTCCGGCTCGAGCTTGATGTCCGGTATGTTGGCGTCCACCATCAAACTAAACAGGTTCAGTATGAGATTGCTGTTCTTGCGGAGAGCGCTGTACGCCAGGAAGCAGTACTGCTTGAACTGGCGGTAGTACTCCGAGTTGGAGCCGCCCATGCAGTCCACCATCTCCTTGGAAAGCTTCATTGCCGGGGCGAACGGCTTAGGATCACGCCCGAGTATGTACCCAAAGTCGGCGTGGAAAAAGTGTCCGTCAGGTGCCAGGAGGAGGTTATCAAGGTGCCTGTCGCCAACACCCAGGATGTACGTGATGACGCAGTACCCAGCGCACGACTTCACGAATGTGTCCAGCGTCTCCTTTCGCAGGCCCATGGGGCCATGGCTGTCCGGGTTGTTTTGTTTGAGATAGGCGAGAGCAGGATTGTTGCGGTACTTGGATGTGATCGCCTGGAAGCTCATGGAGTGGACAAACTGTGATAGGCCAGCACTGGTGCTTGTGGCCAGGATCTTGTACGGTGAGAGCTTGAGGTCTAGATTTTCCTTCTGCAGCAGGTCGTCCATGAGCGTGATAATCTGGATCACGAGTTGGTCCTGGCGGAGATCGTCACCTGTCTTGAAGATGATGGGATACTTCCGGCCTGTCGTGGTCTTGAAAGTCACTTTGATCGGATGTAGGGACGACTTGAACACCACAGTCTCTTCAGGGACAACTCCGGTAATCTCCACCGACGGGTCCAGAGGCAGCGGTAACGGCGGGTCGATTGTGACAAGCTCATTTTTGGGGTCGGCTAAGAAGTGCTTTACCCGCTCCGTTCTCCTGGCGATGGATTCGTTCGACTCTTTGATTTCTCCCGATATTTTGGAGAGGATACAAATCCACTCGCCTTGT
This sequence comes from Canariomyces notabilis, assembly GCF_033297395.1. NCBI lineage: Eukaryota > Fungi > Ascomycota > Sordariomycetes > Sordariales > Chaetomiaceae > Canariomyces > Canariomyces notabilis. The sequence goes on from NW_027041823.1 coordinate 307,447, forward strand.
CTCAGCAAAGTCTTTCTTGTCGCTACCCCGTCTGGTTGTTTGACAAGCTCCGCCATGAAGTCGTAGGCGATCTTTCCGTAGATGGCCCGATTATCGGGCCCTTGGTCCTGCGACTTGTCGTCGCACTCGACCATTACGTACCACCAAAAGTAGTTCCCAAGCGTGAAGCTGTTGGCGGCCCTCGAGATCAAGAAGCGGGCAAGAGACGAATCCTGCGTTGCTTCATGGTTAGACTGGGGCGAAATGTGTTCATACTTCAAAGCTTGCACCAGCTGCAGAAGGTATAGAAGCAACTCGTTGTCGTCGGCCTTGCGCAGGCGCTCAACGGCGAACGCTCTCAGTGCCGCGTTGTCAAAGCTAGGACCGAGAAGTTCCAGGGCGTCATCAACGTCGATATCGGTCCACTTCCCGAGAATCTGCACGGCCTGCCTGGACTCTGACTGATCTTGCCAGTTGACAGACTTGGCAAATTTGGTAAGCGCCTTCTTGTTCCGTGTCAAATGATGGCGGAACTTCCAGATCAGGTCTTTCTCCTCCGGTGACAGCGTGTGCGTCGGTGAATAAGACGTTATTTGATTCAGCTCGTCTCGAACCTTGGAGTTGGGTTTCAAGTCCTTGTCCAGAATTCCGTTGCGATGCTGACTCCGCACAAGCCTCCGGTGCTTGCTCTCCGCAGGGTTGTCCCTGGCCGCAACTTCGGGATCATATACTCGGATCAGGCGCCCGCCATAGCCGTCATCGTCATCCATTGCGTTAATTCCTGGGCCGAATTGGACCTCGGGCGGGGGTTTCAGGATAACGTTGGACTGCGTGATGGAAGGCTGAAGAGACGAGACAGGCGGCGGCACGTATTCATGATCAGCAAAGACGACAGGGAAATCGAACTTGGGCAGTTCGACGTTGAGTAGGAAGCTAGACGGTTCCGGCACTCCGTTAGTATCGTTGACACCCTTTGAGCTACTGGATTGCGCTGTTCTTTGCAGCTGGGCCGCTCGTAACGCCGGCGATGTGGCCGACTGCAACCCACGCCGTTCAAAGCCACGGAATACAAGCTGGTCAAGCCAGTCCACGCGGGGAATCTCGCCCATCTCGTGCTTCTTGAACAGCTTCTCCATCCTTTCTAGCTCATCGGCTTCGACATCTTCAGGCGCGCCTTTTTTCGCCCTCTTCTTGGGAAGAATGGCGGGCGTCTTGGTATCATCGTTGCCGTCGGCGCGCCGGTGTCTGTAGACATGGCACTTTTGGCGGCCTTTGTTGAGCTGGTTGTCCTTATCAAACAGCGGCAGTGTGGTTCCGCCAAAGGGGATTGCATGACCCTGTGCGTCTGGCCCTCCTGTAGGAGACAGATCCCAGAGGGTAATGGCAAGACGCGAATTTTGTGGGAGAGTGGAATATGTGATTGGCAGCGTCAGCCACTCATTCCACCTCCTCTCAGTCCGGAAGGACTTGTAGGCGGTTTGGACAGGGACAGTTAGAGGCTTGGAGCCTGCCCAAACCTGAACGGTTACATAGAGGTCGGAATGTGGACTGCAAGATCAGGCAGGTGAGCTGGACTGGGCTGAGAGCGCGGGACAGCGAGGGAGAGCACGCCATGAATCGACGATACCTTTGGTTGGATCCAATGTGCCGGAGTTCTGGGTGTTCTTCAAGATATGAGAAGGGCAGTGGGGCCTCAGCGCCCTCAAGATTGATGCTGCGGAAGTGATATCAGTACTCGATGCACTCATATAAGCTGCCACCCCACACCGAATCACTCACATGCGAATGCTGACGGGGTACTCCAACTGGTTCGACGTCGCAAACGAGAAGGGCTCCATCGAAGAGACTACAGGCGATCGCCTGGGTTGCCGAAGCCTAAATGGCTTGCTGGATCAAGGTGATGGTCAGATATTAACACTTAGGGGATTTGTTGATTAAAGGTCTTGATGAGGATGAGGATGACCATTGAGGTTGATAGTGATACGGTTTATTAGAGCTCCAGCGCCGATACATAACTTGAAGCACTGGCTCGATTCCATACAGTGCGGTGTACTGTACAGTACCCTGCAGTGCCAAGCCCCGCTCAGCCCCACCTCGCAGGCAGCATGGCCCTGGGCATTCATTAAACATTTCACACAAGTTCGCGTCCCGAACTCTCTGTGACGCGACGAGGGATCAGCATTTGATTTGAGCAAACAACGACCACTTTCATGAAACAAACTCCAGGAAGTTCAACCTCAATATCAGTCATCGTTCACCACTTTATGTCAGGCATCAATCACTACTAATTCTCTTCTTGTCGTTATTATCATTACAACGCCCATGTCCAACACTGTGCCCTACCCATCTTTGGGCAGTCGCGCGTCAAGACCTCTCTCAACCCTCAGCGCCGAGATGGAGAATCGCCGGAACCTGGTAGTCCGCAGCGATGGCGATTCACCCGCCGCTGCTGGGAGCTCTACGAAAAAGCGGTCCTCAGACATTGGGAGCGAGCCATCTGCCAGCCGACGACGGACGCGCGACCCGTCTCCACAGCGAGACGACGCAGTCGATGCCGACGAGTATGACCCGGATCAGTCCATGCAGGAGCGCAGGGCCATTCAGCAGAGATTGCGTGAGATGCAAATGAGGATGCGCGAAAACCCCGATGAGTTCGTGCAGTCGGATCCGAAGGCGCTGCTCGACTACCTCAACCAGTCAGACCGCATCATCCGAAACGTCAAGCAAACTGCAGAAGCTGCGATTGACTCGCGGGGCCTGGTGATTGCCGCTGATCTTTCAGCCCGCCGTGCCCAGCGTTTGACGGCGGGGAATGTCGGAAATGGCATTGATGTCGACGAATTTGTCTCGAAATGTATTACCTACATGCTTCAGGGCCGTGGGATTGATGACGACGAGGCCGTGGAGCTGTCCAGCACACAGAGGAGGCGGCGCCAGCCCAACCGTGGCGTTCTCGGCAGCGACGACGAGGAGGAGATTGGAGATGACGGCGACATGATGAATTGGGCCCATCTCGGTCGCTTCGCTTGCCTTCCTGCTGTTCGCAGACCCGGCCTTCCTGGCTTTCTCCTTGGCCCGCTGTCAATCGAGAAGAAGGCCCGTAAGATTACCAAGAAAGCGGCACCTTTCAAGGTTAACAGCCTTCGGGAGGTTAGACCGCAGGAGCTAAACCCTGAGGACCTCAAGAAATCGGACAAGAACGATCTGCCTTCGATCTGCGGGAATATTCTTAAGCAGCTACAGAAGGCTCAGCAGGTAGGGCAGGATTCAGTTGAGGACGAATACGACCGCCTTGACGAAGACGATGAGGTCGCCCAGAGGGCGCTGATGGATCGCTACGCGCTACGGTCTACGGGCGGTATTGACCTTCTTCGATTTGTTGTCAATCCCTATTCCTTTGGCCAAACCGTGGAAAATATGTTCTACATCAGTTTCTTGATTCGAGAGGGTAGTGTCAAGCTGGAGTTCGACAAGGACGGCCTCCCAGCGATAGGTAAGCCATTCTGAGATACCGCTGGCCGGCTCGGGCTAACACGTCCAATAGAACCTATGCGCAAAAGCTCTTCGCCAGAAACGTCCCGCGCAAAGGCACCCATGAGACACCAAGCTATTATGTCAATTGACATGAAGACTTGGAGAGACATTATTGACGCCTACGATATAAGAAAGCCCATGATTGAAAACAGGCAGGAAGACGAGCAGCAAGGGCCAGGCGCACGGGGTTGGTACAGCTGATCGGCATCGCGGACTGCCTCATGAGCGCTCGCAGGTGCATGTACAGTACTGTATGTATATGCCGTGGTAACCCGCGGGTTGTCATTGGTTGTGGTTCACAAATGTGCAGGGCTCAGCATCCAACTACAGCGGTTTGCTACGTTCGGTTGACCCCGTCTGGAGGAGGGCAGCAGACGATCTACAATACGCACGCAGTGTCAGAACGGGGCTGGCGACCCCTTGCCTCTAATATCATGTCGAGCTCTTTGTCCGCGAACCAGGTTGCCTTCTCCGACACTTGCCGGAAACGGAGACCACATGCCGAAAGTCTTTGTCTGCCAGATGGCATCGCCATGCGGAATACCCTGGAACAAGCGCCAGCTCTTTTATCATTTGGGTTCGAGGTGCATATTCCATGGTCTTGTGCCAATCTTGCCAGTATAACCCCATTCGACCGACCGGGGCCGCAGCGTTGCTAAAATTATGTTGTCATTCGGTCTCTGAGACGACATTATACGCCCAGCCGTCACGGCCCCACGAGCATACCATGGCTCAGGAGAATACGGATAGCGTCTTTGACAGTGGTGTCTTCCCGCCTGTGACTGGATTGGGCGGGGATGACAGTGTAGGTGATGAGGAGGGCGGTGTGAGTGATGAGGAGGGCAGTTTAGGTGATGGCGAAGAGGGCAGTCTAAATGATGCGGAGGGTGGTGTGAGTGACGAGGAGGGCAGTGGAGGTGATGAGAGACACATCAATCATATGGGCCTCCGAGGCGATGATGATGCGGGGGCCGTTGTTGATCATCCGCCGCGTAGAGATTGGAACGGTGGATATTGGAACAATTTACTCGGGAATGAAGTGTTAAAGGGCATGGGAAGCGCGAGTTACTCGCACTCTGACAATCCCTCGAGTCCCCCTCGGTCGGATAGCCCTCGCCGTCCCCGCTGGCAGCGAAAGACTTCCAACGTCGACAATGACTACCTTTACATCCCAGATTTCCCGTGTTGGGGAGGTGAAGACTGGGCTTATCACCCATGGCCACCAGAGACTGACGAGCATGTACTGGCTGTCTTGGACCGCATTCAAGAACCACCCCACAAGGGCATGCTCGAATGGGCGGACCCGGGAAATTGGAGGGAACTCATCACGGGGTTGACAGGGGAGTTTCGGAAAGTGTGGGACACCGTGATGGTCTTTTACGACAGTGCTATGAGGGGAAGTAAAGGAGCGCAGAAGGCCCTTTGCGCGGCACATCGGCGGATCCGCTTCGAACTCGCACACCAGGAATACCTCGAGCGTAGCCTGGGTGACTGTCAACGCAATGTCACCGAGCTCGCCAGAGTTCGGCAGCAGCTCGAACTGGAGCTCGGGGAGCAACGGCAACGCGCCCATATCTTCGAGACTAAGCTTACGGTTGCTCAAAGCTCCTACCACTGGCTCGAGAGAATACATCACAACGCTATGGCGGCGGACGAAGCTGAGATCTGCTCCTTGGAAGAGATAATCACCCAGTGGGAAAGGCTCGCGGGCGTAGGGGACGCCCCACCAGCAGCCGATGTCCGCGTCGAAGAGCATGAGCGCAGATTTCGTGTTGCTCGAGACCTGCTGGGTGAGGCACAAGCAGCCGCCGCCGAATTCAGGTCCGAGTGCGAATCGCTACAGGACAGGTGCGACAGGCTGAAGAAGCGGTTGGACAAGGCTACCAAGGGCGCCGCGAAGCTGCGGGAGGAGCGGAAGTTCTTGCTCAAGGAGAGGATAAACTCAAAGGCTATGACAGCGGAGTGGACTCAGCGGGAGCAGTCGCTCAGGTCTCTTATTGAGGCGGAACGGAAAAGTACTCTCAAGCAGCAGGAGCAGCACAGAGACCACATTGAGCGCTTGACCAAACGGTACGACGAACAGCTACAGGAGAAGCAAACGAAGATCAACCGACTAGAAAAGGAGGCAGCGCTCTCCGAAGCCAAATTGATGGCTTTCAAGGAGGTCATCGATCGGCTCAACCAGAGACATGCTGATCGTATGGAGGAGGCCGCACGGGACATGCCGGAATGCAAGAACATGATAAAAGACCTCAGCACCACCATTGCTGGGTTGGACGCCACGATTGCCAGTGTCCTTAACGCTCGCGAGACAGCCCCAGGCACCGATTCACCGTCCAAGCGCACCAGTTTCCGGGACTCCCTCCGCGCAGAAGAGGCTATTCGTCTCATGGAGGCCGCTCAGCTGCAAAAGATCCAGTCCAGTTGGGCGGCGATCGACGAGATGAGGGCCGGAATTGCGAGGCTTGAAGAGCGATTCGCGACAAAATTGAGCGATAAGCCGGCCTCGCCGTTGAGCGTGGCAACATCGACATCAACCGAACAGTTAAATATACTGTCAAGTCGGAGCGGTACCAGCTCCGTAACCAGCGATTCTACTGAAGAAGGCCGAACTGCATTGTCGGAAGACCTGGCGAGGCTTGGTGCTTCCCTTAATGTGATCGGTACAGAGCATGAAGCGCTGATGCAAGGACGCTCCGAAATCGAAGACTTTCTCAACACTCTCCGCGAGACCCTTATCTCCCAGCAAAGGAAGCTTGAACGTGACGGGGGTCCACCGAGCGGTAATGAGCCTGACAACGTCGCTATCAAGTCCCTGAACGAGGCGGTGGCTCTAATCCCCCAGCTGAAGACCGAGTCGCTGAGGATTACGGACTGCGTGGATAAGCTGCAAGAGATAACCGATCAACTGAATTCCGTGACGCCTGACTCTTCTGCTAAACTTCTCATCACGTCGCTCAAAGAATTCCTCGAACGTGCGGGCAAAGGCAGAGCGAGTGAGTTCTCTGCGGCCGAGACTGCCACTCTCAGTGTACAGGAGGAGAGGCTTCAAGGGTTGATCGATATGACGATGCGTGAACAAAAGCAATTTGAGCAAGACTGGCAGTACTTGGCCGGTATTCGGAGGGACCTTGATTTCCTGGAAGCACGGGAACAGGAGCAAATGGAGCTCGTTGGGCAATACCAGTCATGCCTCAAAGAACATTTCCCAGGCTGTCTGAGACCCGAACAATCCCAAGAGCTCTGGCGGCTGGTCAACAACTTTGTGGAGAGCAGCAGCCGCGATGGGCTTAGCACAGGGGGTCGCTTGAGCCCCAGCGCCGTGGACGCGCTGCTTGTTCGTGTCCAGAAGCTCACAGTTAATGAACAGTTGTTGGAGCGGCTATGGCAGCTACGAGAAACCATGACGCTCCACGACACTCAGCGGACGAATGCTGCAAGCAAGATCTCCCAATTCTTTAGCCTGATTAACAGCATTCATATGCAGATCCAGGAAATTGATGATGCTAGACAGGGGCGGGAATCACAAGTCAGAGCAGACCCCGAATACAGCCAGGAACGAAGAGAGATGCTTGTGTGTCAGGAGTCGCGCCTCCGTTGGGAGAACAGCAGCAACCAAGACCGCATCCACCAGCTCATAGAGAACCGGAGCCGCATGGACGTCTTCCTCGGAAAAGAAGCCGACCGTTTCCGCCGGAACGCCGAGCAACTCGTCGCCGAAACGCTCCTCAAAATGCAGATCGCAAGCCGCCTGGACCGTCACCCCGAAACCGTCTGCTTCTGCGCGCTCCTCCGCTTCTTCTTCCCGGACGTCTACTACTCCGCCGTACACGGCGGTTGCTGCTCCGGAGGCAGGGTGACGGCCTCCTCTTACGCTGTCCCCGTCTCTCACCCCACCCCTTTCAGTCAGTACACATACACAACCGCCTCTCCCTACGTTCTCTGCCAAGGCCACCACGGCCACGGGCCCCTGGCGTCCTCCAGCCCACTATACACCCTGCTCTGCCACGCTCTCACATCCCTCATCTGGCTGTGCCTCCTCATCCTGCTGCAGCCCTACAATCTGAAAACCGCCGCCGCCTTCATGTTCTCGGTCCTGTGCGGCATACCGACACACCTCTACCGTCGCGCGAGACACGCCTACCGCCGCCACCACCGCCTCCGCGCCCAGCGCAGCACCAGCACCAGCACCAGCACCACCAACCAGGAGGAGAAGGAGGACCCCCCGCCAATGCTAAAACCCTTCCTCCCGCCACCATCCCCCTCGGCCTGGGTCGGCGTGGCCTTGACTTTCTTCTTGCTCACCGCCTGGGTGAGCTACCTCGCCGTGCTGGCCGAGCGGAGCCTCTGGCTGGGCCACAACGGTTTCGACTGGCGCATAGCCTACGTGCGGGATCTGAGCCTCCCGGCGCCCCGCGGCATGCCCTACTACCCCTACCCGTTCTGGACGCCCTTCTGGGTCGATTTCCGGCTGCTGGTGGACCCTGTGTTGGTGTTTTTCGAGGAGACGGTGCTGGAAGATTGGCTCGGTTCTTTCCCGGACAAGGTCGCTGATCTCGGCGACCGGGCCGGCGGGGCCTTAATGGGGTTGGTAGGCGCTCTTGCGGGGTGGGTTAAGGCTGCGGCGCTTGGGACTGGGGCCGTGGGACTGGGGATCGGAGGGCTGCTGGTAAAGGGGTCGGTCGCCCTGGCGAGCTGGGTTGCTACTATTCTCGGACAGGTGGCCGGACATGTGCTCGGTGTGGTGATGGGTCCGGTAGCTGATTTCGGGCAGTTGACGCTGTACAGGGTTCGTGCTGTGACGGCGTGGATAGCGATCGGAGTCGCAAGGGGGTTGGCAATGGGCAATCATGAGGGACTGATATGGATCTGGTCTGCATGCAAGTTGCTAAGGGACCTTGTGGTGAGTGCTCTTTTGGCCTGGGCGAGTGGCCGAAGGAAACTGTGCCCCTCTTCTGCGGCAGTTTGTGTGTTGAGCTTGGTTGAGTTGTTGTGCATGTTCTTCACTTGATGAAAGATAATGGATGGTAATCGATCATCAATACTGAGGGTCAGGGGCTTCATCAGGGGTACCTACTCTTGGGCACTGTTTGGTACCAAGGCTCGAGGATCAGCATCCCTTTCTATTTGTTCCCCTAGCTATGCTTAAATCTAAGAAAGGAGGACCGCCATTTGTGTTCAATCAGGTCAAAGATCGATGAAACTCGGAACGGCTGCTGACGACCGCAGCTGATATCCTCAGGAGATGGCTACCCACACTGACGCAAGTTCAAAATTTGAATACTCGTCAGGGCTTCTTAATCGCCGGCCTGCCCCACCCCTTCGGGGAGGGTCAGGGACGCTGATTGGGAACGGATCATTGATTGGGAAAATTGACGCCACTACAAGCCCTGCTATACAAATTTCTTAGCAAAGCAATGTCACACCGTCTTTTACATTAGACCGCTTACATACATAAAGCATCTACAAAAACTACAACAGGGCTGCAAACACATTATTGAGTTTACAGCAAATGCTAGAGCTATATATACAACTATTTAACTACTTTCTTTCAATTGTAGTCGTGGATAAATCGCTTTGCTGTGGATTTTGGTAGTATCTTGCGCGAGAAATAGGTGTACTTGAATTTGAGTGGAATGCGCTAGTAAATGGAAGTACTTCAATTTTCCCAATCAATGATCCGTTCCCAATCAGTGTCCCTGACCCTCCCCGAAGGGGTGGGGCAGGCCGGTGATTAAGAAGCCCTGACGAGTAGGTTGTGATCTAGATCCGCTCCACTCTGCAGATACAAGTACATAATTTAATCTTAGTTGCCCGTTCCGCCGCTCCGAATCCGCTGTCTGAGCATATCCTTCAAAAGCCCATTAAGCTGCGCCGTTGATATTCTGAACATGGCTAATCCGCCGCCCTCTCCTTCGGCCTCTAGCTCCTCCGGCGTCGCATCCTTATAGACACTGCCCGTAATCACCGAAGCCAGCGTCTTGATATCCCTGCCATTAGACCAACCAGCCGTCATGCCCAGTTTATGCAGCAGCCTCAGTACCTTCTCCTTCTCATCCTCCCCGGGATCGACCGTATCCTTCACCTCAATTTCCTCCTTGCGCAGCAAATTAAGCAGATGCTCTTTGCTGCGAGACGCGCTCATGGGCGGGAAGACAATCTCTGTGGCGAACCGGCCCCGGAGCCCCGCATTGACCTGCATCAGCGCATCCATATCTTTGTCGTAACCGGCCAGCACAATCACCATCTTGCGCAAATACCGCGGCTTGGTCATGCAGTCGACCAGCTCGCCGACGGCCTCAGCCTCGTATCCGGTGACCTCACCCGGCCCGCGCGCGCCGCCCGTTAGACGATACGCCTCGTCGATAAACAGCACCTTGCCCAAGGCACGCTCAAACAGGTTGATGACCTTTGGAGCGGTGTGGCCGACATATTTGCCGATGAGGTGGCTGGCTGAGCACTCAATGACTTCGTTGGTACTGAGGAAGCCCATATCGTAGAAGATCTGGCCCACGATGCGGGCCGTGTGCGTTTTGCCCGTTCCTGGAGGGCCTTTAAAGAGGAAGGTGAAGGGGACGATCTCCCGAGGATCGCGGCCCCGGCGCCGCAGGTTGGCTGCCATGCGCTGGTAGCCTTGGAATTTGTCGATAATGGTCTCGAAGCCTATCAGACCCTCGAACAGAGCTTGGCACTTTTTGCTGGCGTGCATGCCGCGGTCCCATTCGGGGTCAAAGTCTTCACGCTCGAGGACGATGTGTTCCTGCTCTGCTACTGAATCGTCCGGGTTTCGTAGGTCATCCCCGGTAGCGTCATTCTTGGAGATTTCTGAGGCTTTCGCATCGGCCCTCCTCGCCGCCATACGCTCCCTGTATCGGGTTTTGGCCTGGTTGAGAAGGTTTTCGACGTCGCCACCGTTACCAAAGTTGGGGCGGTCTCTGGCGCGCCGGAGGACTTCTGCCGCAACTTCCATGGCTTCGTCGCTGGCAGTGATGTCTTCCTCGGCCATCTTGAGCCGCAGGATCTTGCTCAACTGCTCGTCGTTGTAACTCTCGAAGCGGAACGCTTCTTCGAGCGGGAACCGTCTCCTTAGGCCTGGGTTGACCTTCTGGAACATCTCTTCCATCATGTCTGTGTATCCGAGCAGAAGGACGCAGCGGTCCTCCCCTGGCTTGTTGTGGATCTTGGATACAATGGTGTCAATAACGCCCAAGCGGAAGATGTCCGACTCGCTATCAGCGCCTGCTCGATTCCCGTGATAGAACATGTGGGCATCATCGATGATGAGCACCTTTCCGATTGTCGAATCAAGGATCTGGCTCGTCTTTACCTCGGACTCTCCAATAAATTGCCCGATGAAGTCGTCCGGAGTCTTGAACACGACGTCTTTGGTTGAAAGCAAGCCAATCTCTGCGAGGATTCGGCCATATAGCTTGGCTACAGTGGTCTTGCCTGTTCCAGGAGGGCCGAGAAACACACGGTTAAGAGAGGTCTGAAGCGGCTCTTTACCGAGGAGCTCACGGTGATAGTTAGCTCTTGCACGGGTGAGAAGCTCGCCAATGGCTTTCTTGACGTTCTCCAGCCTAGCCATTTTCTCGAGTTCCTTCCACGCTTCGCTGGTTGAGCGGATGTCCTCAGGCTCTGGCCCGATTATATCCTCCTTTGTCAGGAAAGAAAGCTTGGCCTTCAGCTCCTCATCCTCGGGTGACTCTGTCTCGGTCGTCTTGTCCACGTTGTCGGTGTCGCCGTCTGTTTTTGGATCATCGCCAGATTTCTCGTCGTCATGCTTAACCTCTGGCTTTCTTTCCCCGTCGGAGCAATCCTGTTTGGCATCCTCGTGATGCTCTTTCTCACCAGAGTCGGCAGGAGCAGTGCTTTCTTCCTCTTTTGTGTTTGGGCCCTCCTGAGTGCCATAGGGCTTGGCGTCTTGCTCTGGAATCTCGGCGACTGAATCCGTAGTTTCCTTAGGCTTGTTGGACCCGGACTCATGTTGTGTTCCATCCTTGTCAGCATTTGCCTCCTCGCTCTTGTCTGGCAGGGCAGGGCCTTGGCGGGAGTTTTCGACACCTGGCGTTTCTTTCTCTTCTTGCTGCTCAGTATTAGCCAGTTTTTCTCCACTTTGGCCCTTACCATCTGAGTCCTTGGTGTCATCGGCCTTCTCGCCTGCGTGATCGATTGTATCCGGCTTTCGTTCCTCCCCGGCCTCCCCTACAGTTACCTCCTTATCCACCTTAGTCTTGAACGCCTCGTCGACTTCCCCTTGCACCTCATTTTCTGTCGAGTCCTTCTTCTCCTCCAAGCTCTTCTCCGTCTCCTTCTCCACCTTTTCTTCAGCTTTCTTAGTGTCCTCGTTGACTTCCACTGTAATATCACCCTCGCTCTTTGCATCGGTCGTCTCCTTTGTCGTTTCGTCGGTCTTCTCCTCGGTTCTCTCCGCTTCTTGTTTCGCAAGCTTAT